>NW_020944201.1:509180-868216 GCF_900497805.2 Vombatus ursinus | reverse complement strand
AGGGAGAAAAGGGAGGAAGGGAGGGAAGAAGGAAGAGAGGGAGGAAGTAAGGAAGGAAAGAAGGGAGGAAGGGAGGGAAGAAGGGAGGGAGGAAGGAAGGAAGGGAGAAAAGAAGGGAGGAAGGGAGGGAAGAAGGAGAGAGGGAGGAAGGGAGGAAAGAAGGGAGGGAGGGAAGAAGGGAGGAAGGAAAGGAGGAAGAGGAGGAAGAAAAGGAGAGAAGGAGGAAGAAAGAGAGGGAGGGAAGGAGGAAGGCCAAACCCTCTCTTCTGCCCACCCTGACCCAGCTCCATGCTGGCTGGGCACAGCCCCCAGTGCACCAGCTCATCCTACCTTGGCTGTGGGCCCAGCTGTGGATTCCCTGCACATCACAGAATTCTATATTTTCAAGCTGAAAGGGCCCTTAAAAGATCATGCAGCCCAACCCTTTCATTTTGCAGAGGAGGAAAATGAAGCCCAGAGAGGGAGTTGTCCTGCCCATGATCACAGAGGTACAGTTTAGGCAGCAGCACCTTGGACTCCTTTCTCTCCCATGGCCCTCAGCCTTTCTTGGAGCCTGCACTGAGAGCCCCCCCGACTTACCTCGGAGGGGCTTTGGGCAGGAGTGGGAGTGTCTATAATACCATAGGACCAGAATCATCAAATCTGCACACTTGCCTCACTGGTCATCTAGTTCACCCATCCGCCTTCAGGCAAGCTTGGTCTCCAACCTGAAACTTCTCAGTATCCTGATTTCAAAACCATCTCTGTGGAAGGAGCTTGCACCAGCGTTCCCTGGTCACTCACCCCAGTGCTGAATGGCACGTCAGTCAGTTCTTTCTCCAATCTTCCCTAAATACAGCCTGCTCCTGTTTCAGCTGGTACTCAGAGGAAATGGAGGACGGCCTACTGGTCACCAGCGTTCTTTTACCAACTCTACAGAGGCCCGACAAGCTCAAGCTCTGCTAAGTTTGGCCTCAGTCTCATTCCCAAAGAAGTCACAAAACAGCTAACCCAGTTTGCAACCTCAGCTTACCACAGAACCAAAAGCCAACCGTGGGCCAGAAAGGCAGGCTGGGTTGACCGTGGCCCTGTCCTGACTTGCTGTTTGGGCCTGGGAAAGTCACCAAACGTCTCTGGGCTTCAGTTTTTCTTGGTGTCGAAATGGGTTACTGGACTGACCTCATCTCACTAGGAGCTTTATTGCAGTATTTCTGTGCCCCTAGGGAGTGTAGGCCCATACAACCAACTGGCAGTTCTTTCAGGATCAGTGGGGCCTCTGAGGTGAGCTAGTCCAAGCCCTTCATTCTAAAGATGCAGAATCTTGAGGCCCACAGACAGGAAGGGACTAGATCGGGGCCATAGAGCTAGTGATTGGCAGAGGCAGGATGGGTCCACGGGTCCATGGCTTAACTTCTCTGGTAATGCCAAAGGCAGGTGCCCCATTCTGTTAGGTACCGCCACACTCCCGGCTCTGAGGGGTCCTCTGGCCAGGTGACTCCCACCTACCTGGGCTTTGGGGCAGTGCTCATACCTGAAATCTAAAGCCTAGAGGCACCTGAGCAGCTAGATGGAGCCATGTACATGAGGCTTTTAATTGTCAAAAATGCTTTCTACCACAGTGTCATCTGCAGGTAGGTGAGACTAGGGTTATCACCCCCATTTGAAAAATGGGATAACCAAGGCTGGGGAGTAGAAGGGATTTGCCTCAGGTTACCTGGAGAACCAGGAGCTTGGCTGAGAAGGTCAAGAATTAGCCTAATGACATCGCCAAGTGCTTAGTGGGCATTTCCAAGTGGCCTTCTTATGGTCATCTCAAATTCGACCTGTCCCAAGAGAATTCTCCCTGCTCCCCAGCCCTTTCCCTCACTCTCCTCTTTCTATAAGGGCACCACCATCCCTCAGTCTCCCAGTTCAAGTCTACCACCTTCACTAGGCCTCTCGTCATCTTCCGAGTCATTAATGCCACCTCCCCCCAATCCTTCTATATTTATTTATCCCATCTGAACTTCTCTGTCCATGTGCATGTGGCAGCTCCCAGTGAGGACGACGACTGTCTCACTTTTGCCTTTGCATCCCTTGGGCCTAGCATGGTGCCTGGCACACAGTAAGCACATCATAAGTGCTTACTGAACAAAGGAGTGGATACAGGAAGCCTAGGGTGATGGCTCTGCTTTCCCATTCAAAATGACTTTGTGCATACTTGGCATTTCAGTCTCTGCCCACATGTTGGTGCTTTAAGGATGGCATTGATTTTGGGAGTCTGCTATGGGACTTTCCTCCCAGTGCAGAATCCACCAGGCCAGTACTGCTGAGCTATCTGGCACTCCTGGGCTGGGCTGAGCTGGCCTGGGCCTCAGGTCAGTTTGCCCCAATCTCCTTTCACTTTACTGGGCCAGAGGGGCCACCCATGAACGAAGGGTCTATAGTGAGAGGAGGTTATACACCTAGAGCTCAGCTAGGCTGATGCCTTCATTTTACATAAGAGGAAACTGAAGGTCAGAGAGTCAGTCACAGAGCTAGTAAGCAACAGAATCACATTTGAACCCTAATCCTCTGATGCCCAATCTTGTGTCCCTGTGGTTGTACTAGCTGCTTTTTTCTCAAAAAATGAATGGGTCTCCTAGGCCATAAAGAACACCTCCAATTGGCCCACAGGAGGGGTCCCCAGGCAGGACAGCCCTCTCGGCCCACCCCCACCACCCAGCTGGCTGTCAGATGGGTTCTAAAGAGAATGACTGCATCAGGGGAATTGGGAGGGGCTGGGCAGGGTGGGACAGCCTCCCACCCCCACCCACATACATACACAGACCTTCATATACACACCCACACATATACACACCCTCCCATACATTCCTAACTACACACCCACACTCCCAACAAAGTATATTCCTCACATACACATGCATATATTCCCCCCACACTTGGGCTATCCTCCCACACCCATACCCATACTCTCACCCATATGTACATATATATATATATATATATATATATATGTGTGTGTGTGTGTGTGTGTATATGTTATGTATGTGTATATGTATGTATGTATGTATGTGTGTGTGTGTATGTATGTATGTATGTATGTATGTATACCACCTACCTCTCCCTAGGGACAGCTAGGTGGCACTGCAGCAGATAGAGTGCCTGGCCTGGAGTCAAGACCCAACTTCCTCAATTCAATCTGGCCTTAGGCACTTACTAGCTGTGTGACCCCAGACAAGTCACTTCACCCTGTTTGCCTCAGTTTCCTCATTTGTAAAACAAGCTGGAGAAGGAAATGGCAGACCACTTCAGTGTCTTTCCCAAGAAAACCACAAATGGGGTTATGGAGAGTAGGTCACAACTGAAATGGACTGAACAACAAGCACACCTCTCCCCACCTACGCTCACACATATATATGTCCATACCCACACACTTACCCCAAAACCCAACCCTGAAGAGAGACGCCACTGTAAGGCCACTGGAGATCTAGGGCAAAGGGTTGAGGGAGCTCCCAGCAACAGAAAGCGGCCTTCTCCTGCCAAGTGGATGCTTCCTTCTCCCTCCCCAACAGCCAAAACAAGTGATTTTCTCATTTTTCTATCTTCCCAGTATCACAGATGGGTTGGGGGAGACTGGCATTGAGGAAAGAACATGTGAATCTGGAGGCCTAGGATCCTTGATCTGGAGCAAAGAGAAGCCCAACAAATTGAGTTTGAGCCCCTCATTTTTGTGAAAAGGAGGTCTCTGAGGCTACAGAGAAGTGGCTCACTCAAGGTCACACAGATAGGAAGCAGGAATGCAGGGCCTAGGCCATTGATGCCAGCATTTTTTTTTTTTTTACTATATCATGCTGCTTCCTCAGATCTGCTTCAAGATTGTGTGACCTTGGGCGGGTCCCTTCCCTTTCTGGATTTCAGAATTCTTCCTCTATAAAAATAAAGAAGTTGGACCAGATTGCCTGCTCTAAAGCCTATGCCCCTCCAAGTTAGGAAACTCTTCTCCTTCAAGGGCATTTTCTGGACTCTGGGCTGGAAACAGAAGGTTATCAGTTGAGAAGCTTTTCCCCTTCACGGAACAGAACCCCAAACATTCTACAGCTCACTTGGCTAGTATTCTGCTTCTTTTCTCCCTCTACCCTAAAGGCCTTATTTCCTCTCTACTTGAAATTCTTTTATTTTTAACTCACTGGTCAGAAAAATAAGACGTTTGAGGAAAGACAAAAGATTTCGAGATTATTCGACTGGGAGAACAGAAATCTAGAAGAGAAAAAGATGGTGATTCTAGTTGTGGCTCTGCCATTTGGTAGCTGTGTGACCTGGGGCAGATCACTTGGCCCGTCTGGGCTTGTGGCAGGCTCTGTAAAAGGAGAGGCTGAGACTAAATGATCTGTGGAGCTAGAAGGGACCCTTAGAGTTCCAGGGGTCTGATCTAAGCCCTTCATTTTACAAGTGAGGAAATAAAGAACAGGGAGGTGAACACATGAACTGCCCAAAGTCAGAGGACTCCTAGGAGCAGAAGCCAGGCCCTGACCCCAAACCCAAGGTTCTGCCCACTCTGCTTCATTGCCAAGGTCCTTTCCAGCCCTGAACCTGGGTCTTCTACAGCTCTAAAAAACGTCCATTTCCATGACTGTCACTACTCTGGAGAATTGCTAGATAGAACATGGTGACCAGTTGTTCTCCATCTGCCCTAAAGAACAAATGCATCTTTAAACCGGGGGACAAGGGACTGACTCTTAAGTAGGAGTTTTCTGAAGGAGCCACCTGACCAGAGAGGTGGGTGCCAGAAGGAAGCTGTGAACCGCACAGACAGTCACCATCAGCTCACACATACCCTCACCTGACTGCCCTGGTTTTTAGGGCTCGACACAAGGGAATGAATGAAATGACCTCTTGGCTTCCCCGACTCCCTCCCACCTCCATGATCATCCCATTCTGTTCCAGTACCAAAGAGCTTCTCCCTGCTTACTTTCAGAGTGTCACGCTAATAGTCGGAGGCATTTGTAACACTATGAATAGGCTGCTAGGTAATCTGTGGCACTTTCCTGCCTTCTCAAGGTCATGGTAATGCTGGAAGGGCCCTTTCTGAGATCGCCTATGGTCCAGGGGTGGGGAACCTGTGGCCTCGAGGCCACATGTGGCCCTCTAGGTCCTCAAATGTTGCCTCAAGGCCTAGGCCAACCCCCTCATTTGAGGAAACTGAGGCTCAGAGAGAACCCCGATCCAACACCACAAATGAAACTGCTTTAATCCGGGTTATCTCAGCCCAGGGTTCTTTCTCATACGTTGCCACACCATTCTAGGCACAGAGGTGTGGCAACCATATACTTTCTCCTCCTCCCTCATCAACTGAGCATACTTGGGGCTAACTGGCATGCAATGAGGGGCCAAGCTCAAGGATGGGAGGAGGAGGCAGGTTACTCAATGGTGACACTTAGGATAGTTGAGTTTCCCCAAGAAGTCCAAGGAGATGTAATTTGGTTCTCCTCCCCACCCCCCTTTGGTTTCCAGGTCTAAAGTTCCCCAATGTCAATGATAAAAGAAAGCCCTCAATTGGGATAAGTTTAGGGTCCCACTTTGGGGGAGAAGCTCTCAGGTACAAACTAGCAATGATTTGAAGGAGTCGAATTATCCTGAGGGCCCAAATTTTGTCTGCCATGATGAGCTTGTGAGAAAACATCTATCCAGTGTGGCACAGCTGTACCGCTCTGAACATTTTATTGACCTTCCAAGAGCGATGGGGCAGCTTACTAAAAAGGGCACTGGGTCTGACATCAGAAGCCTTGGGCTCAAGGTCAGGATGTGCCAGGGGTGTAATGGCAGCCAGGGGGCCCTGCCTGAGCCTCAGGATACTCACTTACTAAGCAGCACAGGAATACTCAAGCTACCTGTCTCAGGGAGCCCTTGGGAGGTTCTCTCCTGCCCAGCTGGTCCTTTTCCTCTTGGAGGCCCCAAGGTGATATTCTATTCAATTTCTGATTGAGTACCTGCCATGAGCAGCATGGTGCCAAGGCCTATTGAGTGCTGGCCCCAACGTACCAGCAAATGTTTCATCCTCACACTATAACCCAAACATTATGTGGGACACAGGTCAGTGCTATCAGGATTTAGGAGAGAGAGAAATACAGGCTCCTAGATCTAAAGTCAGAAACATCTAGTCCAATCCCCCTCGTTTTACGGGGGGGGGGGGGGGCTGAGGCCCAGGGAAGGGAAGAAACTTGTCCAAGGTCACACAGGCAGTAAACCACCAGAGGTGGGATTTAACTCCAGGTTCTCTGCCTCTTTCCACTGGACCACGCTGTCTCTAGAAGTCGTTTTAAGCTAGAGCAGTCACAGAAAGCAGACAGTCAATCAGGGTTCAGTATAGCTCACACACCTGAATGACTGCTATAGCCAACCAGGTCTTTCCATGGACACTGGCTTTCTGATCCATCCTTTGTATGGCTGCCTGAAGGATAGTCCTCATGGATCTGGTCATGTCTCTCTGCTCAGAAATCTGCAGGGGGTCCCTGATGTCCCCTGTCTGTCGTTACCAGGCTCCACCATCTGCAGTCAGTCACTCCATTGGCCTTTTTGCCTATCACAGCCAACCACACACTCCACTCCCCTCAACAGGCTATTCTTACTCTCTTACCTGCTCGATTTTTCTTCCACTATTCCAGTCTTAATCCCAAGGCCACCATCCCCAAGAAGCCTTCCTCATTCTCCCTTGATGGTAATGACTTTGCCTCTCAGGTCTCACAGAGTATTCTGTTCTATTCCCTAATAATGACTTGGAATGGAACATGGAATGTCCATATCTGGATCTCTGCTTTAGGCACCTGTTTACAATGTCACTTCCTGGAGGATAGGAATCCTATCTCTGCCCTACTTCCTACACACAGTACACAGGAGATGCTTAAAAAAGACAAGAACTACTGTCAGGTAGGTAGCCGGGAGGCGCTGAGGACTGTGGGTCCCTGCTCTAGGCTTTGGTCTTCTGGGGCCAGGAAGAAGCTATGGACTGGGCCAATGGGTATTACTCAGGATCAAAGAAGAGTGAAGGCCATTCCCATCATCACTTGGGGTTCAAGACTCTAGGCCACACTCTGAGAAAGTGTAAAGCCAAATTCAATCTTACTGTGCCCACACCTTTCCACACACTATTTTCTCTATTCTGGCCTTAGCAGGTACTTGGGCTATCCACCCTCAAAAGCTTTCCATGGACTTGCTCCTAGTCAGAGCCCTGGCCAGTACCCACAAGAAACAAAGGGGCACTCATACTTCTGTCCCACCAGGCCCTGCTTCCAGAGGGAGGTCTTATTGCACACCTCCCTGCCAAAGAGGGCAGGCTCCTTAGCCCAGAAAAGAGGGTGGGACTAGTGGTGTCTGAGAACATAGGTTCGGATCCCAGCTTCGCAATTTACTACCCCAGTGATCCTGCATGAGCCCCTTCCAAATCCAGTTCACCCATCTTTAAAATGAAAGGACCAGACTAGATGATTCGTTTATTTTTTTTAGGCAGTTGGGGTTCAGTGACTTGCCCAGGGTCACACAGCTAGTAAGTATCAAGTGTTTGGTCTGAGGCCAGGTTTAGAACTCAGGTCCTCCTAACTTCAGGGCCGGTGCTCTTTCCACTGCGCCACCTAGCTGCCCCCAGACTAGATGATTTCTAAGAAACCCTCTGGCTCTAACATAATCTGGTGCCTTACACCACACCAAGGCAAATCTTTCCAGAAGGGAGAACCTCAATTAATTGAAGACTCCAGTTAAAATCAAGGTGAGAAAGAGGCCTAGACAGATAACTCAGAAGAAGGAGGGTGAAGGTAAGACCAGAGGAGTCAACAGGGGAATCAATGGGCATGTGTGCTGGGGGAGTATCTTCAGAACTAAAATTAGAAGGCTTTTCTGTTTTCCTTTCTCATGGAGAGGGACTCCTTTTCTCTCTACCTCTCACATAGATCCAATTGATTTGTACCTGAGGGACACACAGCAATTTAGGGAACATCCTACCTTGAGAAGAGAACATTTGGAAACACTCCTCAAATGTGGAGAGTGCCTCCCCAAATTATTTGGGAGCACTTCCCTTCCCATTCCCCTCCCCGCCCCATGGTTGTGGGGAGGGGGCAGGCAGCTGCTTAGTCGGCCATAGAGAGGGGCAGAGAGATGTGCTAGGTAGGGAATAAGAAAAGGAAAGAGGTCAAAGAAAAGAAGGGTGTGGTGGAGGCCAGAGAGGCCTGACCAGCTTCCCTAGTAAGTCACCTAGGACAAAGCTGCGATCTCGGCTTTTTTCTCGGGTGCCTCTGCTCTGCTCCCCAGGCCCTCAGTTTTGGTGTGTGTCCATCTGTGCCAATGGGGCTGTCACCACCCTCTCAGCATCAGCCTATCTCTGTGCCCCTTTCCTGGTGTGCACCTCTTCGGCCTCAGTACATCTGTCCATGGAATCGCATCTCTCTCAATGCCAGTGTGTGCCAGTTTCTATCTCAAGGTCCGTGCTGCCGTCTCTCTGTCCTTCCAGATGTCTGGGGGAAGGGGGGGAATCTCTCCGACCAAATCAGTGAGTGTCCCTACAGCCGTCGGGGGGCGCGCGTGTGCCCTCTGCCTCAGGTCACAGTGGGTGTGTCCCAGAGTGTGTGTGCTCCTGTGGGTGGGTGTACATGCATGTATGTGGGTGTGCATGCGTGTGCATGCATGTATGTGTGCATGCTTATGTGTGCGCGCGTGTCCCGGGCCTCCGGGGCCAGGCAAAGGAGGGAGGGGTGGGTGTGCCCCCCTCTTCCTGGAGCGCCCCCCCTCCCGCGGCAGCCGCATGTGGTCCAGATCTTTTCTCACCCCCCACCCCCACCCCCACCCCCTCCCCTAGCTGCGGCCAAGCTTCCCCACTGCCCGCCCGAGACGCCGACTTACCGGGCCGCAGACGCCGCCTCCCCGCCCGGGCATTGTCTCCCGCGCCGCCGCCGCCGCGGCTCCCGTCACCTCCGGCACTGGCCCCCGCTCCGCCCCGCCCCTCCACTCCCCTGCCCTCCCCTCCCCTCCCCCCGCGGCTCGAGCCAGCTTCCCCGCCCCCCGCTCCCAGCGCTCCTCGCTCCCTTCAGCGGCCAGCGCCGCAATCGCTGGGTGGGACCCCTCCCCTACTCTCCTCTCCCCTCCTCTCCCCTCCCCTTCCCTCGCGTCTCCTCCCTTCCCCTTCCCTCCCTTCCCCTCCTCTCTCCTTCCCTCCTTCCGACCGGCAGGCGCCGGGACCAATCGGCTCAGCCAGGAGGCGAACCCCGCCCGTCCTCGGTCAGCCTGTGTGTGTGTCTCTTTAAATGCAAATCAGCCGGGGTGGGGAGACCAAAGGTGGCTAACCACCCTCACCTAGACCCCCCTCCCTCCGCCTTCCAGGCCCCGGTACCCCTATCCTGGCTGGCCCAGCAAACTGCTGGACGTGCGCGCCCCTCGGTGTTTCATTTTGCCCCAGCTAATTTACCGGCCTCCTGCCGGCATTTGGGCCCGGGTTACTCCAGCGCCTCCCGCTCGATCGTTCGGCCGAGTGCTCTGTGCCCGGCGCCGGCAGTTCGTTTGGGCGGGCGCCCGCCTTGGCCCCTGCTCTCTCCCCGCGTCTCGCACCCAGCTCTCCGCTCCTCGGGCCCAGGCCCCCACACCGCCCCAACCCCAACCCTGGCTGGGTTGCCTCTCAGGACCTCTGTTTAAGCTACGTCGAGATGGGAGCGTGCTCCCGGGGTACCCCCTCCCCGGGTTGGACCCTGAGCCCCCCAACCCTTCCATCGAAAGGCTAGCTTGACCTCTGCTCGCCCTCCTCTCCTGGATTTGCTTCAGCGTCCTCTCTTGGACCGCATCCTGTGCTCAGGACACCTGGGGCCCCATCCAGACGCCCCTCCTGGCCCCATGACCTTAAGCCAGTGGTTTAGGAAGCCCTGGGTGGGAAGAGACCTCAGGGGCCATTCAATCCAACAAGCATTGAGCATCTCCTGTGCGCAAATTCTGAATCAGGATAGGGGCTAGGGTGAGTGGCGAGAAGGCTCCAAGCACCTCACCTCTGTCTGGGCCTCAGTTTCCTCCTTTGTAAAATGAGGCCATTGGATTGAACAAGTCCGAAGGGCTCTCACAGGGCTACTGCTATTGGAGGAAACTCTGCTTTGTTTTCTGTCGCATCTGACTCTTCATGACCCTGTTTGGGGTTTTCTTGGTAGAGATACTGGAGTGGTTTGCCATTTCTTTCTCCAGCTCATTTTACAAACGAGGAAACTGAGGCAAACAGGATAAAGGGACTTGCCCAGGGTCACACAGCTAGTAAGTGAGGCCAGATTTAAGCTCAGGAAGATGAGACTTTCTGACTCGAGGTCGGGTGCTCTATGCACTGCAGCGCCACCTACCTGCCCCACCTATCTAGTGTACCACCTAGCTCCCCCACTCTGCTACTGGGTTAGATATTCTGAATTGTCAGTGAAAGCAGGAAGGGAACAGTCATCCAGACTCATCGGTTCATACTTCGGCCAGGAAGACCAGTACAGTGGGCCCGAAGCTTCCTTTGCTGAACATCGGTTTGCAAATTGGCTTTGTCCCCCTCATTCTTCCAGCATTCTTCGGGAAGCTGGCCCCATGAAAGTGGTCTCACTCTCTTCAAATTTCCCTTAACGGTGTGTTTGGCTCTCTCTCCTTTGGCAACGTCATACATACTACACCTATCTGAATACATATGACATCAACCAGGCAGCTAGGTGGCGCACTTTGAGTTCAAACTCAGCCTTAGACCTTTGCTGAGTGACCCTAGGCAAGTCCTTTAACCTTTGCCTCAGTTTCCACATCTGTAAAATAGAAAAAAAAATAACATCTAACCCCCCGTGGTTCTTGTGAGGATCAAATGAGATATTTGTAAAGTGTCCAGCACATAGGAACTATATAAATGCTAGCTATTATTAATCAAGTAGAATGGAAGCTCCATGAGGACAGGAACTGTTTTCTTATATTTTTGTATCCCCAGCATCAAGCATAGTACCTTGTGTACAATGGCTGCTAAATAAACTCTTATTGAAAATAAATCCATATCTAGGTGGTGATCATATCTGCAGCATCCCCAAGGAGCAGTTATCCAGCTTTAAAGACTTTTAGTGACAGGGAGTTCACTACACATATACCAAGGCAACCCAATCCACTTTGGACAATTCTAAATGAGACAACTTTGCTTTGAACTGAGCTGACACCTGCTTCTTAAACTCCCCTCTCTTCACTGCTGGTTCTGCCCTTTGGGACAACAAGGCAGAATAAGTCTTTCAAAGCCCCACCTCACTCCACTGTCCCAATGCTCCCCGATCATCTTTCGGAACACCTTTTTTTAATAAACCCATCAAGTCATAGTAGTGATTAAGAGCTAGAAAAGGGTCTTAGAAATCATTTAGGCTATTTCTCTCATCTTGTAGTTAAGGAAACAGGCCAAGGGAGGTTGTGGCCTGCCAAGGTTGCCCAGGAGCAAAAGATCACTGAAATTTGAATAAAGGTCCTTTGAAGTCAATTCTTGTACTCAAGTCTGCATCCACTGCAAGCAAGTCCTTTCTGAGCCTAAGGCCTGACTCTAGGGTTAAAGAATCCAGAATCATGAGTTTACTGTTGGGCATGCTCCTCTCTCCTGAGAAAGATCACAGCCTCTTCATGCCTTCCTTAATCCTGTTACTGGAAAAAAAAAAACGACAAATAAACAAAATCCCAACTCCGTCCCCTGGTGGCCAGTATCGGTACTGTCTCCCAGAATGTGAAGCCAGAGGTGGGGAACCTGTGGCCCCAAGGCCATGTGGCCCTCTAGGTCTTCAAGTTCGGCCCTTTGATTGAATCCAAACTGGCTGCACTTGAGGATCTAGAGGGTAACATGTGGCCTCTAGGCCTCAGGTTCCCCACCCCTGGATTAAGCTGATGCATGGGAGGCACAACTGTAGGTCAGGTGGAGAGGGTTGGTATCCAGTCTTTCTATCTTGGTAAGCCCAGTCAGCTTATATTTTTCTTTTTTTTTTCCTTCTTTTTCTTTAGGCAATTGGGTTAAGTGACTTGCCCAGGGTCACACAGCTAGTAAGTGTCAAGTGTTTGGTCTGAGGCCGGATTTGAACTCAAGTCCTCCTGACTTCAGGGTCGGTGCTCTATCTACTGTGCCACCTAGCTGCCCCCAGCTTCACAGTTTTCCAAAGGCAGCTCAAGATGGGCCATTGATTGGGGGCAGCAGAGAAGTGGGGACAAACAGGGCCAGGGAAGAAGTACAGGTTGCAGAGGAGAAAAAAAAAATCATTTTTGCAAATGATGCACAACCAAGCAAAAGATTTGCCCAGGCTGCAAGGCCAAGGAGGGGAAGCCAGGGGTTATGCTGAAATCCTAGGCATTCATCCCTGGAAGCTTGGAGCAGGAAGCACTGCACCTATTTTGGTGCAAGACCTAAGGCATGAGACAGGCCCATTTGGGATGACGGTGACTCCGTGTGACCACACTCAAACACTTCTTCAAAACTCTGAGGTCTTTTTTTATATTAATTTATTTTGATTTATCAATAATCGCTTCCATATGCTTTTGAGTTTAAAATTTTTCTCCCCCTTCCTCCCCACCACCCTCCCCAAGATGGCATACAATCTGATATAGGCTATACATTTGCATTCATATTAAACATTTTTACATTAGTGATATAAGTAAAAATTAAAACCAATAGGAGGATCCATCAGAAAGAGGAAACAAAACTCAACAGAAGAGAAAAAAAATAGCAATTCAACTTCCATAGTTCTTTCTTTGGACGTGGATAGCATTTTCCATCACGAGGCCTCTGGAAATGTCTTAGATCCTTGTATTGCTGGGAAGGGTTAAGTTTATCAATATTAGTCATCACACAACGTGGCAGTTATTGTGTCCAATGTTCCAAAACTCTGAGGTCTTAGATCCCAATATCACTCATCCTACATTGTCAAGGCCCTGCTGCTTTTGGTTTCTTTATTAGGTTATGAAGTTCTTTTGTCAGGTTGGAAGGGGGTACTGGGCCAGGCACAGTGGCTTCATGATCTGTTTGAATGAGACAAGAGCTGAAAATCAGGCCTGGGTACTAGTCCAGACACTACTGCTGCCAACAGTAATTATAAATAATAAAAATAGCTCCCCTAATGCTTTGAGGCAGGGTATGGACTATCCAGGATCTTTGGTGACCCTCTCAGCCCACCTTTTGACAAACTTCACCTCTCCTTGTGAGTCTGTGGAGGGGAACTCCAACTGGGATGCTCACCTATCTGGCTACAGGGGTCTAGCAGCTTGAGGGGGATGCCTATAGAGGAAGGAGTTGATAGTTTTGGACTCTAAGGTATGAGATGGCATGATACCATATATTGGATGGGGAGGGGGATGGTCAGCAGACATGGACTCAAATCTTGGTTGTGACACTCAGGATTTGATCCGTCACTTAGAGACTATCTAATCCAGGGGTGGGTAATCTGCAGCCTCGAGGCCACATGTGGCCCTCTAGGTCCTCAAGTGCAGCCCTTTGACTGAATTCAAACTTCACAGAACAAATCCTCTTAATAAAAGGATTTGTTTCATAAAACTTGGACTCAGTCAAAAGGCCCCACCTGAGGACCTAGAGGGCCACATGTGGCCTTGAGGCCACAGATTCCCCACCCCTGATTCTAATCCAGTCCCCTCATTTTACAAGTGGCCAGGCAGGGATTCTAAAGCAAGGGTTCTGAAAGAGAATCCAGAACCCATCTATAGACATCACAAGCTTGGGCAAATCACTTCAACTTTCTAGGGGTGAGTTTTTTCATCTGTGAAAGGGGATGAGGAGGGAGAGAGGACTGCCATTGTCTACTTCCCATCACACTCCTCATAATAAGGAAAGAGCTATAACAATAAAAGCTATTATTTTCAAAGGGGTGGGCTCCCCCTTGAAGCTGAGAGACAAGGCCAGTGGATGATGAGTTTCAGAGACTCTGACCTCTGAGCAAAATCAATCTGCACAATATACTATCGACCAATAGTGCACTTAATTTTGGTGGGGTGGGGGAGGGGGAGGTGCTTTCCCAAACTGGAGTTGAGATAGCTTGAAACGGGGATGGTCGGGGCACTTATGCTAACAGGATTTTTGGAGTTCTTGCTTCCAACTAAATAATGGCAGGATTTTTGATTGCTAGTTGGGTGGCAGGGGAAGGGGTGAGGAGGGCATAAATAAACTCTCTAGTCTATCTTTCAGCACCTTTATTGGGACAGAAAAAGTAAAGTGAATGTGTTCAGCTCTAGGGAGATGACAGGTGTTCCTTTTCTAGATGGATAAGCTGTGGGTATGTGTGTTCAGGGCCCTTGTTTTCAACCACAGCCCATTTGCCTTAGGACTGGTGCTTGAGGTAATTAATCAACACAGGTGGAATATCTAGCTGATCGATGAAGTTGACCGGGTAAGAGCACTGAAGAGCTTTTCGGACTGCAAGACGAGCCTGCGACATCAGGGATTTGGGATGAGCTGGAGGGAGAGATGACAGAGTTGAAGAAAGGCAGTTTTCCCACACTCTTATTACAGTCTTCTATTCCCTCCCTTCCTCAGCCTTCCACCTATCCCAATCCCAATCTGCCAAAAAAGAAAGCTGTGGACTTTGATGTCAAGAGTCCAGTGACTTTGACATTATCTAGCTAATGACTATAGGCAAGTCATTTAACCTCTTTCCTGATATGATAAGGGAGTTGTGAACCAGATGGTGACTATGGTCTTTTCCAGTTCTAAATCTTCTAACGGAGAGAAGATCCCATAGGAGAATCCGTAGAAGAAGTCTTAGAGCTTGAAGGGATCTTAAAGACCATCACATCTAACCTCCTCATTTTACAGTTGAGGAAACTGCAGAAACATTTCTAAATGATTTGCCCAAGATCATAAAAGTAGTAAGTGGAAGATTCAGGATTCAACCACTTAGGAAAAAGGGGGGTGAAAAATTAGCATGTGTTCTCTCAGAATGGATCACCAGTTATTGTGGTTCCCAGGGAAGTTCTGGCAAGTAACAGGGTCTTGGCTTGGGGACACTTCCCAGGAGCCCTCACTGGAGGAAGGCGGGCTCCCATTCCAACTATGCCTGAGACTAGCCCTGAGAACTCTCTCCCTTCCCCCTCTCACTCACTTCTTTCCCTTAGCAGTAGGGCCACACCTTCCCCATCCCGGTCTGTCTTCTCCAGTGGGAGAGGTGGGAGGTAGACATTGGCCCCAAAGTCCACAAGCAGTTGGATATACTTGAGGGGGCAGCTATGTTGCAGGCAAAATTCTAGCAGTGTGCGTGGCTTGGGTACACGAGAAAGCAGTTGTCTATCTGTGCAGTTGTAATCTGGGTCAGCTCCATACAACAGAAGGAGGCGGAAGCATTCAAGATGGCCATAGACAGCTGACAAGTAGACAGGCCCGGAGCAGGAGGCGATGTTGGAAGCCCACTCTGGCAACCTAGCCTTGACATTGGCCTCAGCTCCGTGACCCAGGAGCTCCCTCAGAATCCCACTGGCACCATCTCTAGCAGCTGTGAGAACCGGGGAACTGTTGTTATAGATGCTGCCCCCAGGGCTGGCACCAGCCTCCAGCAAGACCCGAACACAGTCCAAGTGCCCATGACTGACCGCAGTGAACAGGGGTGTCTGGGCCTTAACATCCAGGCTGTCCACTTCTGCCCCGTGAGCTAGAAGAACTTCCAGGCAGCTAAGGTGGCCATGAGAGGCAGCTAGGCGTAGTGGGGTACTTGGCACGCCCCAGCCACTGCGGCTGTTGATAAAGCGCTTGTAGCGCTCCTGGTGAAGGAGCTTGTCTAGGGTCCTGGCATCGTTGTTACAGACAATTTGATTCAGCTCCTGTTTCTCACTAGCATTGTCTTCCTCGTCAGGCTGTTGGAGCAGGGAGAATATCTTACTGATGTCCATGAGGCTCATCTCTGCAGGCTGAAGAAGAATCCCTCTCATCCTGGGTGGCAGAACACACCAGACCTGCCCAGGGTGGGAGTGGGAAGGGTTCATGGGGTTATTAGGGCTCCCTTCTGAAGCCCAGGTTGGGCCCTCGGTTCTGCCTCCAGATTCCCATCTCTGTTCTATTGACGATTTCCACCTTCTTTCCCATCCTTGAAAACCGAACTCCAATGTTGCCCCCTTCCAGCAAGCCTCTCCTGATCCCCTTGTCACAAAGGCGTCTCTCTTGTGCCCAGCTCTTTGCTGCCGCAAATGCCAGCCACATTCACCATGTAAGAGGCTGTTTCTTGTTCCCCATTAGACTCTGAGCTTCCTGAGGAAACAGGGACCTTCATCTCCAAGTCCCAGGAAAGTGTTCAAATAGGGTCATGATTAGAGTAGGTGAGGATCAACACCCCCCCCCCCCCTATTTTGCAAATAGAAGAAACCCATTCAAGAAGAGCATGAGATTTGCTTAGGCTCACTCAGGTAAGTGTGCATCCCAGGCTGGCCCATGGTCATCATTGTAACCCTGCCCTCCCCAGGCCATAGTAACCTGCCCAAACTTCAACGAAGGTGTAACCTGCTTCTGGGGAGTACCTTCAGAGAGATTTTCAGCACATGAACCTTGGCTGGCAGAGAAGAGAGAGGCTGATGTAAACGAGCTTTCACTGGCTCCCTCGGAGGTCACAGGATAAGGATAAAGTAGGAGCTAGCTAGGTCACAAACCTCTCAGTATGGTCATGGCTCAGGAGGTAGTGGAGACAATACTTAGCCTGGCAGGTAAGAGAGACTTAGGCTCAAGTTTCAGCTCTGCCACTCGCTGGCTGTGTGGCCTTGCCCAAGTCTCTCTGCTCCTCTGGGCCTCAGTTTCCCTTTCTGTAAGATGAGGGAGTTGGAGCCAATGACCTCTTCTAAGGTCTCTTCCAGCCCTGCATCCTATAAGAGCCTACAAATCCATTCACAACACCCTCCCAGACCCCGACGTCCCGATGGGAAAACCATCCTAATGCTTTTCCTTCCGGAATTCCCCCCAAAGGAAGTTCTGCTGGTGCTTTAACCCTACAGTCTGGAATTTAACCCCTAAACTTTCTGGGTCTGTCCCCCGAACCTGAGGTAGCCTGCTCCCACCCCGTCCCATCCTCGGAATTGGAAGGCGAAGGTCCTGTGGGGTCTTGTAGGGACCGTTTCCCAACCGTCGGCGCGGGTCTGGGGCCCTCGGGGCGGGCGTCGGTCGGGGGGTTTCTAGAGCTCCCTGCTGCCAGAACCTCGGGTAAACGTCAGGCAGGTACCCCGGCACCACCCCCTCCCCAAGTATCTTTCCCCAGTCCCAGGGGTACTCACGGAGCCGCAAGCCTAGGAGAGCTCAGTCGGGGCAAGGCCGACCCCTCTGTGGGTGCGGATGGTCAGTGACGTCGGCGCCCACCTTTGTGAGGCAGGAACCCCACACCCGCCCTCCCCCACTCCCCACCCCGGGGCTCTGGGGCCCCACTCACCGTTGGGCAGCCGGTCGCTTTCCGTGCCCCTCCCCTCCCCCACGCGCCCTCCGGGGCTAATTTTAGCTGCCCCTTCGCCCTCCTCCCCCGTGCCCTGGCCGCCTGCTGGCTTATCTTATGGCTGCGATTCCGGGAGAGGGACATCTAGGGAGGGAGGCGGAGTGGGATCGTGACAGGTGCCCGACGCCCCCGCCTCCCCCAACCCCGTCCATCCCTCTGTGCACCCAATAAAATTCGGTCAACTGTGGAGCCCAAGAGAGAAGCGCAGCTTGGGGTCGCCTGGTCTGATCAGGTGCCTTCCTAACTTCAAAGAAAAACCGCCTGGGACAGTTGGCCGCTCCTCTCCACATCCCCATTCCCCACCCCCACCCCCCAAGCCTAACTCCACCCCCGCTTCTCCAAATCTTCTGGAGAAGCAGAAATAGGGGGCCCAGTCTTGGTCAATTTTATCCGAAGCTGGATAACTATTACAGGCACAGCTAAAGGCCTTCATCCCGCTGCCCATACACCCCGAGGAAGGGAAGGATCAAGTCCACCAAGGGGCCCCACTATCCCACCTAGATGTTTGGTCACTGGGAAAACATCTACCTTCGAAGCCCTCTGACTTCCTCCCTCCCTCCTAAGGGGCAACCGATCCTGGCCCAGAATGTGTCTGCAGCTCAGAGAGGAAATGATTGGGTCCCATTCAACCCTCACAAGTGACCTCAACCCTCAGCCTAAACAGGACACAGAAGGACCCAGCCACACACACACACACCTCTCCTCTGAATGATAAATGAAAAGAAGGACTGAAAGTTATTAAGTTTCTGCCCACCAAGGTGTCTGGAAGGCACTGAAGGACCCCACAGAGTTGTGGAATGGCTCTCCATGCCCTGGAGAGGCAGAAAAATGGCTCAACAGACACAGCAATGGACCTGGAATGGGGAAGATCTGTGTTCAAATCCAAAAATACTTACTTACTAGCTGGATGACCCTGGGCAAGTCACTTAATCTGTTTGCCTTAATCCACTGGAGAAGGAAATGGCAAATCACTCCAGCATCTTTGCCAAGAAAACCCCATGGACAGTATGGCCTACAGGAGCACAAAGAGTCAGATGGGACAACTTCAGGTTCTGAGCCTGCCCCTATCCTCCTCACACCTGTCCATGGTAGATGACTTCTAGGGTTTAAGTTATAGCTCTAGGATTCTACTCTTCTAAATCACAGACTGTATTGGCCCAGGCTGCTTGAAACCTCACAAGAACCTCTTCTGTTCTCTGGTCGCCCCTGACAACAGAACAAAGGTCACCAGGAGAACAGAAGGGAAGGAAAGCCAATGAAAAGATGAAGGAATTACTGTTCTAGTCCTGACCTGGCAAGGCACTAGTCAGGCACTCTCCTCTGCCATGAACCTATGATCTCCCAGTTTTTAATTCCACATTTGTTGATTTGTTACTAAAGTCAAGTGTTAAGGAAATAATGGTGTCGCTGGATGTGTTAAACTACTGTGTTTCATTTAAATTCCAATGGACATTCTGACAGTGAGATAGGAAGGAAAGGATTGGCTTCCAGCTTTGCCACTTCCTGGCTGTATGACTAAGTCACATCAACTTTTTCCAGCCTTACTTTCCACATCTGTAAAATTTTAAACAGATGAGAAACTAAAGATGAGCAGCTTAAATTGTATATTGAAAAAAGAAGAAAAAAGGCAAAAGTTAACCACTGTGCATAGATAAATATGGCAGCATCTTAGATTTCAAGTCTAACCCCCCTCAATGCAGATAAAGAGCTGGAAGGTCTCAAGACCATCTAGTTGAAGCCTCTCATCTTACAGGAGGGGAGACTGAGGCTCAGAAAGGGAAGAGCCCTCTACACTCCCTTCTGGCAGCCACACAGACATATCTGACTGAGGACCATCTCTCCAAGTGTGAACCCAACAGGAAAGCCATCGAGCACGTGACTGGGGCTGCTTTCTTCCCAGCTCTAGTGCTGCTGCTTAGGGGATAGTTATGACTAGAGAGCAACCATTCATTTTGCTCCTTGTCCCTTCAGCAGTTCTGGTAGACTTGGTAGCAGAGAAGACTGAAAAGGATGAGAGCCTTTTGCAATGTTTTGATTTTCAAAGCACAGCCCTCCTCTCACTTGGTCCTTCTAACAGTCCTGTGAAGTAGGTAGAGTGGGAATGTTGTTTTTATCTTGCAGAAAACATCAGCTCATATTTCTGTATTAATAACTACTGACATCACTAATGTGTTTTGAGATTGGCAAAAGCATTTCTTCACAACAGCCCCAAGGAATGCAAACATTATGATTACCCACTCTATAGATGAGCTTTATGGAAATGTGACTTGCTGAAGGTCACACAGCCCTGGGATAAGTGGTGGAAACCAAGGTGGGCCTCTGACACTGAGGCCAGGGCCCAATCGGCTCTGCCATGCAACTACAGCTAAAATGGTTAAGATTACCTGCAGATTTAAAATATCAACAGCAACATATGAATGGATGGAATGGAGGGGTGGATGGATGGATGGATGAAAAAACCTTTTTTAAAGATTTACTGTGTGTAAAACACTGCATTAAGCAATGAGGATACAAATAGAAAAGCCTCACAGTCTCTGCTCTCAAGGAGCTCACATTTTAATATGGGACATATACAAAAAGGAGGTTTCGAGAAGTCAGAGAAAGTTCTAGTGGTCTGTGTTGTGTGGCCTGAGGCAAAGCGTGCATACTTTGTGTTTAGAACCAAGGCCACAATGAAGATGTGCAATGCAACACCCAAGTGCTGCCAGAAACAACTCGGATTTATTACACGTTTGATTTTTAATTAATTTTTGGTTGGTGTGTGCTCAGAAACCTTTTCCTGTTGCCAAGTTTTTCCCCGGGGATCTTGGGAGCAAGGCCTGGGCTGTCTCCACCTGCATCTGAGGGAAGCCAGTAGATGAAGTGATATCAGTAATTTGACTCACCTGGTACATGCTGCTCTATCTTCCCCATGATGCTGGCACATGTACATGTATACATATGTGCACGTGTGTTTATGGGCATCATATGTCTATATGTGCATTGTGCACACACGTGAATGTTATATGTATATGTATATTCATGAGCACATTTATTTGTAGAGGTCTATATGTGAATGTATACATATGTTTGTGTGGAACATGTATGTATGTGTGTTTATGTACATAGATACATGTCATAAATATTTAGATATATAGATATAGCCATCAACAAATCTACAATACATTAAGATTGGCAACAGCCTTGTGAGGTAAAGAATGTGCTTTATTACCTACCCCACAAAGAAAACAAGCCCCCAAGCCATTTTTGGCCTTCAGTACCACAAATAGCAGAGAGAAGTATTTTGGAATTACTTAGTGGCTAGATTCTAGGCTTGGATAGGATTTTAACCTGATCATTTTACCTTCGATCTTTGTAGAAAATTTTATGTTTCCATAGCTGGCTGAGCAAGGTCATGCCATCTTCTTTGAAGTTGTGTGGGCCTTAATATTGATTTTGTATCTAATTTAAAAGGAGGCTTGAGAAAGTTTATGGTGAATTGAAGAATAGCTAATAGCTACTATCTCTAAAAGGCAGCTAGGTGGCCCAGTGAATAGAGTGCTGGGCCTGGAGTCGTGAAGACCTGAGTTCAAATCCAGCCTCAGACACTTACTAGCTGTGTGACCCTGGGCAAGTCACTTAACTTAATTGCCTTAATCCACTGGAGGAAGAAGGAAATGGTAAACGACTCCAGTATGTTTGATAAGAAAATCCCATGGACAATATGGTTTGTGGGGTCACAAAGAGTTAGACACAACTGAATTACAACGATTATTTCTACAATCCTTTAAGGTTTGCAAGGCACTTTACATGTGTGACCTCATCTGATCCTCACAACAACACTGGGAGGTAGGTGCTATTATTATTCCAATTTTACAATTGAGGAAACTGAGGCAGTTAGAGATTAAGTGACTTGCTCAGATTCACACAGCTAACAAGCAAGTGTCTGAGACCATATTTCATCTCAGGTCTTTCTGACTCCAGGTCTAATGCTCTATGCCCCCAGCTTCATATGAGAGGGTCAACGTACTGTAATGACAAGAGTCAATCTCTGCCACTTACAAGGCATTAGACCTGCTGAACAGTAAGTTGACCTTTCTGAGTCCCAGTTTCTTCATCTCTAAAACAGGGATGATATTTGTCCTATTACCTCACAGACTTATGAGGGAAGCACTTTGTAAACCCTCACGCAATAAAGAGTTATTTCTCCCTTCTAAGCAGCTAGCTTCTTCTACCTTTAGTCTCCTTATCTGTAAAATGTGAATAATAAAAGCACCGGCCTCCCAAGCTTAGGGCAGCTAGGTGGCACTGCAGTGGATAGAGTATTGGGTCTGGAGTAAGGAAATCTCATCTTTGTAAGTTCAAATAGAGCCTCAGACACTTACTAGCTGTGTAACCCTGGGCAAGTCACTTAACCCTTTTTTTCTCTGTTTCCTTATCTGTAAAATAAGCTGGAGAAGGAAATGGCAAACCTCTCCAGTATCTTTGCCAAGAAAACCCCAAATGGGGTCACTAAGAGTCAGACACGACCAAACAACAACAAAATCTCCCAGGGTTGTTGGGAGTTCAAATGAGAAAATATGTGTAAAGCATTTTACAAACCTTAAAGTGTCATATAAATGCCAGCTATTATTGTTATTTTTAATGTGAAAAGTCTATTATATTATTCAAATGAGAAGAATGATGATAATCCTTTCTATTTGTACAATGCTTTGCACAACCATCATGAGAAGTGGGCAGAGTAGATGGAATCATTCCTATGGAAAATATGAGACTCAGAGAGAAGGGGCATTGCCCAAGCCATTCAGCTAGTAAATGTCAGAGCTGACCTTTGAACTCCTGTCTTCTTATTCCTTGGCCTAGCACATTTCCTAATTCATTATGCTGGAGGATGCATTTGGAATAATTCAGAGATTTGAGAGAATTGGCCAAGAAAATAGTCACACACAGAAACCACCACCAGCACAAACACACACACACACACACACACACACACACACACACACACATGTTTAAACACCAAAAAAAGTGTAATGATTTTTATTTTAAACCACAAAGAAATGAGAACAACCAAATGCATTCAGACTGTGCCACAATAATGGGAGAAGAGCAGGCTCTCCACAACAGACCTAAATGTCTGGCAGCCTGCCAACCTTCCCAGGTCATGTGTACATATATAGCCATTGGGATAAGCCCAAGATAAGATAGAAGGGGGTTTTTAACCCAATCGTTAAAAAAAAAAATCATCTCTTGTCAAGTACCTTAGGACAAAAATAATTGACAGGATTGCTGAAATAGCCTGAACTATGTTTACAAATTTCAGCTGTTGAGACACTAACAGTGGGAGGGATTCCCATACAGACTAATGCTTACTTAAATTCAACTCTGCTCCTGCTTTGCACTGTCGTTTGGCATTTTACAAATGAATAAACAGGCCTGGAGAGGATAGGGACTTCCCAAAGTCAGATAGGTAATAAAAGTCTGATTTGGGTTTTCCAGTCGTCCATTGACCCCAAGGCCATTATCCCTTCCCCTGGGCTATGATGAGAACTCTAGTTAGAGAGGTAGAGGGCTGGATCAAGTATATCTCCTAGTCATTAGAGTCGTCAATAAAGCAGCATTGATGAGGTGCCTACTATTTCCCAGATACAGTGTTAGGCACTACGGGTATAATGGTGGAAAGGGAACAATCCTGTCCTCAAGAAGTTTACTTTCTACTGAAAGAATTCATTTTCATGGATAAGAGAATGCAGGGCACACACACATACACTTATATGTATATATACATATATGAATATGCATGTATATATATTTACCCACACAAAGTGAATTGGGAGCTAATATGAAGGGCAGTACTGGCAAGGGGGTGGGGTTGGGGGGGAAGGCACGGAGATGGGAGGATCAAGAAGATTCACTTGTTCAAGACATAAAACATCTCCACTGAGCTATAGAAAAAGATGATGAACATTTTTGAATTAGGAAAAAAGAGTCATATGTGGAGTAAATACAGCATGAGGAATAAAACAGCTAAACCAATAGAAAGTCTGTAAATCTGAGTAGCTAAAATGGTTCTGGACTCCAGATTCTAGCCCTTCTTGAAGCAGTAGACGATGCCCATAGACGAGGGAACTTTACTTCCAAACCTATAGGCCCACCAGGAGCTTGTGATCCATCTCTGGGACCTTGAATTTGCTTTGGCTATTAAGTCCTACTTATAGGGCCTTCTTACCTTTTTTTGTGACAACCATAAAGATGAACAAGTCCTTCAGGGACTGATGAAAAAGTTTTCTCCATTGGGTTCTCCATGACCACAGATAATCATGTCAGCATTTGAATGTAAGGTGTATGATGTCACAGACAGAGTGACCTATCACCTGGAATTTCTAACAGCTTTCACAGTTTTAGAAATAGATGATACCATGGTGACCAATGCTTTGATTGACATGAGGAACACAGAGTCAGTGCTGTTTATTAAAAGGAACTCTTTGAGGTAGAGCCAAGATGGTAGAGTAAAGGCAGGGACTTGCCTGAGCCCTCCCCCAAACCCCTCCAAATACCTTTAAAAATGACTCTAAACAAATTCTAGAGCAGTAGGACCCACAAAAAGACAGAGTGAAACAAATTTCCAGCCCAAGACAACTTGGAAGGTCAGCAGGAAAGGTCTCTTGCACCAGTGTGAGAGAGGAGTGCAGTCCAGCACAGGCCATGCCAGCGCAGACCAGGCCCCAGCAAACCAAGAGCAGAACTCAAGGTGACTGAATCACTGGCAGCAGTGGTGGTTTTTAGACGTCTCAGCCCACAGATACCAAAGACAACTGAGAAGGTCAGAAGGAAAGGTCTGCCCCACCTGGGTGAGAGTAGAGTACAGCCCACCATGGGTTGTGCCAGTAGAGCCCCAGCCCCAGCAAATCAGAAGCAGAGCTTGGGAGTGACTGAATCAATAGCTGCTTCTGGAGTTCTCAGCCCATAGATGGTAAGGGAGTCAAACAACTAGTTGGTCAGAAAGAGTTTATAGGGTCTTTTTGCTAGCACTGAGGCAGAACTCTATTGCTTTACTCATACTTGGATTCGGGTTGCAGTCCTGGGTAGTAGTCCTGGGGTGAGGAGGAGCACTAGCATAGTAGAGCTTATAGCCACAGTGGAGGGGGGACCTTCCTCACAGTTCCAGGGCAGAAAAGAGTGCTTGTGGTCACTCACAGACCAGAGCACAGGCCAGGAGAGTAGTAAACACCTTTCCTTAGATCATACCCACTTTGGAAGAACTGAAAATTTATAGGTCCCTATAAGTATCTCTCAAAACACCTGCACAAAACTCCTGAAGTTTGGGATAGTACACCCTCCACCCTGGAAGCAGAGCTTCCCTTTAACAAAGAGTTAAAAGTCAAGTAATAGGCTGGGAAAATGAGCAAACAATAGAAAAAACTCTGACTATAGAAAGTTATTATGGTGACAAAGAAGATCAAAACACACACTCAGAAGAAGACAACAAAGTCGAAGCTCCTACATACAAAGCCTCCAAGAAAAATATGAATTGGTCTCAGGCCATGGAAGAGCTCAAAATGGATTTTGAAAATCAAGTAAGAGAGGTAGAGGAAAAATTGGGAGGAGAAATGAGAATTATGGAAGAAAATCATGAAAAATGAGTCAACAGCTTGGTAAAGGAGACACACACACACACACACACAAAAAAAAAACCTGAAGAAAATAACATGTTAGGGGCAGCTAGGTGGCGCAGTGGATAGAGCACCGGTCCTGAAGTCAGGAAGACCTGAGTTCAAATCTGGCCTCAGACCAAACACTTGACACTTACTAGCTGTGTGACCCTGGGCAAGTCGCTTAGCTCCAATTGTCCAATAAAAAAAAAAAAAGAAAGAAAATAACACTTTAAAAACAGATTAGATCAAATGGTAAAAGAGGTCCAAAAAGCCAATGAGGAGAAGAATCCCTTAAAAAGCAGAATTGGCCAAATGGAAAAGGAGGTACAAAAGCTCACTGAAGAAAATAATTTCTTAAAAATTAGAATGGAGCAAAGGAAGCTAATGACTTTGTGAGAAATCTTAAAACAACAAAACAAAACAGGCAAGAAAAAGTTAGCAATAGTAACTGTGAAAAAAGTTTTGAAGCAAGTTTCTCTGATAAAGGCCTCATTTCTCAAACATATACAGAATCGAATCAAATTTATAAAAATAAGATTCATTTCCCATTGATAAATGGTCAAAAAATATGATCAGTTTTCAGATGAAGTAATCAAAGCATATTCCTACTAACACCACCAGCTCGCCTTACTCATTCCACGATACAGGAGCACCATTCCTCTAAGTCGACTCATTGAAATACTCCAAATGCCAGAACCTGAAAGAGATGAGGCACCCCTGCCTTTCCAAGCAGTCAACCCAGAAGAAGGAGAAGAAGATTGAATTCTTAATTTAATGTGATTGTTTGTCTGCTTATTGTAGTGTTTTATATTTTTCTTTCTCAATGTGTTTTCAGTATAGTATGCAAAATGTCCCTACTTGGAAGAAATAATATTTAATAATTAAAAGTATTTCAAAGAGGCAGAGTTAAGATGGCAGAGTAATAGGAACAAGTACAGCCTGTCACCCCCACCAGGCCTTGTCCACATAGATCTAGGAACACACCAGATTAAATTCTGACCAGGAAATCCAAGAAAAAGTCCCCAGAACCTGGCAGCTGAGGGAGAAAGACATAGAGATCTGTGGACACTGGGAATGAAGACCTGTTCAGTAGCATTACAATACCTAGGGACTGAAAGAGAGCTAAGACTGGGCACCTGGGCAGGAAGCACTAGGTGGAGTGAGAATGAGTTAGTCATCTGTGACATATCTGACTCCATTTTTTTATTAGGCCACTATTTTGTATTGAAGTATTTTGATGTTTGTTTCTCATAATCTTGGGAAATAAGTTTATGTGTAGTAGAGGTTGGTAAGCAACATGTGTGTGTTCATAAACAATTGATAAATATATGGGATGCCCATACAGGACACACTACTGATGATAAAATTTGGTAAAAACATCACCATTAGTTTATGTTACCAGATAATAGTGAAATTATTTGGTAAATAAATTAATTGGTAAACCAGTCAGAAGTTGGGTATAACCAGCTAATGCTCATAGATAGTCTCTTAAGACATGCACTGAAGGCCCTGGTCGTCAGGCTGCTCTGGAGTCAGGACTGAGCCTGGCTCCTGAGTTCCCTACACTTGAAACTTGAGCACTCACTCCATGTTTGCTTGAGGACAGTGCTGACTGACCAATGGATATTTGATAACTTGCCAGCCAACCAGCTCAGAAAGAGACAGATGAATTCCAGCTGGGCAGGGAAGGAACCTTGTTGTTCAGTACCAGTTTGAGACTTGCTTATTGGCAAGCCCTAGGAAATCAGATTTGTGCTTTATGCCTAGTGGAGTCAATGTTTGTATTGCTAAAAAGGAAATCCATACCAAGGACAGCCCTGAGGACTCAATCCAGCCCACTCCTGGTTTTTATATATCCTGCAAGCTAAGAATGGTTTAAAATGTACAAACCAGTATCCTTCCATAATCTATGCAGACAAGACATGGATACAATTGACAGGGTCTCCCGACCTGGACAACATTATAAAGACAACATATTAGTTAGGGGGCATGATAAACACAAGATATTAGATGTCATCGAAAATATTAACTAATAGAGGATGGGCAATTGCCCCCAAAATGGCACAGAAGGGTCAATTTGTTGTATAGTTGGCAAATAATGTGTGTCCATAAAAAACTGATAAACCTGTGGAACATCTTTGGAATATGCTGCCTTTAACATTGTCTTCCCTCTGGTGCAGGCCATTGTCATCTCTTGCCTGGACTATTGCAGTAGCCTGCTGTAGGATCTGCCTGCCTCAAGTGTCTCCCCACTCCAACCCATCCTTCATTCTGTCACTAAAATAATTTTCATAAAGTATTGGTCCAACCATGTCATCCTCCTAATCAATAAACTCCAGTGACTCCCTATTGCCTCCAGGATCTAATACAAAATCCTCTGCTTGGCATTCATCCCAAGCCCTTCATAATCTAGACCTCTCCTTCCTTTCTAGTCTTATACCTTTCTCTTCACCATGTACTCTTTGATCCAGAGACACTAGCCTCCTTGCTATTCCTTGAACAAAACCCTTCATCTCTCAACTCTGGACATTTTCTCTGACTGTCCCCCACATCTGAAATGCTCTCCAGTCTCATTTCCGTCTACCAGCTTCCCTGGCTTCCTTTAAATCCAAAGTAAAAATTCCCATCTTCTACAGGAAGCCTTTCCCAACCCCGCTAAATTCTAGTGTGTTTCCTCCATAAATTATTTCTTATTTATCTTATACAATGGTTTGTTTGAATGTATTTGTTTGTTATCCACTTCATTAGATTGTGAACTCCTTGAAAGCAGGGATTATCTTTCTGCCTCTTTTTGTATCCCCAGTGCTTAGCACAGTGCCTGGTATATAGTAGTTGCTTTATAAACATTTATTGATTGATTGATTGATAGGACAGACTTCCAATGGGAAAATCTGATAAACAACTACACCATTAGCATTCATCATCTGACATCAATCAAATTAATTGGTAAACAAGTTAAGTTTGTAGCCATTAATGAGAACTTGGGTCTAACTAGCTAATGTCTATAGCCAGACTTATAAGAAATCTACTGGAGGCTCCAGGTTTCGACTTGGTCTAGGATCAAGACACTTCTAGGGCCTGGCTCCTTTGTTTCCCATACTTGAGACTTAAGTCACTCTCTGACCCCCTCCCCCACCCCATTTATTTGTGGACCATATTGATTGACTGAAGGAGATTTGCCTACTTGGTAGCCAATCACCTTATAGAGAGCAATATGACCTCTGGATGAGCAGAGTACCTGTATGAGTCCTTGTCCTTGGGCACTGGTAGGAGGCCCATTCACTGGTGAGCACTAAAAAAATCAGGTTTGTGGTTTGTTCCTAATAGGGTTTGTGTTTTGATTGTCTAATAGTTGATCTAAACTACTGTTTAATGAATAAAGTTTGACTGTCAGCATTGAAAAGTGTAATTCTAATTCATGTTTCTGTAACACTGATTAGCATCTATAATGGTAAATTGGCTATGCACATGCACTATGCATTCCATTGGGGCAGAAGGAGATCCCAGGGGATCCTTAAACTAGTGCAGAGTACAGGAATGGGTAGCATCTGGCAACTCTGACACTACTAGTTTGTTCTGGGTCAGACTAAGTGGGGAGATCTGCATGTTGGGGTTGTGGAGAGGAGAAGTCACTAGCAGGCCTGAGCTGTGTACTAAACAAGGAGCAAGTTCAGAAACTGACAGTAACTTTATGGCTCTGATCCTTGGTTCTAGCCTCTAGTGCAGGATGAAAATCTGCAATGGAATAATTAGGGTAGGAGTCCAAGACCAAAGGGAAGTCTGCAGATCATAACAGTTTCTGCTCTAGGGCCTTATTTAAATCATGTGTCTATCTTTGTGTTTCAATGTATTTCTTATAAATAATATATTGTTGAAATTTTTTAAGCCATTTTTCTATCCTTTTCCTTTTTGTGGGTGGGTTCATCTCATTCACTTTCACAATTATGATTGTTAACTGTGTATTTCCTTTCAAGATATTCCTTCATATTTTCCTTCTCTCTTTTCCCATTTCCTCTTTAAGAGTTTGTTTTGTTGCAGACTAATCTCTCCTCCTCATTCCTCCTTCCCCACCTCCCAACCATTTCCCCTTAACCTCCTGGTTGCCTGTTGACTAAAATGTATTTCTGTACCCAACTGTGTATGTAAGTGTGTTCTTCCCTCCTTTGACCATTTCAGATGAAAGTAAGGTTCAAGGGTCACCCACTCCCTCCCTAGCCTTCTCCTTGTTGTATAGATTGCTACTTGTGTACTCCATTTATGCGAGATAATTTTCTACATCCTTCCTCTCCCTTCCTGTCTCCCTCCCAGTGTATTCCTCTCCCTGACCTTTTGATTCTTCGTCTCAGACCATCACAGCTTACCAGAATTACACCCAAAACATTATTTTTAGTTTCTCTAGAGCAATCAGGGAAGCATTTTTCTAATCTAAAAACCCTTTCCATCCTTGTCCCTTTAGGGAGGTGCATAACAGGTCAAGAACAAATGGCTTTCCTAAAAAACTAGAATAAGGGAGAAACCAAACTCTGATCACAAAGAACTTCTTGTCTGATTAAGATCATCACCCCTCTGAAGTGCTTGACCTATTGGCCTGCTCTTCTTATTACAATTGGTTTCCCAGAACCATCTGTATTCTTATACAGATATAGCAGATTGGGGGGAATGTGGCTAGATAACAGTTCATCCAAAAATCTGAGGTTTCAAGTGGAATGCAAACTCAGTAAAAGTCAACAAGGTGACATCACCCCTTCCCTCACACAAAAAACCAAAACAAAACAAAACAAAAAAACCCAAAACCAAAGAATTTGGTTTTAAGAGACCTATTGTCTAAGACTAGAAAGGTGATCATCCCACTGTAATCTGCCCTGCTAAGAACACATCTGTAAGAACATGGTCTGTTCTGGGTGTCCCATTATCAAGACAGAGAAACAATAGACAGTCTAGAACAGCGCCACTTGGATAGTTAGGAGACTTGAGTTCCTGCTTTTGGAGGAAAAACTTGGAGATGGTGATCCTGGTGACAAAGACCCAGAAGACAAGTGCTTGAAAAGCTGTCATATGGAAGAGGGATGAGGGCTGGGCCATAGCCTGGCTCTACAACTATCTTTCTAGGTTACTTGTCTATTAATCTTCTTGACATATTCTATGGTCCAGCCAGAATGGCCTTCTTGGTACCCCAATGGCATTTTATCTCTGGTCTGATCTTATCCCCAGGCCTGAAATAGACTCCTGCCCTTCAAAGCCCAGCTCAAAGGACAACTCCTATATGAGGCCTTTCCTGCCAATTACCTCCTCCCAATTATCTTGCATTTATTTGGTACCTATCCATATGGGTTCCATATCTGCACTCACCTCACCCCCAACTTAGAAGGTATGCTCTTTGAGGTCAGGGACATTTTGTTTTTGTCTTTGTATCTCTGAAGCATAGAGTAGGCTCTTCAGAAATTCTTTGTGATTGATTGATTTCACAATGGACATCAAAGGCAATCAATCCTTGGAAAAATCTTAGGACACACTACAAGTATGTCACACAGTACAGTATGTACTTTTGAATTCTGCTTCCCCCCAACCCCCAGGCAAACTTGTACATCCTGGAGAAATAACAGCCTTTATTTGAATTTTCAGCCTAACATAGCAGACTCCTCATGGCCTCTCAAATAGGGAAGTCAAGTAAACTAGCATTTATATGGAAAGATAATAGAACCCAAGATAATCTGGAAAGCTATAGGCAGTGTGAGAAAAAGGCTTTGGCCCAGTTCAAATTCCCTTCATCTCGTAGAACTAAATGACCTATTGAACGAATCAAACAGCACTATGGTTAACAGCAATCTGGATAATGGGACATTGAGAAAGGCCCTTCCATTCCCTAGCATTTCCAGAGCCTGAGGCCCTGTTGCTGGAAATACAGAAGGATTTGGTTTCAGAACTCAGATGTGCCTTGGAACCACCACATCTGCCTTCACTTTTAACTACCAAGCTCAAGGGAAAATCAAGGTCAGGGCAATGGGGGCAGGGGCAAAAGGAGTAGGAACTAGAGCTTCTCCATGCATTTGCATTTGAATACTGGGCAAGGAAGTGTCAGGAATAAGGGGGTGCTCATTGGCACTGGATCTTCGGTGAAGAACTTGCCCTACTACTTATAGCAAGGATGGGGAACCTGGGGCCTCGAGGCCACATGTGGCCTTCTAGGTCCTCAAGTTTGGCCCTTGGACTGACTCTAAACTTCACAGAACAAATACCCTCTAGGTGCTTGAGTACAGTTCTTTGACTGAACCCAAATTTCACAGAATGAATCCTGTGTGGCCCTTGGACTGAATCCAAACTTCACAGAACAAATCCCCTCTAGGTCCTTAAGTGTGGCCCTTTGACTGAATCCAAATTTCACAGAAACGAATCCCATGTGGCCCTCTAGGTCCTCAAGCTTGGGTTTTAGATTCCTTTGTAAGTCAAATATACTTTGGGACTTCTAAACAGGCAGACCCTTTCACAGTGGAGCTTCAATGCCTAACAACTCACACTAATAATGGGACTTCGTAAAATTCTGATCTGTTGCTCCTCCATATCATGGCTTTAGTCCCCTAATATATACTCCAGTCACTTCAAAGTTAAGTTTGGATTCAGTCCAAGGGCCGTACTTGAGGACCTAGAGGGCCCACGTGGCCTCGAGGTTTAGGATTCCTCACCCCTGACTGAGAGAGATGCTTCCGGGTATAGTGAGAAGTGACTTCCCAGAGTCACACAGCATCATAAGCTGGAGGTGAACTCAGCTCTTTCTGCTTCCTCCCCCATCAACTCCATTCGCAACCCTATGAGGTCAGACATATGGAATTGTCACCAGGATGCCAAGGCAACAAAGCTTTGGAAGAAGTTACCTTTTCAGCAGTAACCCAGAGCTATTCATGCCCCAGAGCTCTCAGCAGCAGGAAAAGCCCCAAAGGCAAGGTGGAATCCACTGGTTTGAGACAAGCCAAGTTTTGAACTTGCCTGTAAGACATGTGTACATTAGACAAAGCTCACAAATTTCATTTTCTTTCTTCTTTAAAAAGAAAAGTGAGCCACCAGCGACCATATGCCAATTCTAACTGCCCTGGTTCCTGAAGGAGCTACAACTTACCGTGACCAGTGAAAAGTCGGGGTAGGCACAGGCTCTGGTCAGTCCTGAGGCACAGGGCATGCCATGCTCTACTTTGAAATGCTTTGAAGTTTGGTCCTGAAAAAGCTGATCTAAGCATTTAAAAAACACAATTGCCAACCAAACCAAATCAAACAAGCTGGCAACAACCTATCAACAGTCCATTGCCCTGAGGCAGTGGTGTGGAGTGGGAATAAATAATGGCCCTAGTGACTTAGAGGCTGGCTTTAAATCCTGCCTCTAAATCCTGTCTCCAATGCTTACACCTGAGTAACTTGCTGCAGCTAAATGGCTCAGTGGATGGAAAGCTGGGCCTAGAGTCAGGTAGACCTGAGTTCAAATGTGACCTCAGACACTTCCTAGCTGACCCTGGGCAAGTCACTTCACCCTGTTTGCCTCAGTTTCTTCATCTGTTAAATGACCTGGAGAAGGAAATGGCAAATCACTCCAGTATCCTTGCCAAGAAAAACCCATGGCTAGTATTGGCGTGCTATGGCCCACAGGGTCATGAAGAGTCGGGCATGACTAAACAACAATTTGGGGCAAGTCCCAATTTCCCTCGGCCTCCATTTTCTCATCTGCAAAATGAAGGGGTTGGACTGAGATGTCCCATCCTGCTCTCCATCTCTAATGCTATGAAATGTCTTTCCTTATCCTCTCCAGCCCCTTAATTCTCAGCTGTCCAGAGATTTCTAAACTGGCTGTTCTATACAAATTACTCAAAGACTTTTTGGCTTTCTTCATGTCTGTTTTGTTCTCAAATGCCAACATCCAAAGCCAGGTACAGATCCAATGCTTCAGGAAAAAAACCCAATTTATTGGAATAGTATCTGCCCATATCATAGAATGGAGAAGAAGTACAGACACCAATCTGTCACACACTTTAGGGGTTAGCACAGACAAAGTAACATCTTTGTAAGTGTAAAGCAATCTGAAGCACGAGGTACTCCTCTGGAGACTTATTTTCCCTAAGGGTAACTTTCACTTTCCCCAAATAAATCGTTAAAAACCCCATCTTCCTTAGAAAACACTCTTTACAAAAACTTACCAATGCTAGGTCAGAGTATAGTAGCATCTAGGCAAAGCCACTTAAAAAAAAAAGTCTGTGGCAAAGACCTGAGGAACAAGCCCTTAGATAACTTTACCAAATCCAAGCTGAGCTCCAGTCTCTACCAGTTTTGTTGCAAAGCAATTCTTTCTGGGTGCTTTCTTATCTTACTGTGAGTCTCTCTTTTCTGCAGAGAAGAGGAATGTGCATGCAGGGGAAAAGCTTCAATCCCAATGGCGCCTTAGACATCCCTAGTGGAATGTGACCAGTGCCTGAGTATACACCCACTGACCCCCAGTCTTGCAGACTTACTTTGGCTTTGCAGTGGGCCTGGTAAAATCTCATTAAAACTCTACTTGAGTGACAAGCATGAAGAGGTCAGATCAGTAGTTAAGCCAATGGCAGGTGGTTCAAGTACATTTCCTTCCAATGTTACAGGCACACAGAAATGGAATTTCAGTTATTGGAATCGCAGGAGCTACTTCCCCACAGCATAGGTGCTAAACAATCGTATGACCAATGTGGCCATTACTAATACCTCAGATCATCTATTTGATGGCTATGGAAGTGTGAGAATTCTGCAATATGAACCTTGCCTTGTCCCTTCCTTTAATTTTGAGGCCCAAATTGAAAGAGAATCAAAGTATGTGATTTGGGCCTTATGAGGATCTCCTAAGCATCAAATGCATTGTTTATTCTCTGAATATAATCCCTCTTTCAAATAAGAGTAGCCCCACCCAGGTTGTTTATTTGAGGACTTAGAGAATAAACAGAGGGAGGCCATAAATAGTTTCTCATGTCCTAAATTGATCCACTTAGTCAAAGACATACAATTCAAAGGTAACTGATATTTTAAAAATTAAATTCTATTTTTCCAACTGAGAAAAAAAATTTTCCTCCCTTCCCTCCTAACCTTCAACCATTAAAAAAATAAAAGAATAACAAAACCGTTGTAACAAATACGTGTAGTCACACAAAACAAAAAAAAAAAAATCTTTCTCCAGCCTGAGTATATCACCTTTTGATAGAGAGGGTGTATTTGTTGTTGTTCAGTTGTTTCCGATTCTTTGTGACCCTGTTTGGAGTTTTCTTGGCAAAAATACTGGAGTGGTTTGCCATTTCCTTCTCCAGTTCATTTCACCGATGAGGAAACTGAAACAAACAGAGTTAAGTGACTTGTCCAGGGTCACTAGCTGTCACACAGCTAGTAAGTATCTGGGGTTGGATTTGAACTCAGTTCTTCCTGGCCCTCGAGGTCCTCAAGTGCAGCTCTTTGACTGAATCCAAACTTCACAGAACAAATCCCCTTAAGAAAAAGAATTTTTCTGTTTAACTTGGACTTAGTCAAAAGGCCACACCCAAGGACCTAGAAGGTCACATGTGGCCTTGAAGCCACAGGTTCCCCACCCCTGCTCTAGGCCCTATCCATTTCACCATTTCACCACTTCACCACCTCACCAAGAGATATATACAGCATTGTTCAACTGCTGTCTTTCGGAATTGCTTGGTCATTGCATTGATCAGAATTCTCAAGTCTTCTAAAAATTTTAGTCTTTACAATGTTGTTGTTATTATATAAATTACTGTCTTGATTCTACCCACTTCGGTCTTCATTAGTTCACATAAACCCATAAACCTTCCTGTGTTTTGCTGAAACCATGTCTTTCATCATTTCTTACAGTACGATAGTATTCCATTATGTTCATATGCCATTCTTTAATTGCTATTTCCGAACTGATAAACACCCCATTTAGTTTCCAGGTTGGGCAGCTTCTATGTTAACAACAGGGAATGATTGGAGGAAAAAAAAAAGAATAAATCATGAAATATAAGAATAAACTAATGAGCACTAAAATATAGTGTCCAGACCTAGGTACCAAGGTAGGTATATAAATGGGTAAGTAGTAAGATGATATATAAGCAATAAGAAGATTCACTTCCTAATTCCGCTTGTGACTCATCTCTCCCAGGTATTATCCTCCCTCCACTGTTCCTCGCCCCTCCCTTCACCACCTCCTTGTTCCCAGAGGAAGTTTGATGTATTTCTATACCCAACCTGCAGCATGCTGAGGTCAGGGCAGCTTCTGTATTCTGGACACTATACTTCTCTTATTAGAACAGGCTAAGACAGAACTAGCTTTTGTAGCAAGGACTGTGCCCAGACATTTAGCATGGGGGTGTCAGTGATCGGCTTGAAGGAAGGCAGAGACATCTTTACCTCTTCTCTGAGGGAAGCTTTATTTCCATCCAATAGGATTGGAACTAGACCCTTGGCCATTTTTTTTACTAAGAGAGAAGGGGTACTGACTAGAATTATACTTATCTGCTCCCATAAATATTATTAAGTCTAGGAGATGTGGCTTTCAGGTTTAAGCTCAGCTTCTTAATTGCTACACTAGAGACTTGAAGAAACTTCCCCATGAGTGAGATCTAGGACTCTTTCCTAGTTGAGCTGAGTTTACCTCACTCCCAATGGGACAGCTCCTTCACTCTGTATAGACTGGTATATATTCTCCTATGTATGCCTTTTCTGATTTCTGTTTTGCTATCAACTTGCATAAGTAGCTTCTACATCACCTGATGTATGCGTTCATTTGGAACTGATATTTGTTGGAGAGGAAGGTGGAGCTGCGGGACCAGGCAGAGGGGCAGAGGGAGGAAGACGCTTAGCCTTCGATGAAAGCAGGTTCTCACTGGGGGGAGTCTGCCCATCCAACAGTGCCAATCCCATCTCCTCTAATCCCCTTATCCTGAGTGATTCTTGTTGGTGTTCTACCTCATATTCTCTCACCGTTTTGTCCTCCTCTGGCTTCACTTTCTGCTTCAGATAGAGGAGATAGTCTAGCACATTCTGCTTGGGGGTGCATCCCTCTGTCCATGGAATCTCCCTCACCCAAACCTTTAAAAGTACAGGAAAAAGAATGAGATCAGGCAATCACGTTGAGGGAGATAGTTGTCATTTTCTGATTGCCCCTCAAAACAACCACAGACAAAGGTCTCAAACAGAAGTTAAAATGAAGGCTTTTTAACAAAGCCACCCTTATAACTGATACAAAATACTTCTGGAAGAAAAGAAGTTTCATTCAATGAACATTTATTTGTAAAAATGCTGTTTTATGGATGCACTTTGCTTTTACATTAAATTCATTTTGAATAGATACTTCTACCACCACCCTCTTTCCTCCTCCCGTCAACTCCTACCCAGCAAGCCATTCTTCATTAAAGATGAGGGAAAAAAAGCAAAATCAACACCTTGACTAAGTATGACATTAAACACAGTGTTCCTTACTCACAGTCCCTTACCTCTGTAATGGAGAAAGGTGCATTTTCTCAATTTCTTTCCAGGGTCAAGTGTGGTCATTAAATTATACAACATGTAGTGTTTATTTTTTTCCATTTCATTTAAGTTGTTGCAGTCAGGGTGCATCTTATTTTCCTGATTCTGATTATTTTATTCTGTATTACTTCCTATAGATCTTCCCAAGTTTCTCTGAAATCTTCACATTTGTCATTTCTTATGGCATGATAATATTCTATTACAGTTTGGTCATAAGGCAGCTAGATGGTGCAGTGGATAGAGCCTTAAGCCTGCAGTCAAGAAGTCCTGAATTCAAATCTGTCCTCAGATATTTACCAGCTGTGTGAGACCCAGAACAAGTTATTTGACCTGTCTGCCTCAGTTTCTTCAGCTGTAAAATAAAGATTATAATAGCATCTACCTCAGAGGGTTGCAATGAGGACTAAATGAAATAATATCTGGAAAGTGCTTAACACAATAAGGGCACATAGTAGTCCATAATAAACATTTGTTAAGTACTTACTATGTACTACGCCATAGAAGGTACTGAATAAATGCTCATTCCTTTCATCTCTACAATTCATCTATTCCCCAATCTGTTTCTACTTCTTTGCTGCCAAAAAGTATTGTTTTGAATATTTTGGGGGCAAGTAGGTGGCATAGTAGCTAGAGTGCTGGGCCTGGAGTCAGGAAGATTCTTCTTCCTGAGTTCAAATCCGGCCTCAGAGATTTACTAGTTGTGTGCCTCTGAGCAAGTCATTTAACCCTTTTTGCTTCAGTTTCCTCATCTGTAAAATGAACTGGAGAAGGAAATGGTAAATGATTCCAATATCTTTGCCAAAAGGGTCACAAAGAGTCATATACCATTGAAAAACAACTAAACAGAAGGGGGGGAGAGATAGAAGGGAGGGCAGACTAGGGGAAGGGATATTCAGAATGCATGTCATCTTGGGGTGGGGGGAGGGGCGAGATGGGGTGAAAATTTGGAACTCAAAATCTTGTGGAAGTAAATGTTGAAAACTAAAAATAAATAAATTAAATACTCAAAAAAAAAGAAAAACAACTAAACATCACATAAATATTTTGAAATACACCCCAAACTTTAAACTACAAAAGGTTTAAGAGCTTAAAGCTACACTAAGATTTTTGGGACACTGGGTACATGGACCAGTTTTTTTTTACTCCCATAAGATATCTGCCAAATAGTACAACCTACTAAGGGTATACACATCTTAGGCTCTTTTTTAGTCTAATACCAAATGGTTTTTAGGTATTTAGGTTGGACCTAAATAAACATTGATTAAGTCCTGACCATTTGCAGAACCTTCATCTTAGGCACTGCGGGAAATAAAAAGCTTAGAAAAGACAGTCCCTGACCACATAGAACTTATGGTCTAGTAGGAGGATAAGCCAAACAGAACTCAAAAACCCAATATTACATGATAAGCACATTAGAGAGGTATAAAACCAAGAACCATGGAAACCAAACTGAACTGGTTCCTTTCTTTTTCTTTTTCAGTATTTGTAACAGATCCTGGCTTCTTGGGTGGGGAAAGTTGGAGGAATATATTCAGAAATGAATGTGATGGCAAAAAGGTATCAATAAAAATGAGATAATTTTAAAAAATGAAATAAAAGTAAATCCTGTTGACCTCATCCATGGGTCTCAAAAGACTGTGTGGTTTGGTAGGGCTGTGCCAGGATCCATCCACCACCACCGTCCACTACTGCAAAGAGATGCAGAGGGTCTTGACTGCTGTGCCTCAGGGCTCCATTTCTTGAGAAAAATTCATTTTTTCGACAGCGTGCTGGAGGTTCCTGATAGCACACTCTTTGAACTAATGGGATACGTGACTTTGGACTCCTCAGAGAATCCCTTCCCAGAAGGTGGGACTGGAATGACAGTAAGAAGGGAATTACAGCTCCTAAATGAAATAGCTCAAGGAGCTTTTCTGGACTAATGAAACACTAATGGAATTTGAGCTCCTAGAGGGCAGAGACTGCTGTTTGTCTCTGTGGCCCCGTGCCTACCACCATGCCTGGCACACAGTATATGTTTAATGTATCATTGTCAAATTCAAAAATTAAAATTAAAGAGCTCAGATCTTCAACTCCAAAAGGACATTGTATCAGCAGTAACAACAGAGACCTATGGCAAAAAAAGTCGAGGCCCCAGGGCAGCTAGGTGGCACAGTGTTTAGACCACTAGCCCTGGAGTCAGGAGGAGTTCAAATCTAGCCTCAGACACTTACTAGCTGTGTGACCCTGGGCAAGTCACTTAACCCTGATTGCCCCTACCCCCCCCAAAGAAAAATCAGGGCCCATCCTGGTCCTCTTTTCTTGTTAATACCTACAATTGAGAGCCATCTCTCTGCTTAAAAAAAATCATTGAAAAGAATGAAAGGGGTTGGGGAATTTAAGGATTCAATTATATGAAACACTTTTATTTGCATCTGGATGGTTTCATTTTCAGAGAAACTCTTCACCAACACATATCCTCCTTGGGCTGCAGTGAGACTCCAAAAGAGTGTGTCCTGGGGTCTCTCTGTCTCTCTCTTCACTAACCTTTCCTCCCCACCCTGCAACTTCTCCTCCAAAAGGTGCATAGCATAGCCTCTTTCTAAAGGTTATTAGGTATGCTACAGGACTTGGGATGTTTCTATATATGCTCTTTCAAACTACCCAAGTAATAATAATGTTCTTAAGAGTACAGATAACATTTTCCCATATAAGAAGTGAACAGTTTGACCTTATTGAGTCCCTTATAATTTGTCTTTCATGTTTACTTTATGTTTCTCCTGGATCTTATATGTCAAATTTTCCATTGAGCTCTGGTCTTTTTGCCACAGATACCTGAAAGTCTTTCAATTCATTAAATATCCATGTTTTTTTTTTTCTGTTCAGGATCATATTCAGCTTTGCCGGGCAAGTTATTCTTGGTTACGAACCCAACTCCTTTGCCCTTCAAAATATAATGTTCCAAGCCCTTTGGTCTTTTAATTTAAAAGCTGCTAGATCTTGTGTTATCCTAACTGTAGCATCATGGTATTTAAATTGTTGTGGTTTTTTTTTTTCTTGTGGCTGGTAGTATTTTATCCTTAACCTGGGAGCTTCAAAACTTGGCTATGATGTTCCTATGAGTTTTCATCTTGGGATCTCTTGCAGGTTGTGATTAATGACTGAATTGGGGATTTGTTCTGTGAAGTTTGAATTCAGTCAACGGGTCTCATTTGAGGACCTAGAGGGCCACGTGTGGCCTCAAGGCCAAAGATTCCCCACCCCCTGGCCTAGGGTCTCACACAGCTAGTAAATGTCTGACAATAGATTTGAACTCTGGACTTTCTAACTCCAGACTCAGGACTCAATCCACTGCATCACCTAGATGCCTTATGCTACCTGACTGTAACTGAATATTATTGTGCCATAAGAAATGACAAATATAAAGATGTTAGAGAAATTTGGGAAAACTTACAGAAATGAATGCTGAGTGAAATATGCAAAATCAGCAAAACAATATGCACCCTGACTGCAAGAACCTAAATGGAAAGAAGAAGTGAAACCTAAATGTTATGTAATGGTAATGACCAAGTTTGGCACTGGTGAAGAGTAGAGAAAACATATCATCTCCCTTCATGATAGAGGTGAGGGGTGATGGGTGTGTGGTCATTGCAGTCATGGTGATAAACAGTCAGTAGGTTGGTTTTGCTCTCTTTTTTTTTTTTTTTGATACTGTGTAATGGGCTTGTGGAAGGATCTTTTCATAATGAACATGATGTAAAAATAGTATTCTAAAAAATTAATGTTCATTAAATGACACATTTTTTTTCTGCTGGAGGTATCTGGAGTTATTTACAGGGATGATTTTGTTCTAAAGTGCTCACTTAACATGTTTGGGACCTTTCTCTGTGGCCGTTTAGGGAGCAGGGGAAGACCACAGCCAGAAAATGTCAGTGACCTTCTCTCTCAGCACGACTGGCTGCTCTCATTCCTTTTCCTGTTCGTAGGAGTTTCCATCGTTTGGACACAGGGAAGTCCTCCAAGCAGAGTATCCCTTATCTTATGAGATAGCAGCAGAGGCTAGAGGAGAACATGATAGAGCTAGACAAATGGGCAAGAGGCCCTTTTGATGCCCTATTAGAGATCCTCTGACTTTCTTTATTAGAACAATCTACCCAACTCTGTGTTGGGCACTCTGGAGGTGGGATGGGCTCTGTAGAGTTTGTCCTGCCTGCTGGGTTTACCTTTATAGACAGAATTCTAAGCAGCTTTAGGTGTTCAATTCAAGTTCATGACGGTTAACCTCCCTTAGAATGATATAAAATAGAGAGAAAGGTAAAGTCCTACACTTGGGTTCCCAAAATTACGTCAAACAGGTACAGGATGAGGGAGCTATGGCTCAATATTGATCCACGTGACTAAGGTTTGAAGGCTTCAGTGAACAGTAAGCTCAGTACAAGATCTGTAGGGGGCACGGCAACCAGAAAAAAAGTTAGTCTGGATCTGTTTAAATAGAATAAAGAACAATATCTACCTTTCTGTCAGCCAGTAGCAATCTAGTGGTTCCAGAGTTCTCACATTAAACTAATTATCAAGACTTATACAGGAATCTATAATATAGAACTTTTGATGAGGAAGAGGATGGTGCAGATTCCTTTCTTGGACTCCTTTGTACTCACATAGCATCTCCTTCCTCTCTGGGACAAGGATTGGCATGTCTACTTATATTGGTTTATGTCCTTCATTTTCTAAGAGGACTAAAATGACATCATTATGTTAGAATCAAGTTACAATGCATCGACTGTGGCAGATCACACCAATATGAGCTCGGAATGCTCTACCATAGATTGGGCACAAATAGTCCATGTGAACATTTGGGGTGGATTCTCTAAATTTATTTATTTCGAGTTTCTTTTGAGCTACTTCAATTCCGATTTGCTCATAGAGCAAATGATGAGGGCACACCAGCTGGGCTGTCCTGTGCCAATGTTTCCCACGTCACACAATCAATCCCAAAGTTCTTAAGGAAGCAGGGAGGTTCTCCTGCATGCCTGTAGCTACTCTGGAAAAGGCTCCCTTTAGGAGGGGTGGGACTGCAATAGGGAGTAAGAAAAGAAATAGAACTCTTGCCTTAAACCAGCTCAGGGGGCAAGTCTGGAGGCCAAGCTCAGGGGAAAACTTGAATTTAAGGTCCCTGAGGGTCACAATGGTTTTTTGCTTTTTGGGCCCCAATTTTAGAACAATGGCTTGCTAAATTTAAAAGTCCAATTGGAGAAACTAAAGCCTTCTCTGAAAGAGAAAATGACTTCACCACTGAAGGCTCTAGAACACTAATACCTTGGACCAGACTGGGGGATTCTAGCAAAACTTGGGCAATTCTTTTGTTTTTTAGCACTTTGTCATCCTCCTTCTGGTCTGATCCCTCAATGCCCTTAGGGTGATCTGAATGCTCCTAAAACCCTAGTTGGTTTCTTTCATGTGAGAGAACTGTGAGTCCTCATATTTATGAATATGTAGAGAATATATGAATATGCATATATGTAAATAGAGAGCATATATGAGTATTATGTATATGAATATATATAAAAAGACTATATGAATACTCATCTATAAGGATCTAAGTCCCAATATGCCACCCTCCTTTTCCATGAGATTTTACCAGTGAGTTTATGTTCAAAATCTATTTGGCCCTTGGCTGCCAGGTCTCTCCCCTCAAATGTTTGCTAAGGCACTTTTGAAACCCCCTTTCATCCTCCTACTATGAGAGATTATATCAGTTAAAATTCTATATGAAATTAATATAGGTGTGTGTATGTGTCCTTTCTGCAATGCACATCTCCTTTTCAATCATTAATAACAGGCTGGAATAGGTCAGGTTGGAGGGGTTTTTATCTCTTTCTGTTTTGCTTTCTTTTATATTTATACTAACATCCATCTCATCTCTAATAATTTAGGAACGTAACTGTCCAGCTGCTGGAGCTGCTGTTGAAGTGCCTGTAGCATTCCTGGTGAACAGATAAGCTGGCCTAGATTTCCCACCTTGTTTTGACAAACAATTGGATTTAGCTTCTGGCCTCATCTTCCTCTTCATGCTATTTGCCGCAAGGAGATAATCTTGTGATTGATATCTATGAGGTGGATCTCTGCATGCTGGGCAAGAACTCTTCTCCTTCTGAGTGGCAGAACTCGATAGACCTGCCCAGGATGGGAGAGGAAATGGCACCCGGGCTCTAGCCAAGGGACTATTTGGGCTCCCCTCCCCACCCTGGTGCCCACAGTCCCCTTCTGCAGTCCAGGCGGGGCCCTCTGCTGTGCCTACAATTTCCACCTCTGTGTTGTCAACAATTTCCACCTTCTTTCCTATCATTGAAAGCCCAGCTTTGATGCTGACCCCCTCCATGAAGCCTCTCCAGATCCTCCTGTTACAAAGGTCTCTCTCTTCTGCCCAACTCTTTGCCACCAATACCATGTCAAAGGCACTCCTTTCTCCCCCACTAGACTGTGATTTTTCAGGAGTGGGAAACAAGAACCTTGCCTAGGCTTCCACTTCCAAGTCCCAGAAAAATGTTCAAGTAGGATTATAAATGGATCTGGTCAGGGTCATCCCCTTTACTTCACAAATAGAAGAAACTCATTCAGGGAGGGCATGAGATTTGCTCAGGCTCACCTTGGTAAGTGTGTATTCCAGGCTGGCCCAAAGCCCAGCGGATTTTTTTTGTCCTTCAGTGCCTATAGTCATAACTGAAGAATCCCCAAACCCCTAGTTCTATGAGTAACTTGCCTGAACCTCAGTGAAGGTGATAACCTATTCCTGGGGAGTACTTTCCAAGGACCTTTGGCGCATGAAGCTTGGCTGTCAGAGGAGGGAGAGGACAAGATGGAAGCCAACCAGCCTGGCAGGCAAGAGAGACAGATCTGGGCTCAAGGCCAGGGTCTGCCCTTTACTGGCTCTGTGACCTTGGCCAAGTTCCTGCCCTCCTCTTTTTTTTTTTTTTAACAATTCGATTACTTTATTATATCATGTGCTAGGGAATAAGGTGAACACTAAACAATGGCAGAGCTTTCCAAAGTTTAATAACTAAATTATAATTTAACAGCTAAATTAATTTTTTAAAAAGTAATATAATCTGCATGTGTTCAATAATTATAATTTTATAATAAATGCAAGTTACCTCAAAATCTTTGGTGGTGAATATGGAAATTATAATGCAATCAGAACAGATCTTTGAAATTTACCCTGACCCTGGAAAAATGTTGCCTACTCATGGTGCTCATATGTTTTGCATCCTTCATTTGCATGTTGTATTAAAACTATATCTTGTTCTAGACCCCCCTCCACTTCTAGGTAGTATAGTAAGTTTATAAATAGTCGGTATAAAGTAGCAGGAAGTAATATCGAAAAAGAGAATCTAGAAGTCACTTACAGCCTGTCTCACAGATCAAAGGGACATAATGGTTACTTGCAAACTGTCTCATAAATGAACTAAAGTCACATCCTGAGACTATGTGCTAAATCAAGAGAAACCCCTAGGCCTTATTGTAAGGACTCTTTGGTCATACTAACTGCGCATCGTTTGTAAGTCTCAGATAAGCTCCAGATAACCAAAGTAAGACCAGCAGAACACAAAATGTTGCTGCTAACTTTGAGATGATGTGGCTATGTTAATGAACTAGCCATAAGGTGGCATGGATAAGAGTTAGTCCGTCCCTCACCAAAATCCTATAAAAATGAGACCTCAAAATCCTGTCCCCTGAGCCCTCTTCAATTTTCATCTGGGTCCACGCTGCCAAGGGCTTCCAACTCCAATCCATAGTTATGTAAATGACTCTCCCCTTCCCCAGTCTCTTCCCCACATAGCCTACCTTTCTCCATCACACCATCACCCATTCCCCATCCCCCATCCCCACCCCTTCTGCCTTTGTACACCCCAAGCCCTTTGTCTCTGTACCCTCAATGCCTTATTAAAGTCTGATTGAGGCTTTACTCCCCTCTTGCTGCCATCGTGGTCTTTCCTAGAAAGTATCAAAAGAACTGAGCATGTCTGTCTCCCACCTGACCCAGAGGGACCCTCTTGTAGTCCCATTTCCTTAGTCACCACTAATTATTCCATAAATTAATTAGCAATTCACATGTCATGCCCCATACATGGGACAGCACTCATGAAAAGGCCAGCCTGAGAAAGGATTTGTCTTGTCTGGGGCATTAAAATAACAGTTAGCTTCTAAGTGACATTTATGTTTCATGTAATTATACAAAATCCGATTTACTTTCTGGCAGGGCTAAAGAATGATCCAACTCCATGGAATATTTGTGCTCCTTCTACTGAAGGGCTTATGGGTAAAAGAAAGATAAATATTACCTGAATATTCTTCTAAAAGGGTTTTTTGTACTCCTCCCATCCTCTTAACCTCAGTTATCCTTTGTCTCAAATGAGAAGGTTGAACCAGATGACCTCTGAGGTATCTTTTAGTCTGTCATCCAATAAAAACCTATTAGCCCACTCAGACTCTACCCCCACCTCCTGCCCCCATCCAACTACCCACTCCAGAAGAGAAAGCCATACTAGTCTAATGCTTTCATTTCGGGAGACCCCCAACCAGCAAGTCCTATTGGTGGTCTAACCTTAAAGTCTGGAATAAAACCCCATAGGTCTTTCTGAACCTGCCTACTGGGACAGAGGTGCCTCCCACCTCCCACTGGACAGGACATTTTCAGAGTTGAGGGGTCTGAAAGGTGAAGGTCCAGTAGGGACTAGCTGTGGACCGTTTCCCTACCTTGGGCAGTGGTCTGGGGGAGCTCTAGTGTGTGCTTCGTGACCACTTGTGGTCCCTGCTGAGGCACGTGAGCCTCAGGTGGGCATTGGATGGGTCCCCTGGCATCTCTTACTCCCCAGGCATCTCTAGCACCACCCCTCCACCCCTGCCCAGATATTCACTCCCAACCCTTAAAAGTACTCAGGGAGCCACAAGCCAAGCAGAGCTGAGTCTGGACAAGGTGGATCCTTTGCTAAGAGCCAGGCAGTGACTATGGCCCTTTGTAAGTAAGGAATCCTCAATCCAGCTCCAATTACACCCAGGTCACGGATCAGCTCCTCCACCTCCATAGTACCCTCTGGGGCTCATTTTACCCCCCAAGGGACCTGTAGTGGATTTATCTGAATGCTGCCATTTCTAAAGTCACACAGGGAGGGAGCAAAGGGCCCATGAGAGATGCTCGATGCCCCTGTCCATCCATCCCTCTGTCCCGCTAATAAAACTGGTTTGACTTTTTATATTCTTATTAATGAGTGCTCACATATTTTCTCTTTTGTTGCTAAGTTGTTTTTCAGTCATGTTCCACTCTTTGTGACCCCATGTGGGGTTTCCTTCGGCAAAGATACTGGAGTGGGTTGCCATTTCCTTCTCCAGTTCATTTTATAGATGAGGAAACTGAGGCAAACAGGGTGAAGTGACTTGCCCAGGGTCACACAGCTAGCAATTTAAACTCAGATCCTTCTGACTTCAGAGTCGACATTCTATCCTCTGCGCCACTTACTTGCCGTATTTTCTCTTTATATTCATAGAAATGAGTATTCATATATTCTTTCTATATATTTGGGTTTATAAGTACTTTTATTGTGTCTATAGTCATATATATACAGAAAAAATTCATATATATCCATATATATGTATTCACGTGTGTGAATAGAGAGATTAAATGTGTGGAGATATAGAAAATATATGAAAACTCATACATACTAATATAGAGAATATATTCATATATAAGTACTCATATATTATCTCTCTATATGTAAGTACTCACATTTACTTTCTATATTCATATATATAAAGACTCGCAGATTCTCTTTCTATATTCACATATATGAGTACTCATTCTCTCCATATATTCATTTATATAACTTATATGTTCTCTGTTCATATATGAGAACTCATTTTCTCTACATATTCCCATACATGAGCCCTTATATATTTTCTTTCAATTCATATACATAAGTACTCACATAGCCTCTCTCTTTATTCCTACATAGGAGTCCTCATATATTCTCTCCATATTCACATATGATTATTTCGCTGTTTCTCTCCCTGTGAGAGAATATGAGAATTCATATACATGAATAGAATCTATAAGTACTAATATATGAATATATATATGAATCAGTACTCTTGTACATAAGAATAGAGACGGAATAAACGCTCTTTTATATTATGTGACAATACATGAGTACTCATTTATATGAAGATATAGAGAATTTGTGAGCACTCATGTATATGAAGAGAGGATATATGAGTACTCATATATGTAAATAAAGAGGATATATAAGTATTCATATATATGAATGGAGAGAAAATATAGGAATCCATATATATGAATATACATAGTGATTGCTTTTTAATTAATATAGAGACAATATAGGAGTACTAATATATTTATAAATACACAGACAGAGGATAGATGAGTACTCATATATGAATAGTGACAGAGAATATAGGAATTTTCATATATATGAATACATGGAGAGAACATATCAGTAACTCATGAATACAGAGATAGAATCTGTGAGTACTCATATATGCCAATATACAGAAAGAATATAGGAATAATCATTTATTGGAAATAAGTCTCAATCTTCCACCCTTTTTTGCTATGAGCTTCTACAAATGAGTTTGTGTTCCAAACTTGTTTCACTTTTTGTCATTAAGTGTTTCACTTGTGGCTGACTCTTTGTGACCTCATGGACCACATGCTGATACTGTCCGTAAGGTTTTCTCCGCAAAGATACTGGAGTGGTTTGTCATTTCCTTCTCCAGTGGACTGAGGCAAACAGAGGTTAAGTGACTTTCCCAGAGTCACACAGTGTCTGAAGCTGGACTTGAACTCAGGTCTTCCTGACTCCAGGCCCAGAACTCTCTCTATCCACTGAGCCACCTAGCTGCCTCCTTGCTCTTGGCTGCCACTTAATAAATTAGTCAAATATTTCTTAAGGCAATTTTGAGACTCCCTTTAGTCCCTCACTATGCTAAATGATTTACATCAGTTAAAATGCTATATGAAATGATTATAATAGGAATGTACATGTGTGTGTGTGTGCGCGTGTGCGTATGCACATGCTCGAGTACGAGCACACTTTCTTCAATTCCCCCTTTCAACCATTAATAACAGGTTGGAATAGGTCAGGCTGGAGGAGATTTTATTGCAGGCCACAATTCTTTTTGTTTTGCTTTCTTTTATCTTTATAATAATGCCAGTCTCTTCTTTAGTAAGTCAGTGGCTTAACTGTCCAGCTGCTGAGGCTGTTGATAGAACAAATTGTAACACTCCTGGTGAAGGTGTTATCCTATATATGTGGCATCATTTTTACAGATAATTTGATTTGGCTTCTGGCATCATCATCTTCTTCAGGCTGCTGGTGGCAGGGAGACAATCCTGTAATTGATGTCCACGAGGCTGATTTCTGCACTGGGGAAGGATCCTTCTCCTTCTGAGTGACAGAACCTGATGGATGGGAAAGGAAAAAGCACATGAGCTCCAGCCAAGGGGCTATTCAGGCTCCCTTCCCCACCCTGATGCCCACAGCCCCCTTCTGCAGCCCAGGTTGGGCCCTCTGTCCTGCTGAAAATTCCCACCTCTGTGCTGTCAACAATTTCCTCCTTCTTTCCCATCACTGAAAACCCAATTCAGATGCTGCCCACTTCCAAGAAACCCTTTTTGATCCCCAAGTCACACAGGCCTCCTCTTTGCTCAACTCTGCCACACTTGGCATATTTAGGGCATACCTTTTTCGTCACTAGACCAGGACTTCTCTGAGGGCAGGAAAACAGGGACCTTGCCTAGGCTAACACCTCCAAGCCCCAAAAAACTGTTCAAGTAGGGCTCTGAGTGAAGCAGCTAGGGGTCATCTCTCTTATTTCACAAAATTCAGGGAATTTTGCTCAAGATCACTTTGCTAACTGTGTATGTATTGCAGACTGGCCCAAAGCTTGGTGTGGGGCGGGGGTTGATTTGCCCTTCACTTAACCCCACTGTCATAACTGAAGATTCCCAGAACCCCTGCCCAGCAGCTTCTAGGGAGAGCCTTCCCAGGGACCTTCAGCCCATGAAGCTTGACTGTCAGAGGAGGGAGAGGCTAGCCTGGCAGGCAGGAGAGACCTGGGTTCAAGGTGTGGGTCTGCCCCTTACTGGCTGTGTGACCTTGGCCGTGTCCCTGCCCTCCTCTTGGCCTCAGTTATCCTTTTTTCACAAATGAGGAGGTTGGACCACATGAACTCTGAGGTCTCTTTTAGCCCTCCATCCTATCCAGACCTACAAGCCCATTCAGACCCTACCCCTATATGTATACCCCTGCTAATGTTAGCAAAGTAGCCCCCAAGGCCACATCTGAGAAAACTCTGCTGGTCTCATGCAGCCCCCCACAGCAAATTCTGCTCTTATTGTAACCTTAAAGATTGGAATAAAACCCCTGGATCTTCCTGGACTTGTCTCTGAATCAGTGGTGCCCTCCTCCATCTCACAGGGACTATCAGACCTCAGAGCCCGGGGCGGGTAAAACCTGTAGTTGAGGACCTTTTCTCTACAATAGGCAGGAGTCCTGGGGTCTGGGGCTTGTGTTTCCTGATCCCTTGTCTCCCATGCTCAGGAGGCTGAGCCTCAGGGAGGCTTTGCGCGGGTTCCCGGGCCTCTCTCCCCTCTCAGATATCCACCCCCAGCCGATGGCCGGTGACCTCATCACCCACCTTTGTAAGGCAGGAATCCCTTCCAGCCAACCCCGCCCCTCCCTCAGCTGGACCTCATCAGACATCTCCCTCATCCGCCTCCCGGCAGTGAACGTCCCTCCCTGCAGTGCCGGCTCAGGCTCATTCTCCGCCCCGCCCCCTCGCCTGCTCATTTCCCCTCCCCCACAGACCTTCTCGGGTTGATTTTCCCCTCCCCCACCACCGCTGCAAGTGTCTCGAGCTCCCAGCGGGGTGTCCTGACTGTTATCATTGGGGAGCAGGGGAAGGGAGGGAGAAGACCCCAAGGACCGGGACTGATGCCCAGCGACCCCCTGCTGTCTGTTCAGGCGGTCCTCTGTCTCCACCCCCCACCCCCTCCCCAGCCCCTTCAAAACCACTGGGCTTTATATATTCTTATCCAGGAGGGCTCAAATATTTCCTCTGTATATTAATGTAAGGGAGAAATCTTCCATTGTCTATACATTTATATACACACACACACACATATATATTCATATTTTCTCTACATATTATATCAGTACTCGTCTATTCTCTTCATATGTTCATATATATGAGGATTCATATCTTATCCCTATATTTTAAAGTATGTATACTCATAAATTCTCTATATTCATATGTAGGAATAATCACATATTCTCTCTATATACATAGATCTATCCATCTATCTGTACTCTCTCAAGTGGCCAGAAGCAATGTAGGTTTGATGGGGTATGGGCCCAAAGTGAGACATTTGCCCCAATTTGGGCCCCATTTGTCTACGGGCCCTAGAAAACCTTTGGCTTGTCCTTGAATTCTCCCACTTGATCAAGGAGATCTCTGGCTTTTTCCTGAGGCCCTGATTCCATCACTCAATTGGCCTTTCATTTTGGCTACACCCAATCCTCCAATTCTGTTATCCTTAACCTAGTCTGGCCCTCCTTTGTCTTGTCTCCCTATGGCCCCAGGCTACTTCCCACCCTTGGTCCCACCTAGGCTCCATTTCCCTGGAGTTCTATTACCTCATAGACTACTTGGCCACTCCTGGATCCCTCCCACAGTCTTTCTGTATATAAGGTCCATCTTCTTTCCATTAAGATGTTCAGATTTTCACAATCTCCAATGGCCCATAGATGCTCAGATTCCTTAAGAGTCTGGCTAATATGGCGAATCTTCAATAAACCTTGTTTTTGGCTGCAAGAAGGCTTGAATCTAATTCTTTTGGGCATGTGTCGTGATTTTGGGATTCCAGGACCCCTAACCTCTAGACCTTATCAGATTTACCGAAAGTTGCTGGAGAGATTCAGCAAAGTGAAGTCTTGCCAACGACGTTGAAGGAAGAAACTTGGAAGGAGGCTGACAAACGAATAATGAAAACAGCAAAGATTTTGCTAGAATCTTGGTTACTCTAAATGTGATAGTCCACTGTGCCTGGTGACTTAACTTTCTTTTAGAAAGGCATTTCTAGTTGCTTGAATTTGGCTTTTCAAGTTAACAAACATTTATTAAGCTCCTACTGTGTGCCAGGCATTGTGCTCAGCGTGGGGACACAGTTTCTGGCCAGCACTTTGTGCCTGTATGTCATGGCTTCTGCAAAGAGAGATACAGGGTCACAGTTGCCCATTCCCATCCCCCAGCAGGCCTTATAATCTGGGAGAAGAGAAGATATGGAACCCAGGGTTACTCTTAGCAGGATCTACCCATGATCATTTCCCAGATATTTTAATCACTTACATATTTATTTCTAAAAGTTTAACTTATTTTTATGTTTACTGTTGTTTTTTTTCCATCACATTCATTTTTGAATCTATTTCCACCCCCCCCCCCCCGCTTCCTCTACCTAACAAGCAGTTCCATGTAACAGAGATTTTCCTCAAAAAAAGAAATAACACAGTTCAGTTCAGTTCAATTCAGTTCAGAGAGCACTGTAATGTAGAGTTTATAGGTCTCGAATGTACTTATCAAGTAATACTGGGTATTTGAGCTGGGTATCCTCCTTTTAGTTCATAAGTGCTACCAGGTCTGTCTGCCTGAGGCCCAGGAGGGAAGGAGGAGGGGAGGGGGCCAGGTGCCCACTAAAATTGGCCCTGGAAGGTTGAGGGAGGGGGTGGCTCCCTGTGGAGGCCCACTTGTTACTGGTGACATATCTCTCTTTCAGAGAGTGGGCTGTAATACCTTGAATTTTATTTTTGATTGAAAAAGCATTTCTAAGATCCTATTATGTACTAGGCATTGTGCTAAGGGTGGGGACGGGAAGACAAAAATACAGCCCCTGCCCTCAAGGAATGCCCACATTCCACAGGTGACATTCGCCCCTAGACTGGCTGCTTGGAACTGCGAACTTCTTTTCCCTCACAGCTCCAGTCACTCTTTCTAGGAAAAGAGTCCCTTGTTTGGGAGCCAAGGTCATGAGGCCCCTCAGTTCAAGGATTCCCTCATCATCATCCTCCTGCACTTGGTAACAATCAATGAACTTTTCCCAAGAAATTACTCCAGTCCCATGAAGCTGAGGGATGGGGAAGGGTGGCCCTGTGACTCTTTGCTTCAGAAGAGTTGACTGTGGATCCAGGCACAGCTTCACCAGACCTCATCATCTCTGAGAAGAGAAGAAATGTAGTCAGGCAAGAGAAATGTGGGCTCAAGGCCCATGGCCCAACAGATCATGGTGTGCCCTATCGAGCAACATTCAGCAGTTTGAAGAAATCAAGTAATCTTTCCCAAGAAATGAAACAAGTCCCATGAGGCCAAGGGGTAGGGAAGGGCCAGCTGTGGCCCTCTGTCTCTCTTTGCAGAAACAGTAACTGTGGACCCAGGCCTAGCTCCACCACGCCTTGTCTATGAGGAGGGAAGAAATGTGACTCAGGGATTCACTCAGCAGGATCTACCTAGGACTCTTCCCTGGCAATTTCATTCATTTACATATTTATTTTCACAAATTTATCTTGTTTTTATCAGTAGCTTTTGGTTTTGAATCATCACATTCATTTCTGAATACATTCCTCCCACTTCCCCTGCAAAACAAGCCATTGCCTGTAACAGGAATTTTCCTCAAAAGGTGAAGAAATAACACTGTTCTGTTCAGTTCACACAGCACTTGGTTTTCTACCTCTCTAGTTACTTACAAGGGTATTGGAATATAATATTGGGTATTGGAGTTGTGTTTGCCTTACCCTTCTTTTTTATTATTTGTGATTTTTTTAAATTTTAAACTTAAATACAAAATAAGAAAAGAGAAAAGAAACAAACTTAAATACTCAAACTAAAATAATACAAAATAAGAAAAGAAAAAAAAGCATTGCCACGTGTACAGCAGAACGGATTCAAAATATACAGTGAGAGAGGATTCAAAACATACAGTAATAAATTTCCATTTCAAGAAAACCTATACAATGAATACAACACATTGTGTCAAGAGCTATCTAGCTTTTCTTTGCTTCCTTGTAAGTTTTCTTTTGTTCTCTGCTGTGTACTTTTTACTTTGTTTTTTTTCTCCACTCTTCCTCCCCTGCCCTCCAGAAGGCTACAATTAAGCATATATGCATGTGTGCACACAAACATATACATGTACACATACATATACATATAGACATACATATATAGACATACACACAAATACATATATATACATGCATATACCCATACATACACTTACATATACATATACTTAAATATTGATAATTATATAGAGACACATACATTCATATGTATCTATGTAAGACCATACTATACTTATCTTCTTTTTCTCTGAGGGTGGATAACCTCTTCCTTCATAAGTCAGAGTCTTTCTATATATTTCCAAGTCCACCGACTTGTCATTTCCTACACCACAGCAATATTCCCACCTTATACTGTTTAGTTGTTTTAAATAGTCCCAAACAACATCGATGAATATGACTGACAGTGTAGTTTCCCTATTTTTCTCTTTTGATTAAATCTAGTTTAGCCTTAACTTTGTCTGAGATTATGATTACTACCCCTGCTCCTTTTCCCCTAACAAATTCTACTCCTGCTCTTTATTTTATATTTGTGTGTATCTCTAATTTCTTATCCCTCCAGAATGCTCTACTTTACTTCTACTCACTACCTTGCCTTCCTATTACTTAGCCTACCCCCCCATCCTTCCATTATCCTCCCATTCCCATAAATCTAAACACCCTTCTATACCTCACTTTAACTTCTTCCCTCACCCTCCCCTGTAAAGATCCCTCTCTAATCCTCTCCCTCTTCCCTAGCCTCTTAGTGTTTTATTTCTTTATGAATTTAGACTTCTTTACTCTTCTAGATATATATGTACTATTCCCTCTTGAACCCATCCAGATGAAAGTAGGTTACCAGAACTACCAGCCCTCCTCCCCCATCTAATCCCCCGAATCGATTCTTCCTCTTGCACCTCCTTTTCTTTTTTCAGCTGTTCCTAAATGGTTTTACTTTTTAAAATCATATCATACTCAGATCTACCTCCAATCTTTCTTATAAACTACCCAATTACTAATAAAATCTTAGATATATGTTTTACATTACATACAGTCTGCTCTTATTCAGTCCCTTGTAATTAGTCTTTGGTATGTACCTTATATTTCTCTTGGCTCTTGTATGTCAAATCTATTAAGTTCAGGTTTTGTTGTTTTTTTTTTTTAACAAAATCCTGAAAGTCTGACAATTCATTGAATTTTCTTTTCATTCAGGATTATGCTTAGCTTTTCTGGGTATGATATTTTCAGCTGAAACCTCAGTTCTTTTGTTCTTTGATATATAATATTCTAAGACCTGCAGTCTTTTAGTGTCACTGCTACTAGGTCTTGTGTGATTCTAATTGTGGCACCACCATGTTTAAATTTTTTTTTCTTTTTGCTCATAATATTTTATCCTTGAGCTGAGGGGTTTTGGAATTTGACTATGATATTCCTGTGGGTTTTCCTCATAGGATCCCTTTCAGGTAGTGATTGGTGGATTTTTTTCTATTTCTACTTTTCTTCTCTTATTCTTATGCTTCTGGACAATTTTTAAAAATTATTTCTTGTATTATTGTACCAAGATTCTTTTTTTTTTAAATCATAGCTTTCAGGTAGTCTGATTATTATTATATTTTCTCTTCTTGATCTGTGCTCCAGATTAGTTGTTTTTCTTATGAGATGTTTCACATTCTCTTTTATTTTTTCATTCTTTATATTTTGTTTTATTATTTCTTGATGTCATAACTTCATTGGCTTCCCCTTGCCCTATTCTGATTTTCAAGGAGTAGTTTTCTTCCTTAAGATTCTGGATCTCCTTTTATAATTGGTTGACTTCCTTTTTATAATCTTCTTGTTTTTCTTAGATTGCTCTTTTTCTCCCCTCCATCTCTCTCATTTGATTTTTCAAGTCTTTTTAAAGTTCTTCTACAAATTCTTTTTGGGCAGGTCACCATTTGATGTTACTCTTTGGAGTAGAAGAGGGTTTCTTTGCTTCAGTATCCTCTGAAGATGAACCTCAGTCTTCTTTATTCCTATAGTAATTCTCCATGGTTGGATTCTTTCTCCTTTGCCTACTCATAAAAAAAAAAAAAATTTGCAGCAACTTAGTTGCTTAACCCTGGGGTATGGGGGATAGCACCTCTGGCCTCAGATCCTCCTTCAGTTTCTTCCCTCTGGAACTGGAACCAAGATCTCCACCCTCCAGTAAGTGCCCACAAGCCAGCGGTGTCCCTGCCCCACTGCTTCTGCACTCACTGGCATGTGCTGGTTCCTTTTCAAACCTCCCCACCCATTTCCCCCGCTGCCACATCTGCACGGCACAGCTGGGTCTGGCTTTCCTTGTCAGCAGAGGTTCCCTTGATTTTCTTGGGCTTAGACCCCAACTCCCCTTGATGCAGTTTAGGGGTTCAGGGGTCCTGGGACCCCAATATCACAACATGCAGGTCCTCCCTGAAAGAATTTGACCCAAGCCTTCTTTCAGCCAAAGGCAAGGTTTATTAGAACATCTGTCACATTGGGCAGACTCATAAGGAGTTTGAACATTAGTAAACTATTGGCTAGATTGTAAGAATCTGACCAGTGGCTAGATTATAAGAATCAGAGCATCTTTTTTTTTTTTTTTAAGTGAGGCAATCGGGGTTAAGTGACTTGCCCAAGGTCACACAGCTAGTATGCGTCAAGTGTTTGGTCTGAGGCCGGATTTGAACTCAGGTCCTCCTGACTTCAGGGCCAGTGCTCTATCCACTGTGCCACCTAGCTGCCCCAAATCAGAGCATCTTAATGGAGACAAGATGGACCTTATATACAGAAAGCCTATGAGAGGGATCTAGGAGTGGCCGAGTAGTTTGGGGTCACGGGAGATGGGGCCTAAGGAGATCTGGATGGGAGTGGCCAGTAAGCTGGGGTGAACAGAACTCCTGGGACCTGGACAATGGAGCCTAGCTAGGATTAAATGTGGGAAATGGCCAGGGGCCTTAGGGAGGTAAGATGTTGGAGGGGAGATTGGGTGTAGCCACAAAGAAAGGCCAGTTGATGGAATTATAGCCTCAGGCGAATGCCAGAGATTCGGCCAAGTGGGAAGGTCCAGGGTTTTCCTTTCTGGGGTCTAGATTCCAACCCCATCACCCTCACTGTCCCAGGGGTAAAAATTCCTGTGGCTGGGGCCAAGGCAGCCTCCCAACCCAGTTTATGCCAGGGCTTGCCACTTGTTGCTCAAGTGACCCTAGCCTGGAGGTGTTTACTCTTCACAGGGACCAAACCTCATCCTGAGATTTTTCTTTAGATCTTTTCCAATTGTCCCAGGAGGACCACTGTTCTGCCCTTACTCTTATTTATTTTTTACCACTCTATGTTCATCCTGAGGTGCTATTATTATCTTGTTTGTGGGAGAAATCTGGAGAGCTTGGAATTTTCTGACATACTCTACTGTCTTCCCAGAATCCTCTGTGCCTTATCCTTCTACTAGCCCATAAGTATTCTGAGGTCAGGAGCTATCTTTTCTATACTTTGCATTTTCACTGGTGTCTAGAATGGAGTTTTTGCAAATGGTAGGTGCTTAATTAATATTTATTGAGGTCTATCCATTCTGGAAAGAAATTTGTTATTATGCTAAAAAAAAAAAGTGATTAGGACAGCGATACCATAAGCCCCAGAAGTTGCACTTCTGGGCATATAAGCAGGTCTATATACTATGTGTCTCGAAAGTCTTAATGCAGCTTTAAGCTACGAAAGCTTTACTAATTTAAAATTTTGGGTGTATCACAAAATATTTGTGTGGTACGGTGACTCTAACACAATTAAACTCAGAGACTTCTCAAGGAAGCAAACATTACTCTTTATTACAATCTCGCGAGAAGGGGCGTCTAACTCCTCCAGTACACTACCAGCAGGAGAGAGGAGAGGCACAAAGGACAAAGCAAGGTTATATATCTTAACGCAAACAAGAAACTCCCACCCCACCACTATCCCTTACTCCCATTGGCTGGGAGGTGGGCTTACATTCTAGGCACGAAAGTCTTTCCCATTCCCAAAGAACAAGCAAACAGGGTATAGCCAATCCAAACATACATGTCCTTATTTAGTATACCTAATGCTGACATGGCAGTGGCAATCAGGAGGGGGTTTAGGGCCGAATTCCTATAGGTTTAGGTAATTTAAACTTATGGCCTGTTCATTATCTCAAAGCTTATCTTTAGTTTCCAGACAGTCTTTTCATCACCACCCTGAGAAGTCTTCACAGAGGTTATATCTCATTCATATTCATAGTAACACTCTGTGGTAGCAAAGAACTGCAAACAAAATAGAGTTGTGTGGGGTGTTTGTGACCCCCAAAATAATCAAATCAGAGACTTTTTCTTAAGAAAGGCAAAAAGGAGTTTTGTTGCTTTCTCAGGAGAAAGGACACACCCAGCATTCACTCAAGATGGCTGCAGCCAGGGTGTGCATCTGAGTGTCTTGTAAAGCAGAATATATAGACCCTATCCACAATGTCCCTGCCCTAACCCCCTTTCCCTCAACCCATTGGCTGGGTACATTAGGGGCACAATCTATTCGTGGAATTCTAACTTCTAAGGAAGGAAGTTCCAAACAAGTTAGAGGGGAGTGGTCTCTTTGCACAACCAGAACATCCAGTTTAGCCACATGGAACATCCAGTTTAGCCAGAATGTGCTGCAAGGCATCTGGGTGCAGTCTCACAATAGTCATAAGTATGAAAAGTAACTGAAGTCGGAGTTAGTTCATTCCCCTGAGGGGGCTTCACCCTATATTATCCCATTCACTCCCTTATCTTGTTTACATATTTGTGTAAACCAATAAGCCAAGAAATCAATTAATCAATAACCTAATCTCCCCCTGTCCTGTTTTCTTATCAATTCTGTGGGAACCAAACTGTTAGCATTCCTCACAGAGTGCAGTTGGTTGATGGGGAAATGGATGAATGAATTGTGGGGAGTGAAGGAGGGAATAAGCATTTATTAAATAAATTTAAATGTTTTTCAAATGTCTCTTGGGAGTGTCAAAACAACTCAGTGACATGGGTACTATTATAATTACCATTTTACAGTTGTGGAAACTGAGGTAGATAGAGTTGACCTGACTTGCACTGGGTCTTACACATTTAGTGAGTGTTTGAGGTCATATTTTGAACTCAGGTCTTCCTGATCCCAGACCCAGAGCTCTAGTCATTACACCACCTAGCTGCTTTGTGCTGCCTGCTGGTAATAGAATATCCTTGTGCTCTGAGAAACATGAAGAATTATAATAATTTGGGCTCACTTATAGGAACTAATAAAGAGTAAAATAAGTAAAATCAGGAACATGATATGCATATCATATCATATCATATAGTGTTCCCTGACGGCAACACTATAAACATAAAGGAGAAGCAGACTTCTAAATACTGTGTTATTATAATGACCAAACTTGGCCCTGGAAAAGAGGTGTGAAAATGAACCTCCCTCCATCGATGTAGAACATTTAATTTACTTCATGGCTGTTGGAACAAATTTCTTCCAAAATGAATTGTAAAATGAAAACAAAAGACATCTAGAAAAATAATGTTTTAAAAAATAAATGTTCCTTGAATGAAACCTTTTTTTTTTTTTCCTGCTGGAAGTATCTTGTATTAGTTATAAGGATGACTTTGTTAAAAAGGATGTTAATAAGGTTGACTTTCATTTTAACTTCTGTTTGAGGCCTTCCTCTGTGGCTGTTTTGGGGGCAATCAGAAAACACCAGTGACCTTCTCCCTCTGTAAGAAGGCCATTCCTTTTCCTGTGCTTTTGTGGATATCTTTTGTTTTCATATTACATTCATTTTGAATGAGATTTTTTTTTGGGGGGGTGGGGAGTGAGGGACAAGGCCAAGGTGGATTTTGTTTTGCTTGACTACACATATCTGTTATAAGAGTTTTATTATTCTTTTATTTTTTTAATGGTTGGAGGGAAAGTGAGAGGGAAAGCAAGTGATTTTTCTTAATTGAAGAAAAAAGTCTGTTATCTTTGGATCGTGTGTCTGTGACCAAGTGAATTGATTTGGGATGTGGACAGCTATTTACTCCCTTCCTCTAACCATTCTCTGAGCCCTCATATGAAGTATCTACATGGGGCTACTCTAATTTGAAACAGGGATTATATTTAGAGAATAATACGTGAGCACATGGAGCTCAGGGATGCTCACAAGGTTTCAATCATACTTTGATTCTCTTTCATTTGGGCTTCAATATTCAAGGAAAGGACAAGGCATTATCCACATTGCAAGATTCTCCCACTGCCATAAAATAGATGATCTGAGGTATTAGTAATGACTGTGTTGGTCATACCATTGTTTAGCACCAATATTGTGGGGAAGTAGCTCCTACAATTTCAAATAACTAAAATACCATTCTTTTGTGCCTTTACCATCGGAAGGAAAGAAACTTGAATCACCTGCCATTGGCTTAACTACTGATCCGACCTCTTCATGCTTGTCACTCATGCAGAGTTGAAATGAGACTTTACCACACAACAATGGAAACTCAAGACTAGGGGTGCTGGCCACATTCCACTAGGGATGTCTAAGGCTCCATTGGGATTGAAACTTTTCCCAGCATGCACATTCCTCTTCCCTGTCCTACAAAGAGGAAGAGAGATTGACAGTAAGATAAGAAAACACCCAGAAAGAATTGCTTTGCAACCAAACTGGTAGAGACTGGAGTTCATCTTGGCTTGGCAGAGTTATCTAAGGACTCTAAAAACACAGATTAGTTTTTAGAAAAAGTGGCTTTGCCTAGAGGCAACTAGACTCCAACCATTGGTGAGTCTGTGTAAAGAGTGTTTTCTAAGGAAGGTGGAGTTTTAAATGATTATTTGGGGAAAGTGAAAGTTATCCTGAGGGAAAATGAGTCTCCAAAGGAGTACCTGGTGCTCCAGACTGCTTTACACTTATAAAGATGTTACTTTGTCTCCGCTAACTCCTAAAGTGTGTGACTGATTGGTGTCTGTACTTTCACCCCTCTGCCTCTCCCCCATTCTATGATATGGGCAGATGCTATTCCAACAAATTGGGTTTTTTTTTTCCTGAAGTATCAGATCTGTACCTGGCTTTGGATGTTGGCATTTGAGAACAAAACAAACATGGAGAAAGCCAAAACGTCTTTGAGCAATTTATACTTGACCATGCCTTTAAACCCAAATCACTCTGGCTTTCACTGATTGGCCAATAATAGGTCCCAGCCCAAGCCTCAGTTGCTCATCATTTAGGTTTTGATGGCTCAGAGTGAGTGTAAATAGCAATTGTTTCTGTTCTGGACAGAAACTCTGAGGGTCTTCCCCTCCCAGACTGATTCTTTTGGGAAGTCAAACTAGGCCATCTTTTGCCTCAGTTCTTACATAGTCTTTAATTACTGAATGGGCATTGCTTCAGACAAACTGAGACCTGGGAAAGGCCTTACCTTAAAAAGGCCAAGGTCTCCCACTGTATCTGGGGCCATCGCCAGTTATCCTGACCTTTGTCATGCCACTGGACCCCAACGACTCTGGAGGATAGTGTGAGACTGATGACTTTGCACAGCTCTGCCTCACTTAAATCCAATTTACTTGCAAATCAAGACATGCCCCTCCAGATGTCATTGGTCCTCTTCAAGAATGAAGGATGAACAGCAATGGTAGAACAGCCTGTCATGAAATCTCTGGACAACTGAGAAATTAGCGATTGGAGAGGACAAGGGAAGACATTTCATAGCATTAAAGATGGAGAACAGGAGGGGACATCCTCTCAGGCCAGCTAGTCCAACCCCCTCATTCTGTGGATGAGAAAATGAAGGCTGAGGGAGGTCAAGTGACTTGCCCCAAGCAGGTGTAAATGTTAGAAACAGGATTTAAACCCCACCCTTCAGTCTCTGAGTTCCTTCCCACTGTCCCCACCAGCACAGGGCAAAGGGCTGCTCCTAGGGTTATGGCTAGCTTGTTTTGTTTTGTTGGGTATTGTATTTTTTTTAAATGCTTAAAACAGCTTTTCTCCGACCCAAATTCAAGGCATTACAAAGCAATACCTGGCATGCCCTCTGTGCTCTTCATGCCTCAGGACTAGCTAGAACCTGGTTCTTTCTCAATGTTCTAGTCACAAGATTGGTGGCTGTGGAGCTACTATAACCCCAGTGCTGTTTGATTCATTTGACAAGTCACTTGGTTCTACTAGATGCAAGGAATTTGAGCCAAGGCAAAACTTCCCTCTTGTTGCATTGTCTATAGAGTTCCACATTATCTTGAGTTCTCTTATCTTTCCACTGAAATGTTTGTTGACTTGACTTAACCTATGTGAGAGGCCTGAATAATACGAAGGTTTACCTTCAGTGACAGAATATCAGAGTCGAAAGAGATGTCAGAGGTCATTTGGTCAACCCTCACTAGTAATCTTCCCTTTTTTTTGTTGTTGTTCCATCGTCTCTGACTCTTCATGACCCCATTTGGGGTTTCCTTGGTAAAGATACTGGAGTGGTTTGCCATTTCCTTCTCTGGCTCATTTTACAGATAAGGAAACAGAGGCAAACAGGGTGAAGTGACTTTTCCAGGGTCACACAGCTAGGAAGTGTCTGAGGTGAAATTGGAACTCAGGAAGGTGAGTCTTATGATGAACAGGATACTCTCAGAAAAACCTGGAAAGACTTACATGAACTGATGCAAAGTGAAGTGTACTGTGTACAAAGTAACAGCAAAATAGTGTGATGATCAGCTGTGAATGACTTAGCTATTCTCAGCAATACAATGATCCAAGACAACTCTGAAGGACTTAGGATGAAACATTCTATCCATCCCCAGAGAAAGAACTGATGGTGTCTGAATACAGATTGAAGAATACTTTTTTAAACTTTCTTTATTTTTCTTGAGGTTTTTTTTTTTGGTCTACATTTTCTTTCACAACATAACTATTATGAAAATGTTTTGCATGACTACATATTTATAACCTATATTGAATTGTTTGTCTTCTCAATGAAGGGGGTGGGGAGGGAGAAAGAGAGAGAATTTGGAACTCAAAGTTTTAATAATTAATGTTAAAAATTGTTTCTATATGTAATTGGAAAAATAAAATATTAAATAAATTAAAACAACAACAACAACAAAAACAACATCCCTCCCCCAAAAAAGGAAGGTGAGTCTTCCTGACTCCAGGCCCAGGGCTTTATCCACTATAACACCACTTAGCTGCCCCATGAATCTCCCCGTACATCATCACTAATAAGTAATCATTCCAGCCTCCGCTGAAAGACTTCCAGTCTTTAAGGAATGGGCGCTAGCTATCATGGTTGCTCATTTCTTCCTCTTCCAGTTCTCATTATTACTTCCACATCTACCTATATCTTTTTGTATATACCTATGAATGTACATATTTTTCTTCACCATTATCATGTAAGCTGCTTGAGGACAGGGACTGTTTCAATTTTGTCTTTGTATTCTTAGCACCTGGCACATTGTGGGTCACACAGTAGGAACTTAATAAATGCTTGTTGATTGATATATTTTCAGGCTAATTGAACATGTGTACAATGTTTAAAAAAATGTAGAATCCATTATTTAAAAACAAATTACAAAAGCTAAATGTATTCAGAATTAAACAAATCTCGAGGTATTGATTGCAAAGATGATTTTTGTGCCAGAAATTCCCTCTAAAACATATGTTCTTCTTGTTTCATGACCTCTCAATAACCTGTCCTCATTCTCATCAGATAGAGGAAGCTTTAAAAATAATCATTTTAGACAACTACAAGTGTTTTAGTTATGTGTTATATATGGAACATGAATATAACTTTTTTTAAACAATTTTTTTTTTTTGGTTAGGGCAATTGGGGTTAAGTGACTTGCCCAGAGTCACATAGCTAGTGAGTATTATGTGTCTGAGGTCGGATTTGAACTCAGGTCCTCCTGACTCCAGGGCTGGTGCTCTAGCCACTGTGCCACCTAGCTGCCCCTTTTTTAAAAACTATTTTTTAAATTTATTTTTATTTTTTATTTATTTTTTGAATATAACTTTGTAAATCTCATAAATGTCTACAAAAAATTTTGTAACAATATAGGTATTAATGGGGCTCTCAAAGCACTCTTTACAGATAAGTCTAATATTCTTATATTTCACATAAAATAATAAAATTAGAATCATGAATTCACTAACATTCAGTCTGTCAGTCAAGAAGGTAGTTTTATATTTATTTTATATAGATGGATAAACTAAGATAAAATGGTTAGAAAATACAGATATTCTGAGGAACCCAGGTTCCTTTTTTTTTTTTGCAGGTTTCAATTCTACTTTTTAGCCATATACTTGAGTACCTGTCCAGGTTTCTTAAGGTCAGTGTGGCCATTCAACTAATTCTGGTCAAAACCTTCTCTATGCCTGAACACAATGGTCTCATTCCATTAAGCAATAAACATTTATTAAGCACCTACTATGTGCCAGGCATAGTACTAAGCACTGGAGATACAAAAAGAGGCAAAAGACAGTCCCTGCCCTCAAGGAGCTTAAAATCTAATGGGGGAGACAACAAATAAATCAAATCATACAAAGCAAGCTATATACAGGATAGATGGGAAATAATTAAGAGAGGGAAAACACTGAAATTAAGAAGAGTTGGGGAAGGCTGCCTCTAGAAGGTGGGATTTTGGTTGGAACTTAGAGGAAGCCAGGGAAATGAGTAGTCAGAGCAGAGGAGAGTGAGCATCCAGGCATGGGGGACAGCCAGAGAGAGTGCCCAGAGCAGAAAGATGGAGGGTCTTGTTTGTGGAACAGCCAGAAAGCCAAATGTCACTGGATTGAAGAATGCTTATTGAGGAATAAAGTGGAGTGGAAAGGTTGGAGGTTATGAAGGGATTTTTTATGGTACCAAATTAAATAGATTTTATTCTTCAGGATAAAAATTGCATTTCTACTTGTTTATACTACTGATAAAGTGCAGTGTTCATTTTTCTCCCTCTGTGCACATTCAGTAATTCAGAATCCTCAGATTTACACAGTAGCTAGACTACCACTGTCTTGGCTACACATTGAGTTCTTCAATCTTTGGAAAGCTGTGTGGAATGCTCTTTGTTCTAGTGTGTGTAGTCAACCTCCTCAATGGTAGATTCAGAAGAAACACCTCCCAATGGGACTGCTCCACCCTCTGGAAACCTCCCAGGCATGCATGCCTCTGGTATGCCCCCTGTACTCTGGTACAGCTTAGTAACGAGGGGGGTGCAAACCTTCTTCAATTCTTTCTTTTTTTGTTGTTATTTTTGTTTTTGGCAAGGCAATTGGGGTTAAGTGACTTGCCCAGGGTCACATAGCTAGTAGGTGTCAAGTGTTTGGTCTGAGGTCAAATTTGAACTCAGGTCCTCCTGACTCCAGGGCTGGCACTCTATCCACTGTAGCGCCACCTAGCTGCCCCCTTCTTCAATTCTTTCTGCTGATGCTCAAATTCTTCCTTCTCAGAAGTCTGGTTTGTATACAGCCAGTCAATTATTTCATTACACGTCAGAGAACTTCTGTTTGTTTCATCACCAGTTTTGGAGTTTGATGTTTCTCATCCTCTACACTAGCCTTCATGTTCACAGCATGAGTCAAGAGAATTCTTGGAAGACACCTTGTGTCTCTGCTTCTAGCCTTCAGCCTTGTATTTCTCAGCCTCCAGGACCATACGCTCAATGTCTTCTTTGTTCAGATGACCTTTGTCGTTGGTGATGGTGATCTTGTTCTCCTTGCCTGTGCTCTTATCCACAGAAGACACATTGAGGGTGCCATTGGCATCAATGCCAAATGTGACTTCAATCTGAGGAATACCCCAGGGGCAGGGGGGATTCCTGTGAGCTCAAACTTGCCAAGCATGTTATTGTCCTTTGTCATTGCCCTCTCACCTTCATAAACCTGAATAAGCACACCAGACTGGTTGTCCAAGTAGGCTGTGATGGTCTTCGCCTGCTTAGTGGGGATGGTAGCATTTTTCATTCTAAGTCCTTCAGAGTTGTCTTGGATCGTTGTATTGCTGAGAATAAAACTAAGTCATTCATAGCTGATCATCACACTATTTTGCCGTTACTTTGTATACAGTACATTTCACTTTGCATCAGCTCATGTCTTTCCAGGTTTTTCTGAGAGTATCCTGTTCATCATAAGACTCACCTTCCTGAGTTCCAATTTCACCTCAGACACTTCCTAGCTGTGTGACCCTGGAAAAGTCACTTCACCCTGTTTGCCTCTGCTTCTTCATCTGTAAAATGAACCAGAGAAGGAAATGGCAAACCACTCCAGTATCTTTACCAAGAAAACCCCAAATGGGGTCATGAAGAATCAGAGATGATGGAACAACAACAAAAAAAGGGGAGATTCCTAGTGAGGATTGACTCGATGACTTTTGACATCTCTTTCAATGGTGACATTGCATTTGATCCGAACTGACATAACTCTACCATCAATTTCAATACCAAGGGAAAAAGGAGTGACGTCCAACAGCAGCAAGTTCTACACATTCCCAAATTTATCTCCAGACAAGATGGCAGCCTGGACAGCTGCACCACAGGCCTGACACCCTTGTGGAGCTCATTGCCATTGAAGAAGTTCTTCAGAAGTTTCTGGATTTTAGGGATCTGAGTGGAACCACCCACCATGTCATGAATTTGTGATTTATCTAGCTTGGAATCCCTTTTCCACGGGGGCCAGTGTACCATGGAAGAGGTCAGCATTCAGCTCTTCAAATCAGGCATGGGTAAAGGAGGCATAGAAGTTGATACCTTCATAGAAGGAGTGAATCTCAATTCAGAGCCATCGCCAGTCATCCTGATCTGTATCTTGCCACTGGACCCAGATGGTTCCGGAGGAGAAAGTGAGGCTGGTGACTTTGCACAGCCCTCCCTCACTTAAATCCAATTCACTTGCAAGTCATGGTATCACCTCCCTGATGTCATTGGTCCTCTTTGAGAATGAAGGACAAACAGCAGCAAGAATCTTAATAATGGCCTGAGTACTGGAAGAGAAGGGATACTTTGCACATTCACAAGTGGTACACAGACAGCGAACAACCCTCTTGCTCTGACTCATGTCCTTCTTGTGTTTTTGCTTGGACTCAGTGATGAAATTGTTTAACCTATGTGGTTGTCAAAGTCCTCCCCACTCAAGTGGGTGTCACCATCTGTGTACTTGACTTCAAAGATGCCATCTTCAGTGGCACTGAAAGTGCCACCTCCAAGGTCAAAGATCAACAGTTCTCTCAGTGTCAATCTTTTTTGTCCAAGCTATAAGCAATAGCAACAGCAGTTGGCTCATTAATGATTCAGAACACACTGACACCAATGATGGTTCCAGCATCTTTAGTGGCCTGATGTTGGGAATTGTTGGAGTAGGCTGCTGGTAGTGTGATGACAACATTTGTGACGATCTTCTCAAGATAAGCTTCAGCAATTTCTCTCATCTTGGTCAATACCAAGATACTTCTTCTGGATAGAAACTTTTGGTCTCCCCTTTGTATTCTACTTGGAGCTTAGATCTGCTTGCATCATTCACCAGCATGAAAGGCCAAGGCTTCATGTCTTGATGATACAACATATCATCAAATCTGTGACCAGTCAAATGTTTGGCATCAAAGATTGTGTTGGTGGGGTTCTTTGAAATTTGATTCTTTGCAGCATCACTGATTAAATATTCTGTGTTAATGAAGGCAGTGTGGCTTGGGGTGGTCCTGTTCCTTGGTCATTAGCAATGATCTCCACTTTCCCATGTTGGAAGACTCTCACATAGGAATAAATGGTGCCAAGATGAATGCCAACTAAGGATGCTGGGGAGGCAGGGGTCATATCTGATTGATATGGAATAAAAAGGGTTGCTGCTGTGCTAAGACCCTGTGAAGGGATTTTAATGTCAAATAGAGCATTTTGTATTGATCCTGGAGGCAAAAAGGAGCCACTGGAGTTTACTGAATATAAGGGTGATAAGATCAGACCTCTACTTTAGGAAAATCACTTTAGTGGCTGAATGGAGGATGGATTGTAGTGGGAAGAGAAATGAGTCAGGCAGACCCACCAGCAGCTATTGCAATAATTCAGGTGTGAGGTGATGAGGGCCTGCACTAGAGTGGCAGTATCAGAGGAGAGAAAGGGGCATAAATGCAAGATGTTGCAAAGGTGAAATCTATAGTCTTTGTCAATGGATTGGAATATGGGGAGTGAGAGATAAGTGAGGAATCCAGGATGACCCCTAAGTTGTGAGCCTAAGGAACCAAAGGATGGTGTTGCCCTCTATAAAAATTAGGGAATGTAGTCTCCCTCACCTGCCTTGGAAGGTTGGGGGAAAGAGAATGAGTTCTATTTTGAACATATTGAGTTTAAGATGACTATTGGGCATACAACTAGAGATTTCTGAAAGGCAGTTGGAGATGTGAAATTGGATATCAGTAGAGAGGTCAGGCCAGGATAGGTTGATTTGAGAATCATTAGCATCAAGATGCTGATTAAATCCATGGCAGCTGATGAGATAACCAAGTGAAGCAGTGCAGAAGGAGAGGAGAAGAGGATTCAGGATAGAACTCTGAGAGCCACCTACAGTTCAAGGGTGTGATCTGGAGGAGGATCCAGCAAAGGAGACAGAGAAGGAGCGGTCAGAGAGGTAGGAGGAGAACCAGGAGAGAGGGGTGTTCTGAAAATCTAGAAAGAAAAGAGCATCAAGGAGGAAAGAATGACTAGCAGTGTTAAAGGTTGCAGAGACAGCAAGAAGAATGAGGACTGAGAAAAGACCACTGAATTTGGCAACTAAGAGATCATTGGTAACTTTGAAGAGAGTAGTTTCAGTGGAGTGATGAGGTTGGAAACTATTGTCAGGAGTCACAAAGAGAGTGAGAGTTGAGAAAGTTGAGAAAGTAGTATAGACAGTCTTTTTGAGGAGTTTAGCTACAAAGGGCATAAGAGAGATATAGAATGGTAGTGGCAATGGAAGGCTCAAGGGAAGGTTTTTTCAGGATAGGGGAGATATGGACATGTTTGTAGGCACTAGGAAAGGAGCCAGTAGAAAAGGAAAGATAGAAAATAAGTGAAAAGGTGGGGATGCCAGAGGGGGCAATCTATTGGAGGAGATGATATGGAATGGGATTGCTTGAACAAATAGAGGGGTTAGCCTTGGTAGGGAGTAATATCACTTCTTCATGTGAGAAGCAGGGGATGGGGAGCAGAAGAAGGAGATAGTGGCAGAAGGCATCTGAGTGATAGGAAATGAGGAAGAGAGAAGAAGAAGGAGTTCAAGGCAAATGGCCTCGATTTTTTCTGTAAAATATGAGGCAAGGTTCTCAGCTAAGAGATCCCCAAATGGTTTTCCTTATGCATACCTATCAATAACAAATTTTTGAGCATGTACTACTTAAATTATATATATGTACTATTGAACTATTATATTACATACATGTTAAAATACAAAAATAGAAATTAAAAAGGATGAGATGAAGATAAAATAATTTTAAATATATTTTATTTTATTATAGTCACAAAAATATTTTTGTTCAATAAAATCAAATGGTAATTATACAAATTTCCTATGATAAAAGAAATCAGTAAACTGAAATATGTTGCAGTATGAAAAAAGTGAATGTACTAGTAAGGGTCTCATTATCAACTCTTTCATGCTATGAATTCTCAGTATGGGGCTCTAGACTGAGGACCTGAGCTCAAATGCTGCATCTGATGCTTATTGCCTGTCTGACCTGGGCAAGTAAGAATTTTCATCTCTCTGTGTCCCAGTTTTCTCCTCTATAAAATGAGAGGATTGGGCCAGCTCCTGGGCTTCGTGACACTGTGATACTATAACCCTCTTATTCCTCAGTATACCAAGTAAAGGCACCAGTGTCAATCTATATATTAAATATTTGGAAAGTACAACTTACTTCTAATTTTCCAGAAATAAATTTTTTTTTATTTATAAAAGTAATTTTTTATTTTGCAAAATAATTCCAAGTTTTAATATAATTTCTCCCTACACTTCAGTGGACTGTCTTGCATATGTCCCTAGGAGAGAACCCATTGTGGAGACTAATAACTTAGCAGATGGTCTTTAAGAGTTGCTATGGAGGCAGTTAGGTGGTGCACTGGCCCTGAAGTCAGGAGAATCTGAGTTCAAATCCAGCCTCAGACCAAACACTTGATACTTACTAGCTGTGTGACCTTGGGCAAGTCACTTAGCCCCAATTGCCTAAAAAAAAAAAAAAAGAGTTGCTATGATTGAAAAAAAATCATTTCATTCCCCCGTTGCCAATCTGATGATCAGCTTCTTTGACCCTGGCTAAGCTGATCTCTCAGCAGTCTGTAATAACTGGTTCCAAGCTTGAAGACATTCAAATTAAGTAGGACCTCACTGGCTTCTTTAAGTCCCAACTCTTACTGGAAGGCTTTCCCAACCCCTCTTAATTATAGGGTTTACCATATGTTAATTATTTCGTATTTATTCTGTATAGAGCTTACTTTGTATATATTGATTTGCAGATTGTCTCACCCATTGGGTTGTAAGCTCCTTGAGGGCAGTGACTTTTTTTTTTGTTGTTGTTGTTGTTTCTTTTTTTATCCCTAGTGCTTAGCTCTGTGACTGGCACATGGTAGGCACTTAATAAATGTTTATTGATGGGCTGCTTGATAGGACTCCTCAGATCCTGAAGCCTTCAGGAATTCAAGGTCACCTCGACATCATGAGCCACCTAAACTACACAGAAACATACATTTCAAGAAATATATAACACTGGAGAAGTACTCTATAAAGTATGAAATAGAACACAAACATCAACATGAATGATTTTTTATTCTAGCCTCACCTAGAGAAGGTGCACATAGGTGATTTCCCATTGGTAGGAGCAGCAAAACCAACCTTTTTTGATAGTCAACTTCGTGTTGCATGAATGTGATGCGGGAGGCATTAGAAGAGAAACATGTTTTTAAACTCATCGGATTCAACTCTTTCCTCCTGCAGATCCACATGAAAAGACCAGTAGGCATTAATTACTGTGAAAACTGGGTAGGCTTGTGACAAATCCTAAGACCTTAAGAAATCATCTGGTCACTCCCTTGTCCTCAGGTAGTTTAAGTATTATTTTCATCCCTATTTTACAAATAAGTTAAGTGAAACCCAGGGAAGTTAAACAAATCCAGAGTTACTCAGCTATCAAGTTGTGAGACGAGGACCAAAACACAGGTCTCTTTACTTCCTAGAAAAGTGTTTTTTCTTCACTTTAACAATAAAACATTATGTGTAACTAAAACTTCTCAAAGTCCTAATGTGACAACAGTAACCCTTTGTTAGTTTGGATATTTAAATTACTTAAACTCCATAGTAGAAGAAATATTTTCTGCAGTGCATGTTCATGTAATAGCTACTCTCTATTATAACCGTCTGATTTTGAAGAAATGGGTCCAGAGAAGTAAGGTAACTCACCCAAAGTCACATGTGGAATTATAGAACAGAAGAAAGAACCCAGAAATATTGATGGGGTATGGGCCCAAAGTGAGACTTTTGCCCCAATTTGGGCCCCATTTGTCTATGGGCCCTAGAAAACCTTTGGATTGTCCTTGAATTCTCCCACTTGATCAAGGAGATCTCTGGCATTCCCCTGAGGCCATGATTCCATCAGTCAATTGGCCTTTTGTTTTGGCTACACCCAATCCCCCAATTCTATTATCCTTGACCTAGCCTGGCCCTCCATTGTCTTGCCTCCCTTTGGCCTCAGGCCACTTCCCACCCTTGATCCTATTTAGGCTCCATTTCCATGGAATTCTATTACCTCATAGACTACTTGGCCACTCCTAGATCCCTCCCATAGTCTTTCTCTATATAAGGTCCATCTTGTCTCCATTAAGAGGCACAGATTTTCACAATCTAGCCAGTAGCCCACAGATGCTCAGATTCCTTAAGAGTCTAGCTAACATAGCAAATCTTCAATAAATCTTGTTTTTGACTGAAAGAAGACTTGGGTCAAATTCTTTTGGGTAGGACCCACGTGTCGTGATTTTGGGATTCCAGGACCCCTAACCTCTAGACCTCATCAATATGATCCAATGTGTGAGGAATGCTAACAGTTTGGTTCCCACAGAATTGATAAGAAAACAGGACAGGGGGAGATTAGGTTATTGATTAATTGATTTCTTGGTTTATTGGTTTACACAAATATGTAAACAAGATAAGGGAGTGAATGGGATAATATAGGGTGAAGCCCCCTCAGGGGAATGAACAAACTCCGACTTCAGTTACTTTTCATACTTACGACTGTTGTGAGACTGCACCCAGATGCCTTGCAGCACATTCTGGCTGAACTGGATGTTCCATGTGGCTAAACTGGATGTTCCATGTGGCTAAACTGGATGTTCTGGTTGTGCAAAGAGACCACTCCCCTCTAACTTGTTTGGAACTTCCTTCCTTAGAAGTTAGAATTCCACGAATAGATTGTGCCCCTAATGTACCCAGCCAATGGGTTGAGGGAAAGGGGGTTAGGGCAGGGACATTGTGGATAGGGTCTATATATTCTGCTTTACAAGACACTCAGATGCACACCCTGGCTGGAGCCATCTTGAGTGAATGCTGGGTGTGTCCTTTCTCCTGAGAAAGCAATAAAACTCCTTTTTGCCTTTCTTAAGAAAAAGTCTCTGATTTGATTATTTTGGGGGTCAAAAACACCCCACACAAATGAATAGAAGAGGTTTGGAAAAAGCCCATCTCTCAAACATTATAAAATGAAATCACTGGATCATCTATCTAAATATTTTAAAAATAATTCTTTTTTTTTTGGCAGGCAATGGGGTTAAGTGACTTGCCCAGGGTCACACAGCTAGTAAGTGTCATGTGTCTGAGGCCGATTTGAACTCAGGTCCTTCTGAATCCAGGGCCAGTGCTCTGTCCACTGCGCCACCTAGCTGCCCCTAAAAATCATTTTTAAGACTTGAAAAAAAAGGAATAGCATCTTTTTCAATGAGAACATTTTAATCAATCAAATCTGTGAGGGACTGTCTGATGTTGGCAGCTACCAGGTTGGGTGCTGTGGCAAGAGTAGGGTAAGATCTGGGTATTTTGGAAGTCGAGGCAGGGGCTGTGGTAGGCAGAGTCGTGGTGTACTGGGATGGGCTGGATACGGAGAAGCCCTGAGGCAATGGGCAGTGCTTTGTGAGATAAGCTGGGTACAAGGAAGTAGCCGGAGCATGTGCTCCTGAGGCAAGGCGTGGTGCCATGTGGGAGTGGGACGGCAGAGGACTGAGTTCCCTTTGCTTAGTCCCCTCCCTATATGCAACGTCATCCCCAGACGCCTCTTGTGACCTTCCTGACTTCCTGGGTCTCTTTGTGCAGCACTGACCCCAGACCCCTCCTGAGTCTGACTTCCTAGGTCACATACTCTTGTCTATGCGCCATTCCCAGATGCCTCCTTCCTATATCCGGTCCTGGCCTCCTACGTCACTCCCTCCCCCTTGGTGTGCTAAACTCAGACAGCCCCTTCCGGTATCTGACCCTACTATCATTGGCTAGTAAGCGGGCTGGGGAGGAGGGACTAAGTAGGTGCTTAGGAACAAGCGTGGTCAGAACACACGCGCTCTCTCCTGGCTCCTGCCCTGTTGCTCTGGCCTTGCTGCTTGGGCTTGCTATGATGGCTTGCTGTGTTGGCCTCTGAATAAAGCTCTGGTGTTGGCGCCTCCCGATGGCTCGTCTCTGTGTGGTGATCCGGCTGAGGACCGAAGACTCGGGAGTGAGTAAGACTCTGGTAGTGTGCTCCTTATAGAAGGAGTGGGTACCGGCGTACGGCTGGCAGAAGGTCGGCGTGCGGCCAGTATACAAATCAATGAAACCACTGGATAGAAAGCAAATGGTTTGATTTCCACAAAGATAAAAGTATTTCCACGAGAAAAATATTTTAAAGACATAAGAAAAAAATTGAGAAAAGTATCTATAGTAAATAATTATCAAATAAAGATATAGCATCCTGAATCTACAAGAAACTTATGTATACTCTCCAAAGGATATGAACACACGATTTTTTTTTTTTTGGGTGAGGCAATTAGGGTTAAGTGACTTGCCCAGGGTCACACAGCTAGTAAATATCAAGTGTCTGAGGCTAGATTTTAACTCAGGTCCTCCTGACTCCAGGGCCAGTGCTCTATCCACTGCACCACCTAGCTGCCCATGAACATGTGATTTTTGAAAGAAGGAAAAAGAAATAGGAAGCATTAATAGATCACATTAGAAGTAGCTATGGTACAATGAATAGAGTTAACAACTTGGAATCAGGAAGGCTTGAGTCTGAATACTTCTGATACTCCCTAGTTGTGTAACCCTGGGCAATTAACTTCTCTGTGCCTCATTTTCCTTATCTGTAAAATGAGAATAATAATAGCATAATAAGGATAATAATTATCCTACAGAATCATTCTTACAATCAAATGAGTTAACATATTTAAAACACTGTAAACCTCAAAGCACTATATAAATGTTATTATTGTTGTTCAATTGTTTCAGCCATATCCAACTCTTCATGACCCTACTTGGGCTATTCTTGGCAAAGATACTGGGGTTTGCCATTTCCTTCTCCAGCTCATTTTACATATGAGGAAACTGAGGCAAACAGAGTTAAGTGACTTGCCCAGGGTCACACAGCTAAAAAGTGTCTGAGGCCAGGTTTGAACTCAGGTCTTCCTGACTCCAGGCCCACTGCTCTATTTACTGTACCACCTAGCTGCCTATTCTTCTTCTTCTTCTTCTTCCTCTATGAAAAGTAGCATGATTTCCTTAATTCTACCAAGCAGAAATCCCAGGTTTTTCGTTGCTCTTTGCCTAAAAATCTGGGAAGCATTTGGCCTACATCCTCATTTCTTTCTCTTCTAATATCAAAGATGCATTTCAATAGTGGTTTTAATTTCATATCCTCTTTATAACTTTTGATCCCTTAAGCATAGAGAATGCATGTTAACTTTCTAAATTTGTGTCAATTCACAGAGATCATAGGATTTTTGAGTTGGAAAACGCCTTCCTGGCCTTCTAGTAGAACCCATATAAGAAAAGGAATCCCAACTATGACACATACAGTAATTGATCATTCAGCCTCTACTTGAAAAACTCCATTGAGGGAGAGTCCACGCCTCATAATCTGGTTGTCAACTTTTTATCAGACACCTTTTTTGTAATTTTTTTTCTTTTGTCATCTTTTCCCTTTTTACTTATTCCTTTTAATTGGGCAAAAATTAAGATTTTTATATAGACAAATTCCTCTATTTTCTCAACTTGATGATACTTACGGATGTTTGAATTACAGTACAGTAGTTGTTGGATCTACAAAAACTTTTAAGAGCTCCTCCCCACCCAAAAAAACACTCAAAAGAACAAAAAAACCCTCTTGCAAATGTATTTATATATGTTAAAATTATATACATTTTTATAGAAATTTACTTCTTTTAAATGTTACAAGGAGAGATTCTGTGTTTTAGTGTTTCTTCTATACTTTCTAAAATTTGTAATTTTTTTGGCTGGGTGATTTAGAACATTTGTCTTCTATAGTTTTGATATTCAAAACCAACTTGTGATGGATTCAAAGGCCACACAGTTATGAATCAATTTTAAAAACTACTTTTGTGTTATTTTCCTTGTAGATAAGGCTTATTCTCCAAAGGGACCTGGGATGGGGAAAAAAAAGTACAGTACATGAAAAGATTGCTTCATGCAGGTTCTTAATAATTGAGCCAAGATCATTTTTAGAACTTTTTCATTGTTTTTTCTCTTTTTTTCTAAATAACGACTTTTGTAATTGTGCCATTGTACACAATTCTCCATTTTTGAGTCATTTCCATCTGACTCTTCATGTTACTAATATAATTTAGTTTATGGGCTTGGTTTTTATTTTCCAGGACTTTCTCATGTTTTTCACCTTATCTAAATTTCTATAGTGGAAATTATATAGGAAGTCATCTATCTGAGGAAAATTTGGCCTTGTTTTTTTAAATAAACTGCAAGTAAATGTAAAGAAAGATGAATCTAACCAGGGTGCTATGATTAGGCTTGCTTGTCAAACACAGGCTAAGGCCTAGTCTGTCAATGAAGCAAAGGTTTATATATTGTTAAAAAATGATTGACTACCTAAGAATTTTCCACCATTGCAAAAGTATCAGATATGAAATTCTATTATCTTACCTTATTAAATGCATTTTTTGAATTACTGATATAGTGACTTATTTGGTACTTATTGTGGTATGTAGTGATATAGGTAGCTGGAAAAATGGTCATAAAAACTATGCATTGAATGTTTATAAGAGGAAAAGGGAATGTGCCAGTCATAGAAACAATGAGGGATAATATTGAATTCTATTATTTTTATATACACATATAAATAAATAATATAAATATAAAATATTTTATACATGAACATATACATTTATCATTATTTATATATAAACATTTATAAGTATATAAATATTATATAAATATTATATAAATATATATTCAAGTAGAATGCCAAAGGGAATACAACTTTAGATGGAAATTGATGGAGACACAGAAAATGGCCTTTCTTTTTGTTAATTTGCTTATAAATTCTTGCCACCAAGGGGATGCTTATCTATCAGGGAATGGTGAAACAGATTAGGGTATATAAATATAATTAATTATTATTGAGATGAAAGAATAAATAATATGAATACAGAGGAGCTTTGGAAGATTTCCTGATGCAAAATGAGGTAAACAGAATCAAGAAAACAACATACATAAGTACAGTAATGTAAATGGAAAGAACAACAAAATAATCAGAATTGCATGCTGTCAAATGATAACAGCCAAACGTGGAGGTAAGAAAGATTAATGAGAAGACACTTCTTTGTACAAGTGGGGGACTATGGATGTGGAATAGTGCATGCAATACCAGAGGTTTCCTATATGTTGGTTTTACTGAACTATGTTTTTTCTTCTTTTCCATTCTTTGTTAAAAGGGATTGTTTTCTGGAAGCAGGGGTGAAAATGTTAGGAAATATAGATGATATAAAACAAAGTATATCAATAAAATTTATAATCAGAATTATCTTAAAAATCCTAACCTGCAGCTTCAAGGCCACACGTGGCTTTCTAGGTCCTTGGGTATGACTTTTTGACTGAGTCCAAGTTTTACAGAACAAATCCATCTATTAAGGGGATTTGTTCTGTGAAGTTTAGATTAAGTCAAAGGGCCACATGTGGCCTTGAGGCCGCAGGTTCCCCACGACTGCATGCCTAATCAAAAACAATCTTTCAGATGATCAGATTGTTTAGTTCTACTTTTTTAAAATGTTTGTCATAACATGTTAAAGTTTACATGTAAAACTCAATTTCGTATTTTGCAGGTGATTGTTTTTTGGAGACTTAATGTAGAGTAACAAAATTTTTAAATTCTGTATAGGAAAAAGTTGGATGACCTATGTAGTTTAACACATTTCTCTACTCAAAGCTCATTATAGAAGGTGTGATTGAAAAACACATTCCAGACTTACCTGACATAATTTGAGATGAGACTTTCATGAAATCAGAATTGCAGAAAGCATTTTGTAGACCTATAAAAATGAAGCCTGATTTTTCTTAGTTTCTAATTTCTCTTTAAACCCAAAGACTGAAAAAACAATCTATCGTCCATGAAATAGAGAAATCATTAATTTTCTTTTTAAAATTAAATTTACTTTTAGTTTTCAACATTCACTTCCACAAGATTTTGAGTTCCAAATTTTCTCCCCATCTTGTCCCTCCCCCACCCCAAGATGGCATGCATTCTGAATACCCCTTCCCCTAATCTGCCCTCCCTTCTATCTCCCCCCACCCCTTCTCTTATCCCTTTCCCCTTCTATTTTCCTACAGGACAGGATAGATTTCTAAACCCCATTGCCTATATATCTTATCTCCCAGTTGCATGTGAAAACAATTTTTAACATTTGTTTTTAAAACTTTGGGTTCTAAATTTTCTCCCTTCCTTTCTCCCCACCCACCCACTCTCATTGAGAAGGCAAGCAATTCGACATAGGTTATACATGTGTAGTCATGTAAAACACTTCCATAGTAGTCATGTTGTGAAAAACTAACTATATTTCCCTTCATCCTACCCCACCCCCATTTATTCTATTCTCTCTTTTGACTCTGTCCCTCCTTAGAAGTGTTTGCTTCTGATGACTCCCTCCCCCAATCTGCCCTCCCCTCTATCATCCCCCTGCTCTCTTATCCCCTTTCTCCCTATTTTCCTGTGGGGTAAGATAGATTTCCATACCCAATTGAGTGTGTATGATATTCCCTCCTTAAGCTAAATCCAATGAGAATAAGATTCACTCATTCCCTCTCACCTTCCCCCATTTCCCCTCCACTGTAAAAGCCTTTTCTTGTCTGTTTTATGTGAGATAATTGACCTCACTTTACCTCTCCCTTTCTCCTCCCAGTATAACCCTCTCTCACACCTTAATTTTATTCTCCAGGTATCACCCCTTCATCTTCAACTCACCCTGTGCCCTCTATCTATCTAGCTATCTATCTACCTATCTATATATACATATAATCCCCCCCAACTACCCTAATACTGACAAAAGTCTCATGAGTTACAAATATCATCTTTCCGAATGTCAACAGTTCAACCTTCATAAGTCCCTTATGATTTCTCTTTCCTGTTTACTTCTTCATGCTTCTCTTGAGTCTTGTATTTGAAAGCCAAATTTTCTATTCAGCTCTGGTCTTTTCATCAAGAATGCTTGAAAGTCCTCTATTTCACTGAATATCCATTTTTTCCCCTAAAGGATTATACTCTGTTTTGCTGGGTAGGTGATTCTTGGCTGTAATCCTATCTCCTTTGACCTCTGGAATATTATATTCCATGCCCTCTGGTCCCATAATGTGGAAGCTGCTAAATCCTGTGGTATCCTGATTGTGTTTTCACAATACTTGAATTGTTTCTTTCTGGCTGCTTGCAATATTTTCTCCTTGACCTGGGAACTCTGGAATTTGGCTACAATATTCCTAGAAGTCTTCCTCTGGAGATCTCTTTCAGGAGGTGATTGGTGGATTCTTTCCATTTCTATGTTACCCTCTGGTTCTAGAATATCAGGGCAGTTTTCCTGGATAATTTCTTGAAAGATGATGTCTAAGCTATTTTTTTTTTATCATGGCTTTCAGATAGTCCAATAATTCTTAAATTATCTCTCCTGGGTCTATTTTCCAGGTCAGTTGTTTTTCCAATGAGATATTTCACATTGTCTTCTATTTTTTCATTCTTCTGGTTTTGTTTTACAATGTCTTGATTTGTCATAAAGTCCAATTGCTCCATTCTAATTTTTAAGGAAGTATTTTCTTCAGTGAGCTTTTGGACTTTCCTTTCCATTTGGCCAGTTCTTCTTTTTAAGGCATTCTCCTCATTAGCTTTTTGTACCTCTTTTGCCATTTGGGTTAGTCTATTTTCTAAGGTGTTATTTCTTCAGCATTTTTTTAGGTCTCCTTTAGCATGACTTGTTGTTCATGATTTTCTTGCATCACTCTCATTTCCCTTCCCAATTTTTCCTCTACTTCTCTTACTTGCTTCTCAAAATTCTTTTTTGAGCTCTTACATGACCTGGGACTGATTCATATTTTTCTTGGAGGCTTTGGATGCAGGAGCTCTGATTTTGTTGTCTTCTTCTGGTTGTATGTTTTGATCTTCTTTGTTAACAAAAAAAGATTCCATGGTCTGACTTTTTTTGCACAGTTTGCTCATGATTCCAGCCAATTATTTGAGTTACAAACTCTTTGTTAAGGTAGGGGTCTGCCTGTGCAGCTGTTTTCATAGATACTTCTAGGGACTTGTAAATTTTCCGTTCTTCCAAGGTGGTATGATCAATGGTGAGGTGTTTACTCCTTTCCTGGTCTGTACTCTGGTCTATGAGTGACCACACATGCTCTTTTCTGCTTTGAAACTGCGAGGGGGGATTCCCTCTCCAACACCACTACAAGCTCCACCATGCCAGTGTTCTTCCTCGCCCCAGGACCACCACCTAGAACTTCAACCCAGATCCAAGCATGGGCAAAGCAAGAGAATCCTGCTTCAGCACCAGCAAAGAGATCCCTGCAATCCCTCTCTGATCAGCCACTGGATTCCCCCTCAGTCTGTGGGCCAAACTCAGGAAGCAGTTGCCACCCCAGGGCTGCTGCAGGACTGGGGCTGGGACCAAGCTTCTTTCTCACCATGGTCACAGACTTAGGTCCTACTGACCTTCTAAGTTGTGTTTGGCATTTGTGGGTTGAGAAGTCTGAAAACTGCCACAGCTGCCTATGATTCAGTCCTCTGAGGCCTGCTTCAGGTTTGCTGACGCCTGGTCTTTGCCTGTGTGCCCATGCTGAACTGCATTTCTCTCCCAGCCCGACACGATCTTTTCCAATCAACCATTCAGGTTGTCTTGGGCTGGAAATTTGTTTTGCTCTGTCTTTTTGTGGGTTCTGCTGCTTTAGAATTTGTTTAGAGTCATTTTTTACAGGTATTTGGAGGGGTTTGGGGGAGAGCTCAAGCAAGTCACTGCTGTTTCTCTACCATCTTGGCTCAGCCCCCTCCTCTTCACAAGTTCTAATTTGGCCTCAGACATTTACTGGTTCTGTGATCCTAGGCAAGTCACTATACCCTGTTTGCCTCAGTTTCTCAACTGTAAAATGAGCTAGAGAAGGAAATGGCAAACTACCCCAGTACCTTTTCCAAATGGGGTCACAAAGAGGTGGACATGACTAAAAAATCCAACTCAACAACAAAAAGGTCAGCCTTGACTATCTACAAGCTTCAGTGTGTCAAGATCCCTCCAATTTCTCAGCCAATGGTTTCAGAGCCATCATTTGGGAGCTTGCAATGACCCCACCCAGCCTGTGGGAATGAAAATGCCAGGCCAGAGGATGCACGAGAATCTTTCAGGGTGGGAAGGAGACTGCGGCTTCTGATTTGTGTTTCCTTCACGTATGTGGAGTCACTTGTACTGAGCCAACCCCACTTGCTATTCTAGCTCTTGCTTCAGACTAACAGCCTCTATTTCTGAAATGAGTTATCAGTGTTGGGGATATGACTATCCTCAAGGTCAAGGTTCATTTCTCAACCTGGCTTCCCCAGCAACAAGCACAAGTCCTTGCATAAATGCAGGAAGCACGTATGACATACTTTCAGGATTGGGTTAGGTTGCCTTGCATTGCTCTGATTGCGAGCACCACTTATTCTAAGGAAGAGCAGCCTTTGGCCACTGAAAGACAATGCGCCCCACTCAACAACAGGCAATCCAAGGCCCCTTGTGCAGTCTCAATCCATTTCTGGGGCTGGAGCCCCATCAGTGAGCCACTTCAAAGAAAGATGCTGCTAATATAGAGGCTAAAGGAGAGTAATGAGAATAATAAATAATAGCTCTCATTTCTCTAGACTTTTAGGTCTAGAAACTGCTTTGCTCCACATAGCCCAATGAGGTAGGGGGAACAAAGGATTGTGGGAGGATGAGTACCATGAATCTGGAGGTATAGATCCCTGGGAAGATGGAGGCCACCAGAAGGAGAGGACTGAACTCTATCGACCCCAGGTGGGTGGGTGGGACCTCAATCTCGGGGTAGTTCCTGGGGAGGAAGGCACCACCAGAGAGGAAAGAGGAGCATCTGGACAGAGCTGGGTGAGGGCTCTGTCTCCAGCCCCAGCATCTCCACACTTTTCCTGTCCTGCTTGGAAACAGGTTTCTCTTCCCCTCCAGAGTCCAGGCTGTTGGCTTGGTGCCTGCTTGTGCTTCCTCCTTAAGGAACTTCCCAAATCTAGAACCTGTCAGTGGGAAGGGCCCTCTTAGCACCACTGCCCACCCATCCTCCTTTGGTCATGCCATCTTCCATGCCTAGAATAAGAGGCAGTGTGGTATAGTGAATAGAGACCTAGACTTGAAATCAGGAAGATCTGAGTTTAAATCCTGATTGAGGCAATCACTACTCTTGTATTTTTTGAACAAATCACTTTAGCTCTATGGACCTCATTTCCCTCTTCTAAAAATGAAGGCATTGGATTAGATGACCCCCTCTAAGGTCCCCCAAATCTCCAGTTCTCTGTTCCTGTGAGCCTTGGAGTGGACTTTACCACCAACTCCACTTGCTTAAATTCTTCCAGGCCTTGAAGGCCCAGTTCAGGTGCCACCTCCTCCTGAAGCCTTGTCTATCTACCTGCCCACTTCAGCTAGTAGTGAGCCTCTCCTCCCTGGAAAGAGTTTGTTTAGACCTTTCTTTTGTACTTGTCATAGTTCTAACCACTGAACTTCCTTGAAGAGGTGCAGGATGCTAAGAGGATGTGAGAAAGGCCTTCAGCAGGCTGAGTGGGCCTTCTGTGGAGAAATGACAGTAGGACATGGAGGAGTGACCCAGGACAGGCTGGAGGAGGGGACGGGGGACCGGTTATATCTCCATCCTTGGAGGGAACGTCCACATTGATGAGATCTGAGACCTTTGGTCATATCGGGAGTATAGGCCTTTGTGGTCATGTCTTACTTCCTGTCTCCCCATAGTTATTTCATCTTCCTGTCATCTCCCTCTACTCTGAGCACAGGACCCTGTAGGTAACAGGAGCTTCACAAATGTCATTTGAATGAACTCTAGGGTAATGACTTCATTTTACTGATAGGGAAACTGAGATCCAGGGAGAAGAAGTGTACTGTCTTAGGCCACACATTGTGTAAGTGGCAGAGTCAGTATCTGAACCAACCACAGTCTCAGAAAACTAGTCCAAACTCTGGTTATGCCACAGAGGAGGAGGGAGACTACCCTTTCAGTGCCCCGCCCCTGGGCATCAGTTATCTTTGTGATTTATACTTGTAATGCTGCCCCTCTAATAATGCAAGCTTGCCTGTGTACACACATCACACACACCCACACATTCATTCATTCATTCATTCAGAATTCCCTGAGAATGGAAAGCTTTATATTCCAGACCTTTTCCCCATCCCATCCCATCTCACTGTCTTATCATAGATGTAGACCTAGAAAAGACCCTTAGAAATGATTTAGTTTGATCCCTTAATTTTGCAGATGTACAAACTGAGGCCCAGGGAAGTTAAGTCATTTGTCTGAGGGCAATCAGGTCCCAAGCATCAGTCAGGACCTCTGACACTGCCCTGTTTTCTGAGATCATCCTGGAAAGGGATTAGGGGTATAGGGGTGATGGAGCCAGTGGTTCAGGAGGACCCTTTGTGAGCTCCTCTTTAGGAAGAGGTATGAAGGACGGATTGGAAAGTCAATTTAAGCTTGATGTCAGGAAGACATGTCTAACAATTAACTCTAACAATTAGAGCTGTCTCGAAGTAGAATGGACCATGTCAGGAACTGGTGAGCTCCCCCACCTTGGTGGTCTTCAAGTAGAGGCTGGAGGTTAGGACAGTATGCTATGGTACAGACCTGGGACTGCTCCTTGATGAGACCCATTTACACTGTCTGCTTGTATCATTTCTCCTTGTGACTCTTCTTTCTGTGTGTTCCTCTTTCTCTCTCTCTCCCTCTTTGTCTATCCCTCTCTCTGACTCTATGCTGTCTTTGTGTCTTTCCACTGTTTTTTTTTTTTACATTTTTTTTTTGCTTTTTTTTTGTGAGGCAATTGGGGTTAAGTGACTTGCCCAGGGTCACATAGCTAGTAAGTGTCATGTGTCTGAGGCCAGATTTGAACTCAGGTCCTCCTGACTCCAAGGCCAGAGCTCTATCCACTGCACCTAGCTGCTCCTCCACTGTTTTTATAAATAGCATTTTATTTTTCCAATTACATGTAAAATCAATTTTCAACATTCATTTTTTATAAGATTTTGAGTTCCAGATTTTCCTCCCTTCCAAAGATGGCAAGCAATCTGATATACATGTGCAATCATAAAAAACATTTCCACATTACTCATGTTGTGAAAGAAGAAACAGAACAAAAGGAAAAGACCCATGGGGGGGCAAAGAAAGTGAAAATAGTATGCTTCGATCTGCATTCAGACTCCCATCAGTTCTTTCTTTGGATATGAATGGCATTTTCCATCATGAGTTTTTTGGAATTGTCTTGGATCACTGCATTGCCAAGAAGAGTTAAATCTATCATAGTTGATCATTGCACAATGTTGCTGTGACTACATATGGTGGTCTGTTTCTGCTCACTTCACTTTGCATCAGTTCATGTAAGTCTTTCCAGTTCATGTAAGTCTTTTTCTGAAGTCTTCCTGCTCATCATTTCTTACAGCGCAGTAGTATTCCATCCCATTCATATACCACAATTTGTTCAGCCATTCCCCAATTGATGGGCATCCTCTTAATTTCTAATTCTTCTCTTCTACAGCCAATGTCTTTGATAAAGGCCTCATCTCTAAAACATATAGAGCTGCTATAATATAAATATAAATATAAAGAGCTGCTAGAAATATATTTTTTTACATGTAAGTGCTTTTCCCTTTTTATGACCTCTTCGGGATATAGACCTAGTAGTGGTATTGCTGGATCAAAGGTTATGTACAATTTGATTGCCCTTTGGCCATAGTTCCAAACTGCTCTCCAGAATGGTTGGATTAATTCACAACTCCACCAACAATGCACCTGTCCCAATTTTCCCACATTTTCTCTAACACTTATCATTTTCCTTTTCTGTCATATTATCCAATCTGATAGATGTGAGGTGGTACCTCAGAATTGTTTCAATTTGCATTTCTCTAATCCAGATTCCCTACACCTGCTGAATGTAATCAATAGTGATTTGGAGCATTTTTTCATATGACTATAGATAGCTTTAGTTTCTTTATCTGAAAACTGCCTGTTCATATCCTTGGACCATTTATCAATTGGGTATTGATTTGTATTCTTATCAGTTTGATTCAGTTCTCTATATATTTTAGAGATGAGGCCTTTATTAGAGACACTAGCTGTAAAAATTATTTCCCAGCTTTCTGCTTTCCTTCTAATCTTGGTTGCATTGGTTTTGTTTATGCAAAATATTTTTAATTTGATATAGTCATAATTATCCATTTCCCATCTCTTGTTTGGTAAAAAGTTCTCCCCTTCTCCATAGATCTGACGGGTAAACTATTCCTTGCTTTCCTGATTTGCTTGTGGTATCACCCTATATGTCTAAATCATGTATCCTTTTTGACCTTATCTTGGTATACAGTGGAAGATGTTTGTCTATGCCTAGTTTCTGCCATATTGTTTTCCATGTTTCCCAGCAGTTTTTGTCAAATAGTGTGTTCTTATCCCAGAAGCTGGAGTCTTTGAGTTTATCAAATAGTAGATTACTATAGTAATTTATGACTGTGTCTTCTGTACCTAATCTATTCCACTGATCCACCACTCTATTTCTTAAAGTACCAAATACTTTTGATGATTGCATCTTTATAATATAGTTTTAGATCTGTGATGGCTAGGCCACCTTCCTTTGCATTTTTATTTTATTAATTCACTCGATATTCTTGCTTTTTTGTTCTCTCAGATGAATTTTATTATTTTTTCTAGCTCTTTAAAACATTTTTGGAAGTTTGATTAGTATGGTGCTGAATTAATTTAATTGAAATTAATTTAAGTAGAATTGCCATTTTTATTATATTAGCTTGGCCTACCCATGAGCAATTAGTATTTTTCCAATTGTTTAGATCTGACTTTGTGTGAAAAGTGTTCTGTAACTGTGTTCATATAGTTCCTGGGTTTGTCTTGCCAGATAGACTCCCAAATATTTTATATTGTCTACAGTTATTTTAAATGGAATTTCTCTTTCTATCTCTTGCTGCTGGGCTTTGTTGGTAATATATAGAAATGCTGATGATTTATGTGGATTTACTTTATATCCTGCAACTCTGCTAAAGGTGTTAATTATTTGAACTAGTTTTTTTAGTTGATTCTCTAAGTATACCATCATATCATCTGCAAAGAGTGATAATTTTGTTTCTTCATTGCCCATTCTAATTCCTTCAATTTCTTTGTCTTCTCTTACTGCTAAAGCGAACATTTCTAATTCAGTATTGAATAACTGTGGTGATAATGGGCATCCTTATTTCACCTCTGATCTTACTGGGAAGGCTTCTAGCTTATCTCTATTACAGATAATGCTTACTTAATAAATTTAGGGAGATATTATTTATCATTTTAAGGAAAGCTCCATTTATCCTCATGCTCTCTAGTGTTTTTAATAGGAATGGATGCTGGATTTTATCAAAAGCTTTTTCTACATATATTGAGATAATCATATGATTTCTGTTGGTTTTGTTATTGATATGGTCAATTATGCTGATTGTTTTCCTAAAACTGAACCAACCCTGCATTTTTGGCATAAGTCCTACCTGATTATAGTGTATTATCCTCATGATATATTGCTATAGTCTCCTTGCTAATATTTTATCTAAAATTTTTGCATCAATATTCATTAGGGAAATTGGTCAATAATTTTCTTTCTCCATTTTGGTTCTTCCTGGTTTGGGTATCAGTACCATATTTGTGCCATAAAAGTAATTTGGTAGGACTCCACCTATTTTCCCTAATAGTTTATATAGTATTGGAATTAATGAAATGTTTGGTAAACTTCACTTGTAAATCCATCTAGCCTTGGGGATTTTTTTCTTAGGAAATTCATTCTTTTTCTAAAACGGGGTTAAGTATTTTATTTCCTTTTCTGTTAGCCTGGACAATTTATTTCTTTGTAAATATTCATTCATTTCACTTAGATGGTCAAGTTTATTAGCACACAATTGGGCAAAATAGCTCTAATTATTGCTTTAATTTTCTCTTCATTGATGGTGAGTTCACCTTTGATACTGGTCATTTGGTTTTCTTCTCCTTTTTTTTAATCAAATTAACCAAAAGTTTATCTATTTTATTCCTAAAAAAACAGTTCTTGGCTTTATTTCAATAATTTTCTTCATTTCAGTTTTATTAATCTCTTCTTTGATTTTCAGGATTTCTAATTTGTTTAATTGGGGATTTTTAATTTGTTCTGCTTTAGCTTTTTTAGTTGCATGCCCAATTCGTTGATCTCCTTTTTCTCTATTTTATTGATGTAAGCTTTTAGAGATAGACATTTTCCCCTAAGCACTGCTTTGGCTGCATTCCATAAATTTTGGTATGTTATCTCCTTATTGTCATTCTCTTTAATGAAATTATTTATTATTTCTATGATTTGTTGTTTGACCCACTCATTCTTTAGGATTAGATTATTTAATTTCCAATTAATTTTTAATCTCTCCATAGCCCTTTATTTTTATTGCATCATGATCTGAAAAGGATGCATTTAATATTTCTGCCTTTCTGCATTTGATTGTGAGGTTTTTATGCCCTGATACATGGTTAATTTTTGTGTAGGTGCCACGTACCACTGAGAAAAAGGTATATTCCTTTCCATTCACATTCAATTTTCTCCAGAGGTCTATCATATCTACCTTTTCTAAAATTCTACTCACCTCCTTAATTTCTTTCTTGTTTATTTTGTAGTTAGATTTATCCAGTTCTGAGAGGGGAAAGTTGAGGTCCCCCACTAGTATAGTTTTACTGTCAGTTTCCTCCTGTAACTTATTTAACTTCTCCTTTAGAAATTCTGATGCTATATCATTTGGTACATGTATGTTTAGTATAGATATTATTTCATTGTCTATGGTGCCTTTTAGCAAGATACAGTTTCTTTCCTTGTCTCTTTTAATTAGATCTATTTTTGCTTTCGCTTTGTCTGAGATCATGATTGCTACCCCTCCTTTTTTTTAAAATTTCAGATGAAGCATAATAGATTCTGCTCCAGCCTTTTATCTTTACTCTGTGTGTGTCTCTCTGCTTCAAATGTGTTTCTTGTAAACAACATATTGTAGTATTCTGGTTTTTAATCCACTCTGCTATCTGCTTCTGTTTTATGGGAGAGTTCATACCATTCACATTCACAGTTATGATTACTAACTGTGTGTTTCCCTCCATCCTATTTTTCACTTGTTCATTCTTCTCTCTCTCTTTCACTTTATCCCTCTTCACCAGTGTTTGCTTCTGACCACTACCTTCCTTAATCTGACCTCCCTTCTATCAGTCCCTCCACTTTTCTCTTCTCCTTCCTCTCCTACTTCCCTATAGGGTAAGATAGATTTCTATACCAAATTGTTATTGTGTATATTATCCCCTCTTTTAGTCTAATCTGATGAGAGCAAGATTCAAACAATGCTCACTCCTCCCTTCTTTCCCTCTACTGTGATAGGTCTTTCATACCTCTCCATGTGATATAATTTACCCAGTTCTGCCTCCTCCTTCCCTCTTCTCCCAATACAATCCTTTTTTCAGTCTTTAATTTTTTATACCAAAACATCAAAGTCAACTTATACCCACATCCTCTATGTATACTCCTTCTAACTGCCCTAATAATGATATAGTTCTTAAGAGTTACAAGTATCATCTTCCTACGTAGGGATGTAAACAGTTTAACCTTATTGAATAACATGTTTTTTCTCTCCTGTTTACCTTTTTTATGCTTCTCTTGAATCTTGTATTTGAAAACTGAATTTTCTGTTCAGCTCTGGTCTTTTCATCAAGAAAGTGTGAAAATCTCCTGTTTCATAGAATGTTCATTTTCCCCCATGAAAGATGCTCAATTTTGCTAGGTAGTTTATTCTTTTAAAAAAAATTTCTCATTAATTTTAAACTTAAATACAAAACAAAAAAGAAAAAAAGAACATTTCCATGTACACAGCAGAACATGAGAGGATTCAATATAAAACATAAATTTCCATTTCACAAACATCTATGTAATAAATCCTACACATTTTTTTTTTCAAAACAACCCAGATTTTCTGGTTTTCCTTCTAGGTTTTCTTTTGTTCTCTGCTGTACACTTTTTATTTTATTTCTTCCCCCTCTTCCCCCACCCCTGCCCTAGAGAAAGCTACAATTAAATGCAAATATAGATATACATATACTTACATATCCAGAAACATGCACACAGATATATACATATACATATACACACATACATATATGTAAGACCATACTACGCATATTTGTATTTGTCAGTTCTTTCTCTGGAGTGGAAAGTATCTTCCTTCATAGGTCCAAGTCTTTCTTGTTTTTCTAAATCAACCAGCTCATCATTTCTTATATCACAGCAATATTCCATCACAATCATATTCCACAGGTTAGTCATTCCCCAATTGAAGGGCTCTGTCATTTTAGCCAATCTAATAGGTATAAGATGATATCTCAAAGTTATTTTAATTTGCATTTCTCTAATCAGTTATGATTTAGAGCATTTTCTCATATAATTATATATAATCTTTATTTCTTCACTGAAAAACCACCTGTTCATATCCTTTGGCTATTCATCAATTGGGGTATGACTTGTATTCTAATAAATTTGACAAATTTCTCCATATATTTGAGAAGTGAGACCCCTATCTCAGAGATTGTCTATGAAAGTTTCCCCCCCCAATTTTCTGTTTTCCTTCTAATCTTGGCTTGGTTTTATCCATTTTACACCTTAACACGGTACATGATTTAAGATATTGGCCCAATTCCTGCCAGACTGCTTTCCAGCTTTCCCAACAATTTTTACCAAATAATGAATTATTCTCCCCAAACCTTAAATCTTTACATTTGTCAAACACAAAGTTACTATAGTACTTTACTACTGTGTATTATATATCTACTCTGTTCCACTAATCCACTTCTCCATCTCTTATTCAGTCCCAGATAATTCTGCTATCCACTTCCATTTTATGGGTAAATTCATCCCCATTCACATTCTAAGTTACACTTGTTGTGTATTTCCCTCCATCCCATTTTTCCTTCCTATCCTTCTCTATTTACCCTATCCTTCCTCACTCATCTAATTTACTTCTATCCACTACCTTGCCCTCTTATTCCTTAATTTACCCACCCCTTTAAGAGTCCCCCTTTAATTCCTCTCCCCCCCAACTTCCTCCTTAATCTACCTATCTTTCTAAGAATTTCTCCCTTCTCCCTTCCCCCTCCTAATTCTTAATCTACACACCCTTCTAAAAGTCCCTCCCTTATCCTATCCCCTTGCCTTCTTATTTCTTTCTAAATTTAGAAGGCTTTTATACCTCTCTAGATGTATATGTTATTCTCTCTTTAGCCCATTTCTGATGAGGTTTCAGCACTACCAGCCCTCCCCACCACTTACTTCTTCTGTATCAATTCTCCCTTTCATGACTCATTTGTATGAGATAATTACTCTTTTTTTATCTCCCCTACAGTTTTATTTTTTAGAATCACCCCATCATACATACCTCAGCCCAAGCCTTTCTTTCAAACTACCCAAATACTGATGACAGTCATAAGAGTACTGATAACATTTTCACATATAAATAAACAGTTTGACCTTATTGAGTCCCTTATAGTTGGTCTTTAATATTTACTTTATGTATCTCCTGGATCTTATATGTTGAATTTTCCATTAAGTTCTGCTCTTTTTGTCACAAATACTTGAAAGTCTTTCAATTCATTAAATATCCTTTTTTTTCCATTCAGGATTATATTTAACTTCACTGGGTAACTTATCCTTGGTCATAACCCCAAATCATTTGTTCTTTGAAATATAGTGTTCCAGGACCTATTGTCCTTCAACATAGAAACTACTAGGTATTGTGCAATCTTGATTGTGGCTCCATGATATTTAAATCATTTTTTCCCTTGTTGTTTGCAGTATTTTCTCTTTAACCTGGGAGCTTTGAAACTTGACTATGATATTCCTGCAAGTTTTCCTCCTGGGATATCTTTCACGTGGTGATTGGTGGATTTTTTTTTCTTTCTATTTTTGCTTTATGTTGTTCTAGAATTTTAGGGCAATTTTTCTTAATCATTTCTTGTAATATTTTATCAAGATTCTTTTTTTAACCTTCAGGAAGTCCTACAATTCAATTGTTTCTCTTTGATCTGTTCTTTAGATCAGTTGTTTTTCTATTGAGATATTTCGTATTCTCTTCTATTTTCTCATTCTTTTGGTTTTATTTTATTATTTCTTGTTGTCTTGTAATGTCATTAGCTTCCCCTTGCCCAATTCTATTTTTTAAAGAGTTATTTTTGTCCTTAAGTTTTCGACTCTTTATTTCTTTTTGGTTGACTTTCTTTTCATAATTTTCTTGATTTTCTTGGATTGCTCTTATTTTTTTTTTTCTGTTTTTTCCTTGATCTCTCTTATGTGATTTTTAAAGTGCCTTTTAAGTTCTTCCAAGAATTCTTTTTGTGCTTGGGACCATTGGATGTTTCTCATTGAAAAAAGAGTGACTTTTTTTTAGCTCCACTATCTTCTTGTGAATATGAACCCAGATCTTTTCTATCCCCATAGTAGCTATCTATGGTTGGGTTCTTTCTCTTTTGCTTAATCATTTTTATTTTCATTTTGTTTTGTTTTATTTTAGCAGCTTTTTATTATAATCAAGTTCCAGTCTCGAGGTGTGGGGAATGATGGCCCAGGCCTCAGGTCCCTCTTACTCTTATTTTCTGAGCTCTGTCCTGAGGCCTAGCCATGGGCACTCCTCTCCATCCCTAAGCCACAGCTAGGGTCCCTAGCCATGCTATCCAGCAAATGATCTTACTCCCTGTAGTCTCTTTGGTGTCTGCAAACTTCAACTGTCCTTTCTGCCCTGGAACTGTAACCAGGGACTCTGCTCTCTAGCAAGTGCCCACAGACAGCAGGGTCCCAGACCCTTGTTACTGCACTCATCAGGTGTGTGCTAGCTCTTTCTCCTCTGCAGCCATAGCCTGGGACTATATCTGGTTAGCACAGCTGTGCTTGGCATCCCTTGACAGTGGAAGGTCCTGCACTCTTCTCCTATTCAGCCATCAGACCCCACATTGTTCATGAGGTGAAAGTTTCCAAGGTCGAGGCTGCCTCCCAAACCAGCTGCCCCCAGGGTTTATTGTTTCTTGATTCTGCACAGTGGGCCTGGAGTCTCACACTTCACTCCACCCCTAGAGACTGAGTCTTTCCTGGGGTTCTCTTAAGAGTTGTCTTAGGACAGGTCTGCACAACCTTTGACCTGCCAAAAGATTTCCTCTCCATACAAAGGATGTTTTCCTCTACATTTTTCAAGGGGCACTCAAAATCCTTTGGCATGCTGCAAGCAGCCTGAGGGCTGTAAGTGGCCTGTGGGCCACAGTTTGTGTATACCTGTCTTAGGAGGACAACTGCTTTACCCCAACTTTTATTTATTTCTGCTGCTCTATGTTCACTCTGAGGCGATGTTCTGTCTTTTTTTGTGGAGGAAATTTGGAGATCATGAAGTTTTCTGACCTACTCCACCATCTTCCCAGAATCCTTTGTTAGCTAGTTGATTCTCGGTTGTAATCCAAGCTCCTTTGCCTTACGGAATATTATATTTCAAGCCCTCCAATCCTTTACTGTAGAAGCTGTTAAGTCTTGTGTAATCTTGACTGTGACTCCTTCATATTTGACTTTTTTCTTTCTGGTTGCTTGCAGTTTTTTCTCTTTGACCTGATAGTTTTGGAATTTGAATATAATATTCCTTGGACTTTTCATTCTGGGATCTTTTTCAGGAGGTGATCAGTGTATTCTTTCAATGACTATTTTACTCTTTGGTTCTAGGATATCAGGACAATTTTCCTTAATAATTTCTTGAAAGATGCTGTCCAGGCTCTTTTTTTGATCACAGCTTTCAAGAAGTCCAATAATTCCTTTTTTTTTTTTTGAGTTCTTTTGCCCCAGTTAGGAGGGCATATCTTTATTGGTACAAAACAGGAGACAGACTCATGAAAATCAATCCATCTGGCTATGTCCATAGGAAGGGCAATCTGCCCATGGCTATGAAGTCAGTATGTCTAGCCATATCCTTGGGCAAGGAGGAGGTCATTCATTGTTTTTGGCCAGGTCTGGGCCACTGTCTACCGAAGCCTCTCTCCCTTGGTCGGTTATAGGGGCCATTAGGCACATGGCGCTGGAAACGTGGCATCATCAGATTGTGGCGCTGTCTATAGTGAGGAAGAGATTGGGCAAGAGGCTGGGGAGCAGGCGGGGAATCCAACATAGCAGGAGGAGGTAAGGGATCACCGAAGGCCATATAGTTAAGAGGGAAATAGCCAGGCAGGACAGGATTATCTGAGAAGAAGCAGCTGTCTTGAGGCAGGACTTGAGGTGAAGGGTGGGGTAAAGGTGGGGGCCGAGGTTGGGATGGAGGCAGGAACTGGGACTGGAGGTGCCTATCTGGTCGAGTCGGAGGATGATCAGTCTCTTGGCCTACTGGCTCAAAGGAAAGAGACCTCTTAGTCCTCTGAGATGAATATCTCCAAGATGCAAACTCCTCAGGTCTTTGCATTGGATGCTCCAAGGGGGACCACTCTGGGGGTGCAAATGATGACTGATTCCTAAAACGAGGTTCCTCAGCTGCCTGGGCTGGATGTCTCCAGGGTGCAAAAGGCCCCTCAGATGGATGGCCTAGATGCCTCCAGGATGAAGCCCCCTTGAACCTTGGGCCTTGATATTCTAGGGATGACTGCTCCTGACTCCACTCCCCAAGAGGGGTGCTCCGGCGGGGAGCCTCCACCCCCCAGGCCTCAGCCACATGGGCCAGCAATAGCTGTGAGACGTGGCGGTGGGCATGTTGGTCCCAATGGATGCCATCCATACGCCGATGCTGAACTGCATGTCGGAAGTGGAAATGCAGGTCAAGTACATCGAAGTGGTGCTCATCTGCCAACATTGAGCAGTAGAAATTTGCTTCCAACACATCTGCACGTAGAGAGCCTGTCGCTGGCTGAAGTTCAGGCAACAGAAAGCCTCCTGTAATGCGCTCACCCAGTGGCATAGCCAGGGTCCATACCAGAAGGCAAGAGGCAGGCAGAACTTGTTCCATCCTTTCAAATAAACATTCCAAGTTTTCCTGGTAACTTTTAATGGCATCACCACCATACCTGGAGAGGTCCCAGAGGCAGGAATTTATGATGACCAGGTCAGGAGGTGGCCCATGCTCTAACTCAGCCAGGACATCCTCCACATAAGCTGAGTAGACTCGGGTGAGAAAATAGAATCGTAGGAGGTGGTGTCCTGAACTGGACAGGAACTGGCGGACCTCCCGATAATGAGTCCCATTGTGTAGTTCACCCAGTTGTCCCCCTGCCACCAGACGGTCCTGCTCGAAGCTCAGCTCCCCTTTGGCCTTGAGCTGGGCTTCTGTCAATAGGCAGTCTTTCTGCAACAGAAGTACAAGGTCCTTGTACACAGCCCTCTGGATAGAGTCTCCCAGGACAACCACAAACTTGTTGTGCAGCAGCTGCCGGACCTCTGATGACAAGAAATGAACCATGGTGCCCGAGAGTGACAGATAACCAGGCTGGTAGGGACTGGAGGAACTTGGCTGAACTCAGCTGGTTTGAAGGAGGTGAGGGAGGAGTGGCCAAGCAAGCTCTTCAGATCAACTTGGAGCTTCAGCTTCGCTCAATACGAAGCCCTCAGAAGAGTCCGTCCTCCACGTGCTTGGGATGCTCCAGCTCACTGCTCACCCTTATTTATCTAGCATCAGAGTGAAAGAGAGGAGAGATCCTGGAGGGCTGCCTAGAGGTGGAGGAGAGAGAGAGGAAGCTGTGAGTGAAGGGAGCAGAAGGGGAGGGAAAAGGGGAGGGGGAAAAGAAAAGGGAGAGGAGGGAAGAGGGGAGGAGAGGATCGGACAGCTTGGAAAAAAGCAGTCCAATAATTCTTAAATTATCTCTCCTGGATCTATTTTCCAGATCACTTGTTTTTTCAATGAAATATTTTACATTTTGTTCTATTTTGTCATTCTTTTGATTTTATTTGATGTCTCATAGCTTCCACTTGTCCAATCCTAATTTTTAAGGAATTATTTTCTTCAGTTAGCCTTTGTACCTCCTTTTCCATTTGGCCAATTCTACTTTTTAAGGAGCTGTTTTCTTTTTCCAAGCTGTTGACTCTTTTTTCATGATTCTCTTGCATCACTCTCATTTCTTTTCCCAATTTTTCTTCTACCTCTCTTATCTGATTTTTAAAATCCTTTTTGAGCTCCTCTAAGAGGAATTTTTGGGTTTCAGACCAATTCATATTCCTCTTTGAGGCTTCACATTTAGGTGTTTTACCATTTTATCCTCTTCTGAGTTTATGTTTTGATCTTCCTTATCATCATAGCTTTCTATGGTCAGGGCTTTTTTTTGGTTGGGTTTTCTGCTCATTTTTCAGCCTATTTTGTGATTTAAAGTTAAGCTCTGCTCCTGTGGTACAGGGGGCATTGTTCCAGGCTTCTTGCTCTAGGGGCTAGGGGTCTGGCCATTGGCTTTCTGTGTTGGGGTTTCTGGGACTGGCAGTTTGCCCACTGTGCTAGGGTGGCCTGGCCTAGTCATACCTGTTGTGCTGGGGGGTTCCAGGGCTGGTAGTTTGCCTGCTGCACTGGGGTTGGAGGCCTCACAGCTGGCCTGCTGTGCCACTGGACTGCTGAACCAGAACCAGGGGGCCTAGGTTGTTGATCTACACTATGGCTAAGAACCTCTCGCTGGCTTGCCCAGACACCACCTGCACTGGGCTGTGCTCTCCTTTTACACAAGTGCTCCCCTTTTTCCTGCAGTCCTTCTAAGTTATCTTGGGCTGGAAAATAGTTTCACCCAATCTTTTTTTGTGGATTCTGTCATTCCAGAATTCATTTAGAGGCTTGATTTAAAGTTGTTTTGAGGGAAACTGGGGAGAGCTTAAGCAAATTCCTTGGCTCTGCTTCCCTAGATCAATAATCTTTCCATTATGTCATCCTCCTATTTATGATTTTACCCTCCTATTTATGTGTCCCCTGTCTCTCCCTGTATCCTCTTCCTCTCCAAGTGCCCACTCTTGATTCTATTTCTCCTTTTTCTCTGTGTGCCACCTCCCTCTCTGAGTCCTTCTCCTTTCTGTGCCCCTTTTTTTCTCACTGTGCCCTTTATCCCTCAGTGAGTCCTTCTCCTCTCTGTGTCCTCTCTTCTCTGAGTTCTTTTTTTGTGTGTCCCCTCTCCTCACTCTATGTCTCCTCCCTTGTCTACATTCCATTCATCTCTGTGTGCCATTTTCCTCCCTTTGCCCCTAACTTCTCTATTTTCTTCTCATCTTTCTGCACCCATGTCCCTTTACCTCTCCGACTATAATTTCCTTCTCTATGTACTGTCTCCAGTTTGTACTTCCTTGTCTTTCCCAGTATGTTTTCCTCTGTATGTCCACTACTGTCTATGTATCTCACTCTATTCTCTATCAGTCTTGTCAAAAATAAAATGAATCCTGTACTTTGGATTGCAGGGACAAGTCTGCTAGAAACCATTTTTATTATTTTATCATTGTCCTAATCTAAACCTTGTTCTGCTCAGAGAGAAAAATATCCCAACTGAAATAGTCATGTGTCCATTCCCTACACCCACCCCCCACATATCTCCAACACAAGACATTTTGAAGTAACATTTATGGGAATACTGAAGAAAGGGAATTTCACAATATGATAAAACATACTGGTAGGTCCTTTGACTCCAAACCTGGTGGGCCTTCCAATAGGCCATACTGCTTCTATAATTCAATTGAATTTATATTTTTTGCATTCCTGTTATATTTTATTCTAGATGCTGGGAATATTCTTCCTATGAAATGATATTCTTTATAGATATGACACATAATTATACATGTCAGGGTAAGGTACAAATTAGCAATTTATTTCATCTCAGAGAACAGCAGCCACTTAATCTTGGAGAATAATTTTACTTCTAGTCCCTTCAAAGTAGGAGGAAAAAAGCTATTATTCAGGTGGACCAATAAAAGGGTCTGGTCACTGCCCTAATTACTTCAAAGGAGGATTCCTTCCTGTACTGTTGGGAGAAGGGAAGGGGACAAAGTAAGACTTATAAGAACTTCTTTTTCTGATTAATCAATTAAAACTCAGACTCTGAACCTCATAGTAACAGGGAAACATGAAAGGACATAACATTTTTTGGCTACATAAAAAATACTGACAAAAAGTAGAAATTTCATGCAGGCCTTCATCCAATATTACTACTATTAATATTACAATTATTGACATTAAATGGGAAGTATATTTTCTTAAAAATGTGATATATGCATAGGATCTTAAAAGAACATCATTTGTGTTTTTAAATAATAAAATAATATATAACAATAAAAATAAAATAATAAATAATAAAATAATAAAAAAATTTTAAAGTGAATGTTAAAAGAAACAACAGCCCTGGAACATCAGTGAAGAGTATGGTTTTAGAACACAGAATTTCAAGGCTGGGAGGATCCTTAGTATATAGGATGTATGAAATGTCAATTAATTTTCATGGGAGAAAATATTGGAGAGAGGATAGAGCTTAGAATAAGATTTTCAGATTGGGAAGTGTTGTTTGGGCTCAGAATGTATGTCAGAATTTGGAAAGACAACATCAAACCTGGGAGGGTACTAAGAACATAGAAAGTCTGAGGTTGTGGAAATTTAGAATTAAGAAGGTCTGTGCTGGATGGAATCCTCATACCTGGAATAAGAGGGATGACAAGGACCATAAAACATGGAAAATGGTAGAAAGTCAGAGCCTGATACAAAGCAGAAAACTTACAAGTTGTCAGAGCCAGTGGGACTTGAGAACATAGAAAGTCAGAGAATCACAATAGAGAAGAGAATGTCAGAATTGGGAAGGCACTAAGAACATGGGACATTATAGGGGAGAGCCTTTAGAACACAGAATGTCAGAACTAGGAGTGGTCTTAATACCAAAGAATGTTAGAGCTGGGAGGATTCTTAGAACACAGATGTTCAGAGCTTAGAGGAGCTTGAGAACACATCAAATCATAGCTAGGAAAGAGTTTTCTTTATGTGATTAGTGGGTTAAAGTAGTGATGTGATTAGGTTAATTTACAAAACAATAGGAGACACAACATTTACTTCAATATAGTTTCTATTAGCACAGTGGTAATGTTCTGAATGAAAACTCACATCCTAAGCCTTCCAGGAAAAAGATGAAAATACTGAGCCCACTTTAAATTACAAAAAATAACAACACATGTAATTTAAGATGTAATGTCTTCATTGGGTCAGACCACTAATGACTACTGTTATTGAAAATGAATAGGGAGGATATTTTGAAAAATATAAGGTGCTAAATACCCAGGACTTAAAAGGGAAACTATTTGTGATTTTATATCACTGGCATTTTAAGACACATAGTAAAACGAAAAGAAAAAAGAAAACCTGGCCGGTCAGAGCAGGGTACATCCTTAGAACATAGAATATCTGACTGCTGATGTCCCTCCAGTTTTGTAATCGTGAAGAAATACTAGGCCAGAGATCCTAGGCTTTTCTTGCCCCCTTTTGGAAGGACCACATCTCAAGTCTCAACAGGTTGATCCTTGTGATATGTGATGCCAAATCTTTGCAGTTCATAGTGGGTCTATTAGTACAATGGGGTGATTATGAACCAGAGCAGCTTCAGGAACAGCAGGCCACAGAATGGACATTTCTGGTTCAGTCAACTATTCATCAACATATCAGGGTCATTGGTAGTAAAGCAGCTAAGAAGCCATAAGCCTCTTGCATGCAACCGGTACTGGGATCTAAGTTCACACCAAAGTTTCCACATTCCCCTACCCACTCAATGTTCTCTGGCCCACCTGGCAAAATATCTTCCTCCAAGACAGTGACATCTGAGGAATGATACAAAATCTATGCCTCCCACTGCCCATGGAGGTCTATGTGGGTAGGAGTTAAACTCTGCCTCTGGTTGCTGAATCTGCAGGCCCAACTTTCGGTCTTATTATGCTGGTAATCAACAACAGCCAGGGAATTTAGGGCTTGGTGCTTTCTTTACCCTCCTGACCAGAGTCCTCCAGCATGCAGTAAGATAATCATTCTGCCTGAGTGGGAGCCAGCTCTCTCTTGCATGGAGATATATGATCAGGAGGTCTTTTGGGACCAGAAGCCATGCATTGTGTGCCCATCCAATCACTTCACCCTCCATATTTGCAGGGTTCTTCCCCCAACTCAATTACAACTTGAGTCATGAGGCCTTTGACTCTCATCCCAATTGCCAACTATGCCAAATGTTAGAGGCCAGCCTAATACTAAGTACAGCCTGAGTACTTATAACGTAAGTTAAATACATCACTGAGTACTTATACTCAGTTCAGAATCACTGTTGGGATGATCAGGTCTACTTTGTGCTCACACAGTATGGAAATGCAACAAGGATAGACTGATCCTTAGCTTCTCTGGACTTGGCTTTCCTCCTTTCCATATGGAAAAGCATCTAGTCAGCAGGGCAGGGTACTAGGACAGGGAATATTGACTCCAGTGCATCTTCAGAAATCCACCAAGTTGGAAAGGCCCTGACTACAAGTGAGTGGGAATGTTTCTGCCTTTAGGTGATTAGAAAGTTGCACCAGGGAAGCAGGAGCCAATCAGGTCCTGAGATTGCTTTGTCTCCTGTTAGGGAAAACTAATTGCTGTTTGAGGAGGAATAGAGAAGGCATGTACCAAACCCATGTTGTAGAGAAATGCTGGTAGACTTTAGTCCTATCATGCAGGCCTTGGAATTGAAATGAAAGCAATGCCTTGGTGAATTTCACATCAGCCCTTCACAAATTCACTGTCAGATTGGGAAAAGAAAATGAAATGGCATTGTGGGTGATGCATTTCATTATTCTGTTAACAAAGCAAAGCAATTGTAGGAAGAATAAGGTTTTCTGGGAAATGATAACCTTGGACCCAGGTTTTATAGAGCTTTGGTCTTTTTGCTCTTTGATGAGGATACATGATACATTGTGGTCATGACAGATGACCAGTGTGGGTCTGTGTGCATTAGACTGTGGTACACATAATGTTTTTGAAGAACCACTGGGTGGTTGTGCTACTATGTTCCCATAGGGTCCCTCTGATGGATATGTGACTATTACTAGATTAGGTGGTTTACTGAGAGAATACATGACAGGGCTTTCCATTGTCTTTGGTGCTGAAGTGATGGTTTCTGTATCTGTTGATATCTCATCTAACTATTAAGCTGTTGTGTAAATCCTTGAAAACTCATTTTGTCAAAAGGTAAAACTGGGATAAGGACTTGTCACGAGAGAGCGAGAGAAAGAGAGAGAGAGAGAGAGACAGTAGGATGTAAACAGGAAGACAAAGAATGGAATTCAGGCCAATCAGAACCTGTTGAAGCTCATGAGGTGAAACTGGATAGTTTTTGGAAATGACTGCTCTTTTGATATTTAAAAAAGAAATTTAGCTCTGACACTTCTAGTCTTAGAACTTCTAGAGAGATAAGAATACACCAGTGAGCCGAGAGTAGAAAAAGCAGCAGAATCTAACGGATATACTACTCAGTTTTTAGTTGGGAAGATCTAGGTTCACATCCTACCTTGGACACCTCCTAGTTGTGGGACCTCAGCCAGCTCCCATCACCACTCTGGGATTCAATTTTTTCTTCTGTAAAATGAGAAGGCTGGATTAGTTGACCTTTGAGGTCCCTTCCAACTCTATAACTCTGAGCCTAAGCTGTGATTTGGCACAAGTCCCTTTGTCTCCCTGGGCTTCCTTTTCCTCTGTAGCATAAGCAGACTGGACTAGGTAGACTCTGAGGGTGCTTTAAGATGGAGATTTAAGAGCAGAACCCACAAAAAGACAGAGTGAAACAAATTTACAGCCCAAGTCAGCCTGGATGGTTGATCAGAAAGGCATATCGCGCCAGGTGGGGAGAGGAACTCAGTATGGCGTGGGCGCGTAGGCAAGGCAGGTCTCAGTGAACCTGGAGCAGGCCTCAGAGGACTGAATCACGGGAAGCTGTACCGGTTTCCAGACTTCTCAACCCATGAATGCCAAAGACAACTTAGAAGGTCAGTGGGAAAAGTCTGTGTCTGTGAGAAGCAAGGTCCCAGCCCCAGTCCCTGAGCTCAGCTCTGGGACAGCGGCTGCTTCCAGAGCTTCCGACCCACAGACAGGGAATTGAGTGGCTGATCAGACGGGGGTTGCAGGGATATTTCTGCTTGTGCAGGATTCTCTTGCTTTGCCCATGCTTGGATCTGGGTCACAGTTCTGGGTGGCGGTCCTGGGGCGGAGAAGAGTGCTGGCATGGTGCAGCTTGTAGTGGTGGTGAAGAGGAAATCCTCCTCACAGTTCCAAGGCAGAAAAGAGTGCTTGTGGTCACTCATGGACCAGAGCACAGTCCAGGAAAGGAGTAAACACCTTGCCCCTTATCATACCACCTTGGAAGAACTGAAAATTTACAGGTCCCTAGAAGTATCTCTGAAAACAGCTGCACAAAACCCCTGAAACTTGGGACAGTACATTCTCCACACTGGAAGCAGACCTCTACCTTAACAAAGAGTTTAAAACTCAAGTAATTGGCTGGGATCATGAATAAACAAAGGTCCAAAAAAAGTCAGACCACAGAATCTTTCTTTGGTAACAAAGAAGATCAAAACATATAACTAGAAGAAGACAACAAAGTCAAAGCTACTATATCCAAAGCCTCCAAGAAAAATATGAATCAGTCCCAGGCCATGAAAGAGCTCCAAATGGAATTTGAGAAACAAGAAAGAGAAGTAGAGGAAAAACTGGGAAGAGTAATGAGAATGATGCAAGAAAATCATGAAAAACAAGTCAACAGCTTGCTAAAGGAGACCCCAAAAATACTGAAGAAAATAACACCTTAAAAAATAGCCTAACTCAAATGGCAAAAGAGTTCCAAAAAGCCAATGAGGAGAAGAATGCCCTACAAAGCAAAATTGGCCAAATGGAAAAGGAAGTCTAAAAGCTTACTGAAGAAAATACTTCCTTAAAAATTAGAATGGAGCAATTGGAAGCTAGTGACTTTATGAGAAATCAAGACATTGTAAAACAAAATCAAAAGAATGGAAAAATAGAAAACAACGTGAAATATCTCATTGGAAAAACAACTGACCTGGAAAATAGATCCAGGAAAGAGAATTTAAAAATTACTGGGCTATCTGAAAGCCATGATCAAAAAAAGAGCCTAGACATCATCTTTCAAGAAATTATCAAGGAAAACTGCCCTGATATTGTAGAACCAGAGGATAAAATAGAAATGCAAAGAATCCACCCATCACCTCTTGAAAGAGATCCCCAAAGGAAAACTCCTAGGAATATTGTAGCCAAATTCCAGAGTTCTCAGGTCAAGGAGAAAATATTGCAAGAAACCAAAAAGAAACAATTCAAGTATTGTGGAAACACAATCAGGATAACACAAGATATAGCAGCTTCTACATTAAGGGACCAGAGGGCATGGAATATAATATTCCGGAGGTCAAAGGAGATAGGATTACAACCAAGAATCACCTACCCAGCAAAACTGAGTATAATCCTTCAGGGGAAAAAATGGTCATTCAGTGAAATAGGGGACTTTCAAGTATTCTTGATGAAAAGACCATAGCCGAATAGAAAATTTGACTTTCAAATATAAGACTCAAGTGAAACATGAAGAGGTAAACAGGAAAGAGAAATCATAAGAGACTTATTAAGGTTGAACTGTTTACATTCCTGCATGGAAAGATGATATTTGCAACTCATGAGACCTTTGTCAGCATTAGGGTAGTTGGAGGGGAAAAATTATATGTATGTATGTATATATGTATATAGATAGATAGATAGATAGATAGATAGATAGATAAAAAAAGTGTTTCCTTCTCAGTGGCATAAAACAAATCAAGAATTATCTCCTATTCAAGAAACATTTCATTTATGTTATATTCTTCCCATCATATGAATGAGATTGATCATACATACATGCATTTTATTTTGCAATCTTATGGATTTCAATCATGTCATGCCTACTTGCTATGGGTATAGCCCAAGGTTCTATCTTGGGCCCTCTTTTTTTCTTTCTCTATATTCAGTCCCCTGGTTATCTCCTGAGTTCACATAGGTTTAATTATCATATATCTGCAGATGACTCCTAGATCTATATATCTAAGTTGATTTTCTCTCTTGAACTCTAGGCCCACATTATCAACTACCTAATAAACATTTCAAACTGGATTCCCTGTACACATTGAAAAGTTGACAAGTAAAAAAAAAATCACAGTTTTCCACTTTTCTAAACTTCTTCATTTTTATCAAGGGCACTCCCATTTACCAGTCTCTTGAAGTCAAACCTCTGGGATTTCCTTTGACTCCTTATTCTGTCACCCCACATATCTAATCAATTATCAAATCTTGTCATTTCTATCTTCAAATAATTTATCCCATCTGTCCCTTTCCTCTATTATAGCTACCACCTTAATTCTGGCTGTCATCAATTCCTGCTTGGTCTGTGAATAAATGAATGACTGAACAAAGAAAAAAAGTTTAAAAAAGATGGAGATTTAAGTCCATGATCCTGTGGACCCATTTGGTATCTTGAGGTAAGGACTGGGTGAAGAGGGAACTGAAGCAGCAGATAGAGAACATATATAAGAGACATGAAGGAGAGGCTTTGTTTGATATGGAGGCCATGGTCCGATGACAAGAATATTGAGATATGGAATTAGAGGAGCCAGATTGGAGTCTCAGTTCTACTAGTGCTACAAAGACTATATCTAGAGTCTCCCTTAACATTTGTTTTTTGTGTACTTCAGGGTTAATTTTTTTATACTATTCCCTTCTCTTCAGTATCTCATTCTTGGTGACCCCAAATCCTAGACCAGAGGCTTCCCACTACATCACAGTGATTGAGTGGAAGAAGGAAAGATGGAAACAAGTTTTCATTAAGCATGTACTATGTGCCAGGCCCTGTGCTCAGCACTGAGACTATAAATAGAAGCAAAAAGGAAGACAGTCTCTCCCCTCAATGACTTTAAAGTCCAGAAAGTCAGGAACAGGGTCTAACAAAATGGAGGGCCAAGAGGAATTCACCAATGGGAGAAACAAGGTAGCTTGTGGAAAGAGACTGCATATTGAGCAGGCTTCAGTGTTGGTAGCATGTTCTAGGGCAAGGAGCCCCAGATGCTGAGAGATGTTCTAGGATGAGATAACAGGTGAGGCATGATTTTGAGGTCCATAAAGTCAGGAACAGGGCCAGGAAGAGAATTTACCGATCATAGGAAGAGAGACTTGGGGATGGCAGAGAGGCATCCCCAAGGGGCCCTATCTGGGCCCCTGGAATCACACTTCCCTGGCAGACACTTATTCTGCCTTCATGAAAGGTTAGCCCAAGCTTCACTGTTTCATATTCCAGGATCCCTCCAATGCCAAGGCACTTTATTTCTCAAAAAATGAGTGGTTTAGCAGCTCACTCTGGCCGTAACCATCCTGCAGGAATGACCATACCAGGCAAAAGCCATCCCTACTTGCCACCCCAGCCCCTGAGACTATATGTTTGTGTGTTTTCTTCCTTCCTTTGACCAATTCCAATGAGAGTCAAGTTTTAATGTCAGTCATTCTCCCCACCCCTTCCTCCTTGTTTATAGATTTTTCCTTGTGAGATTATGTTCACTAACCTCCTCTCCCTTTCCCCCAGTAAATATTTCTCTTTCTCTCCCTTTCCATTCTTTTTATTTTGGGAGGTAATTGGGGTTAAATAACTTGCTAGTCAGTATCTGAGGCCAGAGTTGAACTCAGGTGTTTCTGACTTCAGGACTGGTGCTCTATCTACCACACCACCTAGCTGCCCTACCTTTCCATTCTTTTGAAAAGATCATCAAGACAAAACAGAAACTCCAGGCATTCTGTCTAGGTAGACTACCTCTATCTCCCCTGAGTAGGTGGTTCAGATAGGGTTCAGAATGTAGGCACTTTATTCTGGTTCTTTTCTTATGAGTTTTCATTCATGTTTCCCTTTTTATATTACCCTTGAGTACTGTGTTTACCCTTTGAACTTCCTATGCATCTCTTGGCTTTTTATGAGGAATGTTTCAATGTCTTCCTTTTCAATAAAAGTCTATTTTCCCCCCAATGAGATATTCTTGTTTGAAAGCCTATGTCTTTTGCCTTCTAGAATATTGTATTTTAAGCTCTCAGCTCCTTTAGGGGAATAGCTGAAAATCCAGTGTATTCCTGACTGTGGCTCTTTGGCTGTCAAATTCTTTTTTTTCCCAGGCTACTGGCAATATTTTTTATTTGACCTGTAAGCTGTGGATTTTGTTTGTAATATTCCTGGGAGTTTTCACTTTGGGGGTGCTTTCAGGAGGTGACCTGTAGATGCTTTCCATTTTCTCTTTGGGCTCTGGTTCTAAGAGGCCTAGATAGTTTTCTTGTTTGATTTCTTCAAATATTTTATCTAAGCTTTTTTTCTGGCCACAGCCTTCAGGTTGTCCAACAATTCTTAAATTTTCACTCAATCTTTTTTCCAAGTCAGTTGTTTTTTCTATGTTTTTAAAAAATAAGTTTTCATTTCCCCCCTGTATTTTCTGTATTCATTTTTTCTGTACAGTTTAATATTAAAGACAAATAGAGGAAATGGAAGGAGTGACAGATTGGAGAAGAAAACAAAATTCTACAATCTGTTGATTACAAGAAACATATTTAAAATACAAAGACATACACAAAATAAAACTGAGGAGAAAGGAAAAAACACATGCATCAAGTGATTCCAAAAAAAGTAGAAATTGCAATTATGGTATGTGACAAAGCAAAAGCAAATATTCAAAAAAAAATAAACAAGGAAACTACACTTGATTAAATGGAAGCATAAATAGTAAACCAATATCAGTAACAACAAACTTTTATATTCCCAATGCCTTAGCATCCAAATTCATAAAGGGAACATTAACAGATACACCAGAAGACATAGATAGTAACAGAGCAGTGACAGGGGGCTTCAATATACCTCTGGAGCACTGGGCCTGGAGTCAGGAAGACCTGTGTTTAAATATGGCCTCAGGGACTTACTAGCTATGTGATACTGAACAAGTGACTTCACCTGTGTATCCTAATTGTGACACGGGGAGACAAATATCATCTACCTCACAGGGTTGTTGTGAGAATCAACTGAGATAATATTTGTAAAAGAGGTATGCACAATGCCTGGCACATAGTAGGTGCTTAATAAAGGTTGATTGATGAATAGAGTTTCACGTCTGGAAGATTACACTTCCTTTTATTGTAATAGTGTGCCTAGTTTAGACCAGTCTACCTGGAAGGGTGCAAGGGGGCAAAACCAGAAATACTGACGAGCAAAAGAGGAGGCCTTTCAGATCTAGAAAAATACATTTTACTTTTAGAAAGTATATGAGGCTTCAGGTCCTCAAGTACATACCTAAGGCTTTGGGGTAAATGTTTTCTAACTAGCATTCTTGCTGTGCCATTTAAATGCCTTTGCTATGAAAGGAAGTCTAGTGGCTGACTGTGAAATGGAAACACAGGAAGGAGGGTTTTTGAACTAGTATTAGTACCTTGGGTGTGGTAGCAGCTACACCTGGTAGTACCTGTGTGGGGTGGGGGAGTCAACTAAGGCAGGGGTTGTGCAATGAGACATGAATAAGCTGGAGAGTGTGCACACAGGATGGACAGGATGGTAAAGAGGCTAAAATTCATGCCATCTGAGGATGAAGAAATTATGGTGTCTCCATTATTCAGTTGGTAAACATTTATAAAGTGCCTATTAATTGCCAGGCACTTAGGAATAAAAAGAAAAGCCAAAGACAATTGCTTTTCTCAAGGACATCAGTCTAATAGAGGAAGCAACATACAAACAGCTGAAGTACAAACACACTATATTACAGAACAAATAGGAAATAAGCAAGAGAACAAAGGCCCTAGAGCTAAGGAGGTTCATGAAAAGCTTCTTGTGGAAGGTGAGATTCTAAGCGGGACCTGAAAGAAGTCAGGGACACCAGGAAGCAGAGATGAGGAGGGAGAGCAATGCAGGCAAGAGGGACAGTCCATGAAAATGGCCAGTTGGGAGATGGAGTGTCTTGTGCGAAGACCAACAAGGAGGAGGGTGTCACTGGATCACAGACTATCTGGAGGGAGAGTGTAGGGTGCAGGGAGAATGCAGGGATAGGGGGAGGTTGTCATGGGTTTTGAGAGCCAAAGAGAGGACTTTATATTTGATCCTTGAGGTGATAGGGAGCCACTGGAATATCTTGAGAAGGGGGAGTGACATGGTCACACCTGAGTGTTAGGATGGTCACTTTGGCAGCAGAGTGGACGATGGACTGAAATTGGCAGAGACTTGTGGCAGGAAGAGCAACCAGCAGCTAGTGTAGTAGTCCAGGCATTCCAGGCATGAGGTGGGGAGGGATGTCTGCCCTGAGTCTTCTCCAGAATAATCACCTGCAGTTTCTTTAGGTGCATATCAGGAAGGCCTTGTCAAATGAATTAGACAGAAGTCAGGGATCAGAGTAATGGGTGCATCTTGCAAAAAGAGAGATTTAGACTTGATGTTAGAAACATCCACCCCATGCTGATTAGAAGAATCCCAAAGTGAATTAAAGTTTGGGCTGCCTCCTGTCCCTCCCTCAGGTTGCTTTACTTCTTCAGCTAGTCTGGCTTGCCTGTCTTGTGAGCGGCAATGAGTTGGCAGTTTAGTGGAGGTGGCTGGCCCCTTCTCTGCAGCAGTGGCTTCCCCACCTGATGGCTGTGAGAGATAGGCTGGAAGCAGGCTGGCTGTCCTGGAGAATGCTGTCACTCTAAGGACTCTTGTGTGTTTTTGTGTGTATTGGTGACAGTTGGTCAGCACTTGCGGCTGGTAGTGATGAGGAAGGTGGGCTCTGTCTTTCCAATGATTTTTCCCTTCCATTATGTCTATGAGGACTGGGCTGGATGTGTCTGGTGCAGTGGGGGAGCCTGTTCTTTCCAAGGCTCTGGGGTTCAGGGCATAGGTTTGTCTCCATCTTGGTTTCTGGGGAGATGCTGGACAAGGTGATGGTGGTGTATTGACTAGCCTAGCACATGCTGCACCCCACCTCTCCCTCAACAACCTTTGAAAGGCAATTGCCCCCGCTGTCTACAAGAGTTAACAGACCTCCTCAAGAAACCAGAGCACATCCTGAACGACAATTACCAGGCATTATTCCTGTAATCTGCAAAATAGTCACGAAGAGGGTTGCCATGGCAACTCCACCTTCTCAGGTTCTTATCCTACTTGCATTTTCATGATGTTTTTTAGATATTGACTTTAGATTTTTTCCAGAGAAAAATCAGTGCAGGCTATTGATTACTTAATAGCTCCAAACCCATCATCTATTCAAGGAGAACTCTGTACTGCCAGCCATGAATGAACGAAAAAGTATTTGTTAAGCACTTACTGTGTGCAAAGAAGTGAACTAAGCACTGTAGTCCACACTCCCATTGCCAATCCCCACTCCCCCCATCTATGTTCATGTATTCAATGTTACTGTTCCAAAGGAGTGTCTAATTTGGTGGAACTGTCCTTCTTGATTCAAAGGGAATGAAGGGAAATAGGAAGGAGAAGAACAGAGACAGCCCATCTAGTTCTAGGATTTGCTCTGGAGCGGGGTGCTGTTCCCCCTAATCTCCACCCTTATTCTATCTTATCACCTCACCACTCCTCTGCACAGCCTAGCATTGTGCTGACCATTCAGTAGCTACTCAACAAATGGTGTTCTAAAGTAAATTGACTTAAATTCTTAATAAACAAGGACCTGCATAACTCAGAAATTGTTGATCATCAACTCTGCTTTTCCTCAAATTTTTTGAGCCTAGGCAAGGTGTTCCCAATTCTCCCAATTCTTTCGTGTATACAATTGTTGTCATGATTTATCTTCCTCTCTGACTCTAACAAACAATAAAAGTTTTGGCCCTGAAGGCCCTACTGTCAAGAGAAGGCTTCCTTTGGACAGTGTCAGTCTATCCAGAAGTCTCTGAGCATCTCTCTCGTGCCAGGCTCTCAGAGTAGGCTTGAGCCCCAGCAATTTCTTAATTCAGGGTCAGTGTTGAGATACAAAGAGGTCCTAGAAAGACATTGGACAGTTAACAGGAGCTGGTTTACTTTGAGCTAACACAGCATAGAAATTCAACAATATAGTGCCACAGCTTCTCTGGACCCAGCCCCTCTCGTCTCCACATAAACACATCTGGTTATCAGAGCAGGGTGCCAGGGAAGAGTATGAGGACTTGAGTGGCCTTCAGAAATCCACCAAGGTTGAGAGGCCCTAACTGCCCATTGGTGGAGCTTTTTATTCCCTTAAAGGATCAGGAAGCTATATCAAGGAAACAAGGATCAATCAAGTTCCACTCAGTAAGTATATATTTTTTAAACTGCTTATGTGCCATGTGCCAGCCTCTGTGCTAAACACTGGGAAGATTAAGAAATGTAAAAGACAATCTCTCTTCTCTCAAGGAGCTCACAGACTAATGGGGGAGTCAACATTCAAACAAGTATGTACAAACAAGCCATATAGAGGAAATATTGGAAATAATCACCACGAGGAAGGTGCTAGGAATTTGTGGGAAAACAAAAAACTTCCTACAGATGGTGGGATTTTAGCTGATACTTGAAGAAAGCCAGAGAAGTCAGGTGGCAGAGATGAGGAGAGAGAATATTTCAGGTGTGGGGGACAGCCACTGAAAGAAAATGGCCAGATTTGGGAGATGGAAAATCTTGTGTTAGAACAGCAAAGAGGCCAGTGTTGCTGGACTGAAGAGTACATCACAGGGGTGGGGGGGGCATGTGCATAAGGTCTAACGAAACTGGAAAGGTGAGGGTGGGTAGGTTAGGAATGGCTTTGAATGCCAAAGAGGATTTTATATGTGATCCTAAAGTTGAAAGGGAGTCACTGGATTTTATTGAGTAGAAGGACAGGGGTTGGGGGTAGACGGCACATGGTCAAACTTGTGCTTTAGGAAGATGATTTTGAGAGATGAGTGTAGGACAGACTGGAATGGCGATGTACTGGAAGTAGAGACTCCAATCAGAAGGCTGTTTCCATTGTCTACTGTGTGAAGAGATGAAGCCCTGCACCAAGTTGGTGCCAGTGTCAGAGCTCCTAAGGGGCATATATGAGAATTGTTCCAAAGGTAAAATTGACAGGTCTTGGCAATATGTTGGTTTGCCTGGTGGTGAGGAGGTCAAGAATGAAGGACGACACTTAGATCGTGGGCCTGGGTGACTGGGAGGATGGTGGTACCTTCAACAGTTATAAGGAATTTTGAAAAGGAAGAGTGTTGAGGGTAAGGGGGATAGAAAGAGTTCAACTTCGGACACATTGAATTTAAGATATCTAAAGGACATCCAGGTGCATATGTCCAATACGCAAGTTGGAGATGCAAGACGGGAGGTCAGCAGATTCAATTAGACAAGCAGATGTGAGAATCATCTGCAGAGAGATCATAATTGAATCCATGGGAACTGACAAGAGCACCCAGTATTGAGATAGAAGGGAAGTCAGTCTAGGACAGAGCCCTGTAACCTGTAACCATGGTAACTCATGGTTACCAGGCATGACCTGAATGAAGATCCAGCTAAGAATGCTGAGGAGGAGTGGCCACGGTGAGATGCTCAGGAGCAGGTATTGTCTTTTACCTTTCTTTGTATTTTCAGTGCTTAGTTCAGTGCCTGGCTTTTTAAGTGAGGCAGGGCTGTACAGTCACCAACCTCACTCTCTCCTCCAGAGTCAACTGAGTCCAGTGGCAAGACAGATAACTGGAGATAAGGTCTCAGTCTGTCTGAGGCAACACCCATTCAGTGATTTAAGCTAGGTAGGAAACGAAGCAAAAGCTGGCTTTGTTTGCCTACTCAAAAAAAAAAAATCTTCCCTCCTCTACTCTGGGTGTTTGTCAGGAATCCAAGTCCCATTCAGGGGCTGCTGGTTTGTAGATGCTGCTGCTGCTGGAGCCCAAAATACCCCCTCTCTCCTCCCCCATCTCCCCTCTGCCTCTTGCTCCTCTCCCAGGTTTTCTGTAAAGGGGCTGACCTCAGCAACCCAAGCTGAGCTCAACCCCCTTTTCCTCCCCGCCCATACCCTGCCCATGCAGCCAGTGGTCCACCTCCAGGTGGAAGATACACTGAGGCCCTTTCCCCTGGCCAGGCTGGGCGATGGGGGCTGAGTGAAACAACTGGGGAAGGTGTGGCTCCCTACTCCTCCCAGCCTGATGTCATAGAGCCTCCACCTCTCCCTCCTCTCTTTTTGTTCTGCTCTGGGAGAATAGCCCACCCCCTTCAGTGAAGTCACAGTGCCCCTTCACTTCCACCCTCTACCAGTCAGTCTTTACTGTCTCTGGAGGAGAAGCAGGAGCAGCTGGAGGGGTGAGTTCCCAGTTCTGGAGCCTGAAGATGAGGCCAAGAGCGGCTCAAGGTCTGCCTGCCCCTCATCCCCTTCCCCTATCCTTCCCTACCATATCCCTGTCCTCTTTTACCCCCCTCCCCCTGCCTGACAGATCTCAGAGCACCCTGCATTTGCCTATGTGAGTGTGTGAGGAAAGTGCCCTCTCCCCTCCTCTCTTTCATCCTCTCCCCTAACCTTCTCCTGAACCTACCCCTGCCCCCCAATTTGCTTGTCTTAGTGCCCAGGTGGATGTGTGTAGGAGTGAGTGTGGGGGTTTTGGGAGTATTGATATCTTTGTTTATGCATGTGTTCTGTGTGTAGGTAGCATCATGTGTGTTTACCTGTGTATGTGTATGTACACATGTGTGTACACATATGTGTACTTGTAGGTGCCTGCTCTTTCAGGCCTACCTGCCTGCCTAGGCCTCTGTCTGGTGGGCTGGGAGCTTGGGGGGTCATGGAATGGGGTGGAGGCCAGCCGGGTAAAGCCTTTGGGGACACTCCCTCCCTCCCTCAGGTGGAACCTACTTTCCTTTCCTCCCTCCTCTCCCTCTGTCCACATGGGGTATCATGCCCTTACCTGTGGGTATTCTGCCCAAAGGAATATGAATTTTCATCGCCAAAACCTCTCAAGATATCTGGTGGTTTACAGTCTAGATTTCTTTTTTTAAAGACCTAAACCTTAAACCTAAATCACTCTGGCTCTCATTGACTGGCCAACAATAGGTCTCAGCCCAAGCCTCACTTGGTCATTGTTTGGAACTCTGATGGCTCAGAGTGAGTGTAAATAGCAATTGTTTCTGTTTTGGCTGGAAACTTTGAGGATCTTCCCCTCCCAGATTGATTTTTTTTTGACTTAGGTAAAAGAAGCTTTTCTATACCTCATTTCTTACCTAGCCTTAATCACTGAATACTGACTCAGTCAAGTTGAGATCTGCTAAAGATCATAGCTTAAAAAGACCAAGGTCTCCCACTGCATCAGTGGTTATCTCTATTCCTTCTGATCTATATATCTGGCTCTACATGGCTCTAGAGAAGAGAGTGAGGCTGGTGACTTTGCACAGCCCTCCCTCATTTAAATCCAATTCGCTTACAAGTCATGACATCACCTTCCTGATGTCATGGTTCTCTTCAAGAACGAAGGACAAACAACACCAGCCATAGCACCCAGGGGTTTCAAATGCCCCCTCTCAGGATAAGTAGACTTTTCAGGCACCAAATTCCCCAGGCCTCTTCTAGTGTAAGATTTTAATCTTTTTTCGTGCATAAGATAATTTGTCGGTGGAACCCCTTTTCGCCTACAAAATAAGGCCTCCTTCCTTTCCTCCCCCTTTCAGTCTTTTTGTTCTCCTATTCCTCCATGTCTTTCCCTGAAGGCTCTTCTCTTTCTGAGAACACAGAGATTACCTTCCCCTCATTTATAGCCATTGATATGAATGCAGCACATCTCACTTCTCCCTATCCCTCAGTTCCCCTTTCATCCTTTCATGTACCCTCCCATGTTGCAATATAGTCTCACCAAAGAAACATTTACCTGTAGGTAAGACGTCACAAGATTCTGTCCATAGTATGCCATGTCCTCCTCTTCACTGTTGCCTCTACCAGATTTCCTCATTCATCCCTGTCTCCTTTTGTACTTTCAGAATGAAGTCTCTTACTGGTCTTTCTGTTGTTACTCTGTTGCTTTTGCCATAGGCTTTGTTCACTCCTACTGCATTTCTGTTCCTCGGGGTGTTCAAAAAGCAAATAACCTATTCTGCTATCATTTTCTTTCTAAAAATATTTCAGATTTTTCTTTATTTTTAAACTCAGATGTACAGGATAGGTCACCCTGGGTTGCATCCTGAGCTCCAATGTTCATCAGGACACACTATTTCTTTGCTTCTACGTTTAGAAATTCTGGGCCATTCTCTTCTATTATTTCCTTTAATGTGGTGTTAAGGTTGTTTGTCCTGTCATGTTCTTCCAGGAGATGAACAAACCTGGGGTTGTCTCTAGGCATCCTTTCTCTTCTTTTTAGTTGTCCTTCATTTCTGTGTATTCCCAGTTACCTTCTGTCTTTTCTTTCTTTGGTGAGGCTTGCCATTGCAGATTCCATTTTTTTCCATTGGCTCATTATTTTTGCTGTGTAGGATATAATATGTGTTCTTATTCTTCTCATGTTCATACACTCAGGAACAACCTGTTGTGGTTCCATGTTCTCCTCAAATTCCACAGGGTCCTCTGTCTCATCAAATCTTGGATCATTTTCCTTCATTTTCCATTATTTATTCATAGATGCCTGAACTCATTTACTAGATCTGCAGGCCATATTTCCTAGTGTTGTTAAAGTTGTGTTGTTGTTGCTGATTTATCTATGTTCGAGGTCTCTGAGATTTCTTTTTCTTGGAATTTTTGGCACTTTCAGTCTTTCTTATCCCTCCCCTCCCTTTATTTTCCTTCTTACTCACTTCTGACTTTCTCCCCTTTGATTGTGTTTTCCTTGGGGGCTGGATCTCAAAGCATCTCAGCCTCCTACTACACTGAGAAATTCACAATTCACCAACCTAGGTCTCTGCCCCCCAAGTGACTTTTAGGTGGACAGAACAGGCCCCAAATGGATTCTGTGCTTTACCTTCAGGCTTGGTGAAAGCTACACAGCCCTTCCTAACTCCTGTTAACAGGATTTTTCTGAGCTAGTCTCTAACCTGGGAATGACTAAACAGCAGGCCAGAGACAAAGTACCAGTAATCAAGTAATGGTTTAATTAATTAGTGTCATTATGAGAAACAGATTTGCAAATCGGGAATTATCCTGATCAGAATTCTACCTTGCTGTAGTGAAGGCAGAGACTATATACATAAATCACACGTGGGAAGGGAGGGGGGAAGGTGGATTACAAGTAACAGTTTCCTAGGGCCTGAGTGGTTTCCCAAGACAAACTCACAAATGGAGGACAATACAACAATTCTGAAGGCAAATTTTTGGGGGTCATTACTTGGTGGGTCACAGGACCAGAGTTCTGTGACAGGAACAAGTTCTACAATCTTTGATTTGCTTCACTTAAGGTACACCGGCACAAGAATGCAGTGATTGTGAGAGCGTTGTCAAGGGTTTGACTGATTATTTTAAGCTGCATTGTAAGTCTGACTCCCAAGCCAGAGTCTCCTGAGAAATCTAAATTATTAGTATATTTATTACACATATCACATAGATTAATATAAAAAATGGTAATTCCCTTCACATTCCCTCCTTTTGGTCAAAAAGGTCAGAACAACCCTTGTAGACCAACGAGGAACATTCATTTGAAGCATCATTTTGATAAAACTTCTTGATTATAGAAATTTGCTATAAAAGGAAAAAGAGGGACATGGACATAACAGAGGGAAAAATTCCCTTACCCTGTTTGATTCCAGGCATGAGTCATATTTGACAGCCAATCATACAGTTACAGAATGTTAAGGGCAAGGCTCAGGATTAACCAGGTGAGAATTTTCCTTTTCCAGAAAGGAAATAACACAATGGGGAAAAGAGTCAGGAGGATACTATCTAGGCTGTGTTCTAAATCATCCTCAAAACCTTTCCCAGGCACAGACATCCATCTTAGCAGTCCTCAGACTGCCACGCATGCCATTTTCTATTACTGCCTTTGTGACAATTCAGACAACTATCCCTGCAATCAAAGCTTAAAACAAATTACAGTCCCAGGAATTTTTACTTTAAGTAGCAAAATTTCTACTGATTACAACTTAGACAGATAAGTACAACATGAAAGTGAAAGGAAAAAAAAACTCCTTCCATGAACATTGAGATCGAGGAGACTGCAGCATGGAGAAAGAAAAAGCTCAGTTCATTCATAGAGGGAGTAACTATAAACCTCAGGCCGTGACTAGTTTCTTGGGCCAGTGGTCTGCATCAGATGTTGTCTTCTTCTCATCTCCTGGGGTCTTGGGAATAGTTGTCTACCTCAGATGTCAGCTGCTTCAGACTCACTTAATTTTTAGAGTCAGGTCATCTGTGGGTTTCATAATCCAGACAGGCAGTACTACCCTTTTGAGATGTGACAGGTGAATCCAGGACTCCACTTCCCGGAGTTTGGCTGGGGGGGGTGGGGGTGGTGAGTAGGACTTCAAAGTGGCCTTTCTACCATGGCTCCAAGGAGTGTTTTTGGAGGTGACATTTCCAGTAGACTCAGTCACCAGGTTGGATCAGGAGCTAAGTCTCAGTTGGAATTTCTAAAGAATGGGACTGTGAGACAAGTTGGTAAGTCTCTGATATTTTCCGAGCTAACTCAATGAAGTATTGTAGGAGGGAGCCTTTGGCTGCTATGCTTCCCACCCACAAGTACAGTGACATTGGGTGCTGTTAACATCTTGTAGGAACGGAGCTTATGGGAAACAAATGGTGTAGACCATTTAGCTTAACAGGGCTAAAGAAAGGGCTTTGGCCCAGGGGATACCTAGCTCCTCAGAGAATTTAGCAACAGAGGTTTTAAATATCCCATTAACGCTTTTTTAAAAAAAATTAATTTATTTTTAGTTTTCAACAATCACTTCCATAAGCTTTTGAGTTTCAAATTTTTTCCCCATCCCTTCCCTCCTCCCTCCCCAAAACGGTGTGCAATCTGATACAGGCTCTACATATACATTCTTATTAAACATATTTTCACATTAGTGATATTGTAAGTAAGAATTAGAACCAATAGGAGGAACTACCAGAAAGAAGAAACAAAACAAAACAGAAGAAGAAAAAAAATCAAATAGTATGCTTTGATCTGCATTCAAACTCCATAGTTCTTTCTCTGGATGTGGATAGCATTTTCCATCATGAGACTTTTGGAGATGTCTTAGATCCTTGCCTTGCTGAGAAGAACCAAGTCTATCCAAGTCAGTCATCCCACAATGTGGCTGTTACTGTGTCCAACGTTGTCCTGGTTCTGCTCACTTCACTCATCATCAGTCCACACAAGTCTTTCCAGGTTTTTCTGAAGTCTGCTTGCTCATCATTTCTTATAGCACAATAGTGTTCCATTACATTCATATACCACAACTTGTTCAGTCATTCCCCAATTGATGGGCATCCCCTCAATTTCCAATTCTTTGCCACCACAGAAAAAGCTGCTATAAATATTTTTGTACATGGGGGTCCTTTTCCCATTTTTATGATCTCTTTGGGATACAGCCCTAGAAGTACTAGGTCCCACTAACTCTTTCAACCATTCCTGATGACTGAGGGTGATAGGCACAATGGAGGTGCTGAGTAATTAGCCAGAATGAAAGTAGCTTAGGTAACGAAGCTCCTGTGAAATGGGTACCTCTATCATTCTATATGTCCTTAGGAAATCCCCAAAATGGAATGATTTTTTTCTAAGAGGATTTTTGCTACCCCCTATCATACTGGCTTTAAGTATCCCATTAACTCTGTCCACTATTCCCAATGACTGGACGTTATAGGCACAATGGAGGTGCCGGGTAATTGGCTAGGATAAAAGCAGCTTAGCTAATGAAGCTCTTGTGAAATGGGTACTTCTATCACTATGTACCTCCTTAGGAAACCCCTGTAATGGAATGGTTTTTTTCTAAGAGGATTTTACTAAGAGCATACTATCCCAGAGGTGGCAGTAGGACAGGGGAACACTTCCACCCACTGGGAAAACATCCAGACTATAACCAAAAGATATTTGTAACCAAGGGCAGATGCGAATTGAGTGAAGTTGATCTGCCAGGTTTCAAAGGACTCATCTGGGAGAGGAAACTGCCCATGATCTGGCTTCAGAGCCTTGGATGCATTGTGCTTGGGGCAGGTGGGACACATCTCACAGGCAGTGACAGCAACCCTGTGAAAACTCCCAACCCATAGTCCCATAGTCTTATCAAGTTCACATCCCTCCTTTTGAAACTTTCCTTGTCTTATGATAAACATTCTTTTCTGGGCAGTGGCTGTTTTTTCTTTTTTTTAGGCTAGGAGGCTTAGGCAGGCCTTCAGAGTCAGATGAATATGCTAATAAGGTCATGCTTATGGGGTAAAGTGAAAGTTCCATAGGGACCTGAACTTTGGGAGCCACTCCCTCAGGAATTTGAGGAGTTAAAGTTGTAGTTTTCCCTGCTTGGTCAACCAAGTCATTTCCATGGGCATGAATGCTGTTCTCTTGGCTGTACTCTGGAATTTTAATTACTACTACAGCCTGGGGAAGCAGTAAACAGTCTAATAAATGGGAAACCTCTTTCTGGTTTTTAATGGGCTGTCCTGAGGATGTGAGAAAGCCCTTATGTTTCCATAGCATCCCAAAGTAATGTGTCACTCAAAATGCACAAGCTTAAACTACTTTTGTGGTGGTGGTCATGCCATAACTGGCAACCAAGTCTCCTTCCTCATTTCTGAGGCAGGATTCATCACTGTGCCAGTCAAAGTCTGCTCCTTCTAAAGGAATTTCCTTCAGGTCCTCCCAGAGAGAAAGCAAGGGATCCAGATAAATTACACTGTCATGGTCTAGTCTTACCCTCGCTTTCCATCTCAGGTATATAGGTGGCAGGAATGAATGTGCTGCTTACACCTACTACCTTCCCTCCTTCCTCAGAGGTGAATGAATCAGATGGGAGAGCTAACTGCACAACAATAGGTGAGGCACTGAGAACTGACCCGATGTCGGGAGCACCTAAAGTCCACAAGCTGGAGGGAACCTGGTTGAGACACAGGTGGTTAGAAGAGGTTAAGGAAAAGAACCCTAAAGGAGTGGGGACACTTCAGATATGTAGGGTGTCAGGGCTGAAAGGACGTGGTCCCTCCTGGGTCAAATGAAATAGTGGCCTGTCCTAATAGGCCTAGGGGCCTCAGGGACCAGGACAAAAGGATGAAAGGTGCTGATCCCTCCAATAAAAAAGGAGAGAGGGGGCAGCTAAGTGGCGCAGTAGAAACAACACTGGATTCAGGAGGACCTAAGTTCAAATCTGGTCTCAGATCAAACACTTGACACTAGCTGTGTGACCCTGGGAAGTCACTTAACCCCAATTGCCTCGCCAAAGAGAGAGAGAGAGGGAGAGAGAGGGAGGGAGAGAGAGAGAGAGATTCTGAGATAAAGAGCTATAATTATTAGCAATTATTATTAGCAATCTCCACAACTGAGATACTCTCTTCTCTCTGGGGGAGGAAAGTGGGGAAGGCAGAGGGGTTTAAAACTGAGAGTGTGGCACCCATGTCAACTTGAGCAGAAACCTCTTGCCCCTGTGTGAGCAAGGAGACCTGTCCAACAGGAGTCATGGGGATAGTCATGGCCTGTACATCTCCCTCCTTTTGCCACTCCTCCTGCCAGCCCTCCCCGGACCCTAGTCACTCTGAGTGATCAGGATTTCAGGGAGGTTACCTCAGTGTTTTCTGGGGTGTTTTCTGGCACCAATTCCTAGTCTCCCCTTTCCTGACTGAGACAACCATGAGTTGATACACATCTGGACATCCAGGTCTGTATGAACACAGGGTGAGTTGGAACTGCTCAGCAAAGCCTATGGAGTCCTCTCTGAGGCTGGGATACTCCTTGGCAACAGCCTGGAGTTCTCCTCGATGCCAGGGCTTAAAACCATAGATCCTGATCAAGCCACTACCTTCAGGGTTTTTTCCTGGGAGAACTTTGGCTTGCACTTTGAAAGGAAACAGAAACTGGGGAGCTGGTGGAGTCTTGGTAAAGGTGGGTATATTTTAGGTAGGTGGGTAGTTTTGAGGTTGTTAAGGAGAAGGTTTTCAAATGATTTAATTCTTTCTTTCACTGAGTCTCATTCAGACCTATGCTCTCTTTCCTTTGCCTCTGAATACCATTTGTTTTGTCTGTCCCATTCAAGAGGTTGAGTTTCCTTATTCCTTATTATGTAAATAAACCCAAGCAAGTTATCAGTATTGTATAAATTATCAATAAATATCACAGGAAGAGATAGGAAGTTAATTCCATTTAAACTAATTACAGGTAGTATAAAATAACTGGAAGGCTACCTGCCAAAATATAGACAGGAATTGAATGAACACAGTGCACTTTTTACACAAATAAAAGCAGATCTAGATAACTGGAGAAATATGAATTGCTCATTTGTAGGCCAAGTCCAAACAATAAAAATGATAATACTACCTAAATTTATTTATTAACAGTGCAATACCAATGAAAATACCAAAGGATTTCTTGAGAAAGTTAAAAAAAACCCAAAATTCATCTGAATGAACAAAAATGAAGAATATCAAGGGAATTAATGGAAAAGGTAGAAAGAAAAGGGGCCTGGCAGTACCAGATCATAAAACCACATTACAAAGCCAGTAACATTAAAGAATATGCCCCTGGGTAAAGAAATAGGGAGGTTGATCGTTGGAATAGATTAGGTTCACAATACACAGAAGTACAAGAGTACAATATCCGCTTGTTTGAGAAACCTAATGCTCCTAGTTATTGGAGAACTCACTATTCAGTAAAAGTTGTTGGGAAAACTGGAAAGTAGTCTGGCAGAGCCTAGGGTTAGAACATTTCACAGAAAAGACAGGGTCAAGCTCCAAATGGATATATTCCTTAGACTTACCTGTTAGTTCTATGGATAGAGGAAGAGGTCATGACCAAGCAAAAGACAGGCTCAAGGGAGACAGTTTGGATTACATAAAACTGAAAAACTTTTCTATAAACAAAATAAATGCAGCTACAACTAGAAGAGAAGTGAGAAGTTGTTAAAAAAAATCTTTGCAGCAAGTTTTTTTCTGATAAAGGCCTCATTTCTAAGATGTACAGGGAACTGTTTCAAATTTATAAGATTAAGAGTCATAGAACAACTGATACATGATCAAAGGATAGGGACAAGCAGTTTTCAGAGGAAAAAGTTAATACTATTAATAACTATTTGAAAAAAGGATTCTAAATCACTATAAATTAGAGAAAAAAAATCTGAAGAACTCTGAGGTAATATCTCACTCCCATTGGATTAGCTAAGTTGAAAAAAAAAAAAAAGAAAAATTACCAATGCTGGAGAGAATGTAGTAAAACAGGTACTTTTAGGCACTGTCAGTGGAATTGTACACTGGTCTAGCCATTCTGGAAATGCAATATGGAACTATTAAACTAGAAAACTACTAAACTATGCCTCTTTTCTGAAGTTGGGAAAAAATCTTGGCAGCAAGTTTCTCTAATAAATGTCTCATTTCTATGATATACAGTCAACTGATTCAAATTTCTAAGAATAAGTGTCATACACATGATAGATGGATGACCTGATATTTTCTCTAATCCCCTCACCTCTCCAAAAGAGAAATTGTGCAGCAAAAGGAAAGAAACTTCCACTGTTTTCATGATACATAACACCTGGAATCCAAAAGAAATTTAAAAATTCAAAACCAAAAACAAATCAACTGATTTCTAGACTGAGCTCACTCAGTACCTCTCCTGCCACTCCAAACTGGCTACATGAGCTGACCAGGCTATGTAGATCTACTCTGGCCAGCACAGATAGGCAGCACGCATCTCTGTAGTGTTCTAGACTATGGAAGCTTGGTGAGGCCATGCAGTCAACACCTTGGTGGGCAGCATTCTGTCCTGCAAAAGATGTCTGCAAGAGAGTCAGGAACAGAAGGAAAGGAAAAAGATTCATGTCATGGATTAAAACCAAACTCAACACGTCATCCAAACCCAATCCTACTCCCAGAGCCTAAGAGACCCAAACTATAAAAATCAACCCTTAGAGCAGCAGTATAGTGGTTTTCTGAAAAGCTGATGCTGACCCAGAGGAATGAGGCAAAGAGGGAAGGGGAAAGGACACTGGGAAAGAATGCCCTGTGGGGAGTTAGGGAGGGCTGTGCAGCCTTCACCAAACTTGAAGGAAGAGCACAGAATTCAGTTGGAGTGAATCCTGTCCATTGAAAAGTCACTTGGGGACAGAGACCTGGGTTGGTGAATTGTGAATTGCTCAGTGTAGAAGGAGGCTGAGGTGCTCTGAGTTCCAGACCCCAAGGAAAACACAATCAAAGAGGAGAAAGTCAGAAGTGAGTAAGAAGGAAAATGAGGGGAGGGGAGGGATAAGAAAGGCTGAAAGTACCAAAGATTCCAGGAAAAAGAAATCTCAAAGACTTTGAATATAAACAGATCATTAATTATCATGATAAATTAATTCCAATACTACATAAACTATTTGGGAAAATAAGCAAAGAAGGAATCCTGCCAAATTCCTTTTATGACACCAATATGGTGCTGATACCTAAACCAGGAAGAGTCAAAACAGAGGAAGAAACCTATAGACATTTCCCTAATGAATGGAGCTTTCCTTAAAATGACAAAATAGTATCTCTCCAAAACCATCAGCAAACATCTGTAATGGGGATAAGGTAGAAGTCATTCCAATAAGATTGGGGTGAAACAAGGATGCCCATTATCACCACTATTATTCAAAACTGCTCTAAAAATGTTGGCTCTAGCAATAAGAGAGGAAAAAGAAGTCGAAGGAAATAGAATATATTACCAACAAAATCCAGCAGCAAGAGATAGAAAGAGAAATTCCATTTAAATTAGACAATATAAAATACTTGGGATTCTATCTGCCAAGACAAACCCAAGAACTAAATGGAAACAGTTACAAAACAATTTTCACACAAATTAAATCAGATCTAAATAATTGGAAAAATATCAATTGCTCATAGGTGGGCCAAATTAATATAATAAAGCGACAATTCTACCTAAATTAATTTACTTATTCAATTACCAATTAAACTACCAAAATTGTTTTATAGAACTAGAAAAATCATAATAAAATTCACCTGGAAGAACAAAAGTTTAAGAATCTAAAGTGAATTAATTTAAAAAAATTGTGAAGGAAGGTAGCCTAGCTGTACAAAATCTTAAACTGCATTATAAAGTTGTAATCATCAAAATGATTTGGTACTAGCTAAGAAATAGAGTGGTGAATCAATGGAATAGATTAGGAATACAACATATACTAGTAAATGTCCACAATAATCTAGTGTTTAATAAACTCAAAGATGTAAGCTTTTTGCACAGGAACTCACTATTTGACAAAAATTGCTGGGAAAACTGAAAAAGTGTATGGCAGATAAACAGTACAGGCCAATATCTTATATCGTATAAGACGATAAGGTCAAAACAGGTAGATGATTTATACATAAAGGGTGATACCATAAGCAAATTAGGAGAGTAAAGAATAGTTTACCTGTCAGATCTATGGAGAAGGGAAGAAATTATGACTAAAGAAGAAATAGAGAATGCTACTAGATGAAAAATGGATCATTATCAGTATGTGAAATTAAAAAGGTTTTGCAGAAACAAAACTAATACAACCAAGATAAAAAGGAAAGCAGAAAGCTGGGTCTGATAAAGACCTCATTTCTCAAATATATACAGCACTGAGTCAAATTTAGAAGAATATCAGTCATTCTCCAATTGACGGTGAGATAGAGGATTATTTCTCCCTCATATTAATAATCAATTATTGAATTAGGACAAGTACATTTTCAGAAACCTGTAGGTCCTCTGTCTATGAAGGACATTGCTAATAATGAGATTGGATTAACTTTCTTTTTTTTATTATTTTTTATTTTTTGGCGAGGCAAGTCACTTAACCCCAATTACCTCGCCAAAAAAAAAAAAAAAAATCACGTGTTCATGTCCTTTGATTGGAGAGTGTGCGAAGATATTGGAATGGTTTGCCATTTCCTCCTCCAGCTATTTTTTAAAGATGAAGAACTGAGGCAAACAGGGTTAAGTGACTTGCCCGGGGTCACACAGCTAGTAAGTATCAAGTGTCTGGTCTGAAGTAGACTTCAGTAAGCCCCAAGTATCTTGCTAGGTTTCCGCCATCAAAATTTCCATTCCTTTGGGCAGAGCACCTGCAGGTAAGGGGCATGGTACCCCATGTGGACAGAAGGAGAGGAATGAGGGAAGGGAAGGGAAATGAGATAGGAAAGAGCTGAGTTGCCTAAGTGGAACAATGGCCAGTTGGTCCCCAGTAGGCAGCTTGGACTACTCACAGGTTGTCTTTCATTCTTGAAGAGGATGTTGATTCAAGACAATTCCAAAGAATTTAGGATGAAAAATTCTGTTCACATCCTGAGAAAGAACTGATGGAGTGTGAATACAGATTGAAGCATACTATTTGTAATTTTATTTTATTTTTTGTTAATTTTCTTTATATTGGTGTCTTCTTTCACAATATGACTAACACAGAAATGTTTTGTATGATTGGATATATGTAACCTGTATCTAATTGCTTAACATTTCAGGGAAGGGGGAAGTGAGAAAGAGAAGGAGAAAATTTGCAACTGAAACTTTTTCAAATAAAGGTTAAAAATTGTCTTTATATTTAATTTGGGAAAAGTAAAATAGTGTTTTTTAAAAAGCGCTCTAAATAATTGTTGATTAGAGACATTCAAATAAAAAAAAAACTCTGAGGAACCACTTCACAATGATCAGATTAGGTAATATGATAGGAAAAGAAAATGACAAATGTTGGAGAGATGTAGAAAAATAGACACTAATGCACCTTTGATGGAGTTGTGCACTAATCTAATCATTCTGGAGAGCGTGTTGGAACTATACCCAAATAGCTATTAAACTGTTCATATCCTTTGACCCAGCAATACCACTATTAGATCTGTACACCAAAGAGATCAAAGAAAAAAGAAAATGACCTATATATACTATGAGCCTGAAAGTTGGTTAAAGAGGCAACAAGCTAGGTGATAAGTAAATTCATATTGTTTATTCCCTTAAATTAGCAACATGTACATGGAGTCAAAGCTTTAACTCTGACTGAATCAAGCAATTTTAGGAACACATTTACCCTGACTCAGGATGTCTGTGTTACTCTGAGTTATGGTCTCCATATATGTTTAACTATAGCATGAGAAAGGAATTTTCTTAATTGAATAGGTTATAAATACAATAAGATAGGAGAATGGTGAAGTGTCAATTGAAATTATAGATCCAGGATATCTGTGTTTCTTTTACCATTAAAATGACATAGCATAGTATGTCCATAAAACACTAAGATAAGAAAAGGCCCATTATTCAAGGTAGTGTCTGGGTCATGGCACCTTAGTGGTCATAAATAGAAGAACGCTCTTGGTCAGCCTCATCCAATCCTATGGTTGCTAACACAGGAAGGGGCATTTTTAGTTTACTCAGAGAGCAGAGCAATGCTTGTCCAGAGTACGCAAAGCATTATGGTAGATTAAGCTCAGAGTGGGCCGAAATGTCTCTTCAGATTGGTGAATCCAGGGTCTTGAGGTTCAAAATGGTTTGGAGAAGGGTCTACGACACAAAAATACTTACAGCAGTTCTTTTTGTGGTGGCAAAGAATTGGAAATTGAGGGGAAGACCATCAACTGGGGAAGGGCTGAAGAAGTTGTCTTACACGATTATGAGGTAATACTATTGTGCTACAAGAAATAACAAGCAGGATGCTTTCAGGAAAACAAAGTGAGGAGAACCAGGAGAACTTTGTACACAGTAGCAGCAATACCATACAATCAACAACTGTGAATGACAGCTATTCTCAGCAATACAATGATACAAATCAGTTCCAAAGGACTTAGGATGAAATATGCTATCTACTTCCAAAGAAAGACCTCATGCAGTCTGAATGCAGATCGAGGCATACTTGTTTTTAATTTTTTTATTATTTTTGGGTTTTTTTTTTGGTCTACATCTTTTTTTTTGCAACATAACTAATATGGAAATATTTTGCATGGTTGCACATGCATATTCCATGTCAAATTACTTGCTTTCTCAAGGAAAGGGGAGAGAGAGAATTTAGAACTCTAAATATTCCTGACCCTCTGGCTACGGTGCCACCTACTTCTCTCTATGGAGTGTCTGCAGCAGGTAAGGTCAATGATCCAGTTTAACTAAAACATCCTGCTTTCTGAAATGAAAGGTTTTAATAACTTCTAGTCACTCAATATTTCTCTTCTCCCCTTTATATTTCACTTCTAACTCTCCAACTATATGAGTTATGGTTAATGGTGACAACTTTTGATAAATGAAGAAGCATTCATAAATGCCTACCATTCACTAGGCACTGCTCTTTGCTTTGTGGATACAAAGAATGGCACAAAGACAGCTCTTGCACTCCAGCAATTCACAGTCTACTGGAGGAGAGAACATGAGGTAATAGGATAAACAAGGATGCATTTGCCAGAGAAATGTGAGAATTTCAGAGGGAAGGTAACAGAAGTGGAGGATTAGGGGGGACTGGAAAGGTCTCTTGGATGTAGATATTGATCTGAGACTGGGAGGAAGCCAGGAGGCAAAGGTGAGGAGGGAGAGTATTCTAGAGATGCGGGACAGCCAGTATAACAGCTGGAAATGAGAATGTGAAGTAAACTGAGCAAGAAACAAGGCCAGTGTCCCTGAATTGCTGAGTATATGGAGAGGAGTAAAGTTTAAGAAGTCTGCCAAGGTAGGAAGATGCCACATTGTGAGATGGTTTGCCTTGACTCAAGAATTGGCACTTAGCAGACTTTTAAAAAGTATTTTTATTTATTTCATTAAATATTTTCCAATTAAAATTTTTAACAATTATTTTTTTAAAACACTGAGTTCCAAATTTTTTCCCTCCCTTCTACCCCTCCTCCCTTGTTGATCAGGCAAGCTATTTGATTTTGATTATCACATGTCAGGTCATGCAAAATTCCATATTACCCATGTTGGAAAATAAAACAAAATAAATCAATAAAAATCAAGATATCTTTCAATCTGCATTCAGAGTTCACGAGTTCTCTCTTTGGATGTAAATAGCCTTTTTTATCATGGGCCCTTTGGAACTGTCTTAGATCACTGTCTTGTTCACGGTCACTAAGTCTTTCACAGTTGATCATCATACAACGTTGCTGCTACTGTGTACAATGTTCTCTTGGTTCTGCTCATTTCACTTTGCACGAATTCATATAAGTCTTCCTAGGTTTTTCGGAAACTATCCTGCTTGTCCTTTATTACAGCACAAACATATTCCATCCCAATCATATACCACAACTTGTTCAGCAATTCCTCAATTGATGAGCATCCCCCAATTTCCAATTCTTTGCCACCACAAAAAGAGCTTCCATATATATTTTTGTACAAATAGGTTCCATCCTCTTTTCTTTGGTCTCTTTGGGATACAGACTTAGTCAAAGGTTATGCAAAGATTTATAGGTCAATTTTTGTGAAGCTGCCACATACAGCAGAGAAAAAGGTACACAGGTAGTTCTCACTTTACATGGGTGGACCGTTCCCCAGTCCTCTATATGAAGCAATTTTTACGTAATGTGAATTTACCTATGTATGGAGAAAAGGGCAGGAGGGAGGCAGGAAGGGAAGGGATACTGTGGTGGGGGAGGGGCCGGCACCTGGTTCAAGGATACATGGGGCTGGGCACAGAGAAGGAGGAGCAGGAGTAGGACCATATGCCTGCTGGGGCCAACCACACGGGGGCCTGGCTGGAACTGAAAAGAAGAACATGCCAGTAGGCAGACATATGGGGGCTGGAAACGGAAACATTCAGGAGAGGACTGGCGACACATGGTGACCAGGGATAGACACACAGTACCCCAATGTAGATGGACAAAATACTGAACTGCAGGGACCAAACTCTCAGGTGGCTGGGTGGACTGAAACCAAGGTCTCCTCTCTCAGCACTGGAAGTCTCAACCCAAGCCCTGATCCAGCAGTGGCAGTGGCTTTCTCTCTGCAGGTCTGTTTTCTGCTTTCACTTGGAGGATTTTTTTAAGGTGGTTTTTTTTTTTTTTTTTGGCTGGGGGGTGGTAGGAGACCACAGAGCACACAAGCTGAGGGGCAGGAGCATAGAGATCCCAGTACTGTATAGTAAAGTTTACATAAGGTATTTTTTGGAATGCAGAGTTCTTTCAGAATTCCTTACATAAAATCCAATTTGCATAACAAGAATTTACAGAAAGCAAGATCTGTCTGTACTCCTTTCTATTCCCATTCAGTTTTCTCCATAGACCTTTCATATCTAAGTTTTCTAAGATTATATTACTCTTCTTGATTTCTTTCTTATTTTGTGGTTAGATTTATCTAGCTCTGAAAGGGAAAAGTTGAGGTCCCCCACTACTATTTATTCCTGTAATTCATTTAACTTCTCCTTTAAGGATTTGAATACTATGCCATTTCCCAAATATATGTTTACTATCGATATTACTTTTAATTTCTAATCTAATAATTTAATCTAATTAGATATTACTTCACTGAGTCTATGGTTCCTTTGAACAAGGTGCAGTTTCCCTGCTTACCCCTTTTAATTAGGACTATTTTTGCTTTTGCTTTGTCTGAGATCATGATTGCTACTAAAACTCATGTTTTACTTCAGCTGAGGTTTCGGCTCCAGCCCCCTATTTTAACTCTATGGTTCTCTTTGTTTCAAGTGTGTTTCTTGTTAAAAACAACAACAACAACAACAACAACATATTGTTGGATTCTGGTTTCTAATCCATTTTGCTACCCACTTCCATTTTATGAGTGGGTTTATCCTATTCACACAGTTATGATTACTAACTATGCATTTCCCTCCATCCTATTTTCTTCTATTTTTCCTTCTCTCCCCCTCTTTTTATACTGTCCCTCCTCTAATGACTGTTTTGCATATGACCACTGCCTTCTTTTATGTGCTCACCTGTTTATCACCACTTTTTCTTTCTCTTATCCCTGTAGGGTAAGATGGATTTTTAAGACTAATTGAGAAATATATATATATATATATATATATATATATATATGTGTGTGTGTGTGTGTGTATATATGTGTGTATGTATATATATATATATATATTTTACCTCTATGAACCAATTTAGATGTTAGTGAAGTTCAAGTGTTGGCTGCCTCCCCGCCCCTGCCATTTTCTGCTCCACCGTAAAAGCTCTCCCTTGCATGCCTATTTTATGTGAGATAATTTCCCCCATTCTTTCTCTCCCTTCTACCTTCTTCCAAGGCATCCATATTTCTTGCCTATCCATTTATTTTACATCATCCCTAACTATTTAGCAACTCCCAAACCCCCTTTCTAGGTAGAATTCTTCTACCTACTCAAATAATGGTAAAATTCTTAGTATATATGCAAATCATCTTTCCTTATAGAAAAGTACACATTTTAACCTTACTGAGTCTCTTATGATTTCTCTTTCATATTTACCTTTTAACGATTCTTTTAAGTCTTGTATTTAAGTAACATTTTCTATTTAGCTCTGATCTTTTCATCAGGAATGCTTCAAAGGCTTCTATTTTATTAAATATTCATTTTTCCCTTGATGTGTTTCCCTAGATAGCAAGCCTATAGTAATTAGAATGTTCTCAGAGCATGTGTCTCCACCCACAAGTATCCTGTCTGTTGAGTGTTCTGAGATTAGATATGCTTCTATAAAGAGTAAGCCTGTAGTAACTGGTATGTTCCCAGAAAGAGTATCTTCTACCACAAATATCTTTTCCTCTGAGTGTTGGGAGGTTAGGTGTGTTTCCACAGAAAGTAAGCCTGTAGTAACTGGAATGTTCTCAGAGCGTGTGTCTCCACTTATAAGTATCTTATACACTGAGTGTTCTGAGGCTAGATGTGCTTCCCCAGGGAGTAAGCCTGTAGTAAGTGGAATGTTCCCAGAGAGAGTGTCACCTGCCACAAGTATCTTTTTCTCTGAATGTTCAGAGAGTAGATGTACTTCCCTAGAGAGCAAGGCTGTAGTAAGTGGAATGTTCTCAGAGAGTGTGTCTTCAGCCCCAAATGTCTTATCTACTGAGTGCTCTCAGGCTAGATGTGCTTCCCCAGAGAGTAAGCCTGTAGTAATTGGAATGTTCCCAGAGAGAGTGTCTCCTGCCACAAATATCTTTTCCTCTGTGTACTATATAGTTGTGTTGACTTTTTTTCCCTTTCTAAAATAAAAATTACCATTTGTCATATGGCACGGCTCTCAGGGAGGAGAGGGGGAGGGAAGGATACTGTAAGAAATAAAAAACATCAATAAAAATTTTTTGAATGAGGTCAAGAATCTAAAGGGCATTGAGGGAGAGGTGAGAAGCAGGAAAGAAAGGGGTTTTGGATACGCAGAGTGATTCCTTCTACCTCTGCAGCCTCAGGATCAGGTCTTGGCTTGAGACCTCCAGTGCTGAGAGAGGAGACTTTTGGCTGCTCTGTCCATTTATCCACATCTGGCATCCACGTGTCTGCCTTTGGTCCATCTGAGCTCATGTGCAATGTATCTTTCCTCAGTCTGTGTGTTGCCTCTCTTCCCTTGTCTATGGCCATGTCTGGCCTCCACATGTCTGTCCCCTGCATGTTCTTCCTCTTGGTTCTGGCCAGGCCATCATGTGGCTGACCCTGACACCCATCTGATCCTCCTCCTGATCTCATTTTTCTGTCCCTGGCCCCCATGTGTCCCCATCTCCTGAGTCCCCTTCTTCACAGGTGCATGGACTCCTTCCTGCCTCCCTCTCTCCTGTGGTCCATGGGCAAATTCACATTACTTTGAAATAGCTCTACTTAGAGGTTTGCCCAATGGTCCACTTATGTAAAGCAAACACTGTCTGTAGTTGATTAAAAAAAACCATGGTAAAAGTGGAAAGCAGTTTGGCAGAAATTTGATAGGCAATAACACCTCACACCACCTCACACCATGTATCAAATTAAATGATAAGTGAATGCAAAAATTAGATATCACAAATAAAATAAAGTGTTAACTGATGAAAATTATACATGATATAAATAATAGATATAATTGTAATCATTAATAATTACTCTCAGACCTACAACTCATTAATTTATTTATTGAATAGCCATAGATTAAGCTCCTCCCACGTGCTGGTCAAATAGGAAGACAAGGGTCTAATTAAGCATTCAACAAGCATTTCTTAAGTACCTCCTGCATAACAGGCACTGTGCTAGGGTCTGGAGATGCAAACACTATTAAGGACACAGTCCCTAATCATTAGAAGCTTACATTCTCATGAGACAGAAAATACATAAAAGTATATACAGAATAAACACAAATAAAGGCAAACTACAAAGCAGTCTGGGAGCCAGGCCACTAGCAGTTAGAATAAAGATTTCATGGAATAGGTGATGCTTGAACTGTGTCTTGAAGGAAGAGATTCTCTGAGATCTAAGGATAGAGGGCCAGCTTCAGAGTCTGGAAGGCTCAGAGTTCAAGTCCTGTCTCAGATCCATGCTAGCAGCATGACCACAATCAAGTGACTTAAGCTCTTAGTGCCCCAGACAATTCTGTAACATCATAGCCACATTCAGATGGGTTGTCTATCATACTGAGGAGGGTGAAAGATGAAAGAGCACTTGACTTGGAATACTCTGACTTGCCCTTGTCCAAGATCATATAGCTAGTAAGTACCCAAGGCTGGATTTGAACTCAGATCTTCCTAACTCCAGGCCAGGTGCCCTAAGCACTAAACCACTTGGAAAGATTCAGAGATCCCAGAAGACTGTTGCCAAGCCACTGTCCAGGAGGCTGCCTTGAGGCCAAGGAAGGATAAGTAAAGAGTGCATTCTCACTGCAGGGAAGTTCTGCAAGTACTTCTAAATTCACCACCCACCCTGAGGAAAAACTGTAGTGCTCTTACCTGAGTTAAGAACTCCCCAAGTGTATGGTGGGTGCAAGGATATGGGAGCAGGACCTATCACCCCACAGAGAATGAACTACCTTTAATGTAAACAGCAAAAGAAGCTTCAACTGTCACAGAGGGAAACTTGTACTTGACCACTGATCATTCCTGGCTTTTGGCCTTCTTTGTTCTCTTTTTATAGAATACCTGTTCAGTCCCAATGGCGGTGTGGGGATCTAGCACTCTGTCCTGTTGCCACCATAGGGCTGGTCTCATGAGTAAATCCCTTTATACAACACAATTAGCCCCAGTAACCACAATAAATCAACATACATAATCCATGCTGGCATGGTCTGCTTCTTTCTTTGGAATCAAATACCTTCCCGTTAAGGTATACATAATGAATGCTGTCCGTTGGATGGTCTGTATCTTTACAAATTTGTTCCCTCTAAAATGGAGACAGAAGAGCCTCAGGGAAGCCCCCTCAGCATTTAGTTTAATTAGCTCAGCCTAGCACCAAAATGGTGCAGAGAGGTTAAGAGACTTGCCCAGGGTCATGTAACTTGTAAGTATGAGAGGCAGGATCTAGACTTAGTTTTCCTGACTCTAAGCACTGGAGAAAGAGCTACAGTTCAGCCTATGAAGCAGTAAGATGCCTTTTCACGGCCCTCAGTACCTATGAGGTACTACTATGAAGTACTACTCAGTACCTATGAGCTCCTACCTTCCCTGATTCCAATGCATATTCTCTCTCTCTCTCTCTCTCTCTCTGTCTCTCCTGGGTTAGCTTTAATGTTCACTTCAACCAGATGTTACCTCCATTCACATGTATAAAATTCATTCATTCAACAAATGTTGAGCAACTGTGGTGTGCTTCATTTTATGTGTTGGGTTTTTATCGGTAGGGTAGGTGTGGAATGGCTTCCTGAAATACCTCACATTCCAAGTGCTCATGAATCAGCAGGCTAGTGGTCAGGCCTGGGAGGCCTGGAGGTCCAGGTACAGCAGGCAAGCCATCTACCCTCGAGGCCTTGAAGTAACAAGCCAGGAGCCAGGCCCCTGACCCTTGGTATAAGAAACTTGGGATAGTGCTCCTTGTGCCCCAAGAGCAGAGCTCAACTTTAAAAGTCACAACATAGCAAAAAACAAACAAACCACAGAAAGCTACTGTGGTGATAGGAAGATGAAAACACAAACTCAGAAGAGAACAAAAATGCCCAAACTTCTACATGCAAAGCCTCAAAGAGAAATATGAATTGGTCTGAGGGCCCCAAAAACATCCTGGAAGGGCTCAAAAAGGATTTTAAAAATCATATAAGAGAGGCAGAAGAAAAATTGGGAGAAGAAATGAGAGGTATATAAGAGAATCATGAGAAAAGTGTCAACAGCTTGGTAAAGGAAGCACAAAAAAGGGGAAAAGATGCACCAAAATTCATTGAAGAAAACAACTCCTTAAAAAGTAGAATTCATCAAATGGAAAAGGAAATACAAAAGCTAATTGAAGAAAATAATTCCTTAAAAATTAGAATTGAGCAAGTGAACACTAATTTAGTGACTCTGAGACAGCAAGAATAAATCAAACAAAATCAAGAGTGAAAAAATAGAAGAAAATGTAAATAAAATGCCTCATTGGAAAAACAGCTGATCTGGAAAATAGAGCTAGGAGAGATAATTTCAGAATTATTGGACTACCTGAAAGCTATAATCAAAAACAGAGCCTGGACAACATCTTTTAAGAAATTATCAAGGAAAACTGCCTCAATATCCTGGAACCAGAGAGTAAAACAGACAATGAAAGAATCCACCAATCACCTCCTGAAAGATCCCAAAATGAAAACTCTTAAGAATATTATATTTAAATCCCAGAACTCTCAGGTCAAGGAGAAAAATACTGCAAGCAGCCAAAAAGAAACAATTCAGATATCAAGGAGCCATAGTCAGGATTATAAAGGATTTGGCAACTTCTACATTAAAGGATCAGAGGGCTTGGAATATGATATTCTGGAAGGAAAAGAAACTTGGATTACAACCAAGAATCAATTACCCAGCAAAACTAAACATAATCTTTCTGGGGTAAAAATGGACATTCCATGAAAAAGGGGACATTCAAACATTTGTCTTGAAAAGACCAGGGCTAAACAGATAATTCAATTTTCAAACATAAGACTCAAGAGAAGCTTAAAAAGGTAAACAGGAAAGCAAAAACATAAGTTATTCAATAAGGTTAAACTGTTTACATCCCTAAATGGGAAGATGATACTTGTAACTCTTAACTATATCTGTATTAGGGAAGTTTGAAGCAGTACGCACAGAAAGAGGATTGTGGGTACAAATTGGCTTTGATGGGTTGATGATATAAATAAAATTAAGGGGGTGAGAAGGAGGATTGCACTGGGAGAAGAAGGAAGGGGGAAGAAGAACGGCATAAATTATATCACATTAAAAGGTACAAAAGACCTATTACAATGGAGGGAAAGAAGAGAGAGGGGTGAGCATTGCTTGAACCTTACTTTCATCGGATTTGGCTCAAAGAGGAAATAACATACACATTCAGTTGAGTATAGAAATCTATTTTATCCTATAGGGAAATAGAAGGGGAGGGGGACAAGAAAATGTGAGAGGGGGCTAATAGAAGGGAGGGGGTAGACACAGCAAAACACTGGTGAGGAAGAACAGAGTGAAAGCAGAGTTAGAGAAAAGTATAAACAGAGGAAAAAGAGGTTGGAGAGAAATACACAGTTAGTAATCATAACTGTGAATGTGAATGTGATGAACTCACCCATAAAACGGAAACAGCAGATTGAATTAAAAACCAGAATCCTGCAATATGCTGTTTACAAGAAACATATTTGAAGCAGAGATACACACAGAATAAAGGTAAAAGGTTAGAGCAAAATATATTATGCTTCAGCTGAAGTAAAAAAAAAAAAAAAGCAGGGGTACCAATCATGATCTCAGACAAAGCAAAAGTAAAAATCGATCTAATTAAAAGAGACAAAGAAGGAAATTACATCTTCCTAAAAGGTACCATAGATAATGAAGCAATATCAATACTAAACACATATGCACCAAACATTACAGCATCTATATTTTGAAAAGAGAAGTTAAATGAGTTACAGGAGGAAATTGACAGTAAAACTATTCCAGTGGGGGACCTCAACTTTCCCTTCTCAGAACTAGATAAATCTAATCACAAAATAAACAAGAAAGAACATAAGGAGGTGATTAGAATTTTAGAAAAGTTAAGACATAATAGACCTCTGGAGAAAACTGAATGGGATAGAAAGGAATATATCTTTCTCCTAGGGGGATGTGGCACCTACACAAAAACTTAGCATGTATTAGGGCACAAAAACCTCACAACCAAATGCAGATATGTTAAATGCATCCTTTTCAGATCATGATGCAATAAAAATTACAATTTAATAAAAGGGTCATGGAGAAATTAAAAATTAATTGGAAACTAAGTAATCTAATCCTAAAGAATGAGTGGGTCAAAGAACAAATCATAGAATCAATAATAATTTCATTAAAGAGAATTTTAACAGTGAGGCAACATACCAAAATGTGTGGGATGCTGCCAAAGCAGTACTTAGGGGAAATTTCTATACCTAAATGCTTACATCAATAAAATAGATAAAGAGCAGATCAAGGAATTGGGCATGAAATTTAAAAAAAATAGAAATAGAACAAATGAAAAATTTCCAATTAAACATCAAAATGGAAATCCCAAAATCAAATGTGAGATTAAGAAAATAAAAAAAAATAAACTAATAAATAAAACTAGGTGCTGGCTTTATGAAATAGTAACAAAATAGGTAAACAATTGGTTAACTTGATCAACAAAAAGAAAGAAAACAAAATTACCAGTCTCAAAAATGAAAAGGTGAATGCATAATCAATGAAGATGAAATGTAAAGCAATGATTAAGAGTTATTTTGCCCAATCATATGCCAGCTAAACTGACAATCTACATGAAATGGAAGAGTACTTGCAAAAATATAAACTGCCCATGTTAATAGAAGAGGAAATAGAATTCTTAAATAACCCTATCTTAAAAGAAGAAATTGAACAAGGCATAAATGAGTTCCCTAAAAAAAAATCCCCAGGACCACTTGGATTTGAAAGTGAATTCTACTAAACACTTAAAAAACATTTCATTCCAATACTATATAGACCAGAGGTTCCCAAACTTATTTGGCCTACTACTCCCTATTCAAAAAAAATTCTACTCAGCGCCCCCCTTGGAAATCTACTTTATTTAACTCTTTAACATTTTTTTAAAATTTGTGTCATTTCAAAAAATATAAAATATATTTTTAAAAAATGATGCATCTTAAATTTAATAATTTACTGTAAATTTGTGGGTTTTTTCTGTACTGAAATTTTGATGATGCAATACTGTGTCATGTAACCATACAGTACTGTATTGTAAACAAATCATTACACTCACATATTCATGCTGATGCATGCTGGACTTCCTGACAATGCACTATACACTCCCCTGCCAACACTTGCTTGTTAAGACCTGTCAGTGGACTTGACTACTGATCAGTTATAACTTGCATTTTGTGTGTTTATTTGGAAAATAATGTAATCACTATGACTTTAACTCTGTTACACAACAGATGAAACATGTACGAACAATTTTTCAAAATTTTCTTATCTTCTCTTCTCTCCTTCTTCCAGTGCGCCCCAGGGGGTGGTATTACTCACTTTGGGAACCTATGAAAACTATTTGAAAAAACAAGTAAAGAAGGAATCCTATCAAATTCCTTTTATGGCACAAATATGGCTTTGATACCTAAACAAGTTGTGGGAATATACACACACTAATGCAATGTTGGTAGTGCTGTAAAATGACACATCCATTTTGGAATGTAATTTGGAATTATGCAAAGAAAGTAACAAAAATATCCAAAGTCTTTAAAACAAAGACTCCATTACACCCAAGGAAGCTATCAATAAGAAAAAAGTCCCCACATACTCCCAAATTTTTATAATAGCACTTTTTGTGACAGCTATGAATTGGAAACAAAGTAGAAGTTCCTCAACTGGGGAATGGCTAAACAAGGCATGAAACATGAATGTCATGTTACTACTATGCTGTAAAAAATGATATGTGTGATGAGTGCTGAGAGGTAGGGAAAGATCTTTGTGAACTGATGCAAAGTGAATTAAGCAGAGCCAAGAAAACAGTATATATACATGAACTACAACAATTTAAGTAGAAAGAATGACACACCAAAAAATTAAAAGTACCTGTAATAAAATGTTAAAGATCAAGTGGGACTGAAAAGGAAGAAGGAGAAGACACCCTCACCCTACCCTATCTAGGAGATAAGAGGGCTGCAGGTGTTACATATTGCACACCTTTTCCCAAATGCATCAATCAGTTGTGTTCACTTTTCTTTTCCTCCGTAAAACAAAAAATACTATTTGTCACATGGCATAGTTCTCAAGGATGGGAGGGATACATAGGATACCCTGGTGATGTAAGGAACAGAAAACATCAATAAAAAATTTTAAAAAGAGGTCAAGTACCTTAAGGGCAATAATGGAAGGGGAGGAAGGAAGAAGGAAAAGGGTTTGGGTTAGTGATTATCAGTAGCAGATTTCAAACTATACTACAAATCAATGATTATGAAAACAATTTTTGTTGCTGTTTAGTCCTGTCTGACTTTTCCTGAATCCAATTGGGATTTTCCTGGCAAAGATACTGGAGTGGTTTGCTATTTCTTTTATTTTTATTATTATTATTATTATTTTTTAGGCAATTATGGTTAAGTGGCTTGCCCAGGGTCACATAGCTAGTAAGTGTCGAATGTTCTGAATCCATATTTGAACTCAGGTCCTCCTGATTTCAGGGCCACTGCGCCACCTAGCTGCCCCTGCCATTTCTTTCTGCAGCTCATCTGACAGATGAGGAACTGAGGCAAACAGGGTTAAGTGACTTGCTGAAGGTCACACACTTAGTAACTATCTGAGGCCAGATTTGAACCCAGGAAGATAAGTCTTCCTGACTTCAGGCCCAGTGGGACATCTCATTATCCAGAAAACAATTTTAACTTGTTAAAAATTGAAAGGTTGATCAATGGAAAAGATTAGGTATGCAATGTACAGAAGCAAACAAATACAATAAGTGTTTAATAAATCCAAAGACTGCAGTTGGGGGTGGGGCAGGGGAGGACACACTATTTGAAAAGCAGTTTCCCAGAAATTTGATAGAACATCAACACCTCACACCACCTATCCAATTAAACTACAAATGGATACATAAATTAGTTGTAAAAAGGGGAATCAATAGCAAATTAGGAGCAAGGAGGAAATTACTTTTCACATCTATGGATAGGGGAAGAGGTTATGACAGAACAAGCAACAGAGAGAATCACAGAAAATAAAATGGATAATTTGGCTTCTATAAAGTTGAAATGTTTTTGCACAAACAGATCAAATGTGAAAATGAGAAGGGTAACAGTTAAGCGAGGAAAAACATCTTTGTAGCAAAGTTCTCTAAGGACTGTTACATATGCAAGATATAAAAGGAACTGATTCCAGTTTCCAAGATTAACAGACATTCTCAATAGGTCAAAGGATATGAACAGGAAGTTTTCAAAGGAAGAAATCCAAGCTATCAATAGCCCTATGACAAAATGCTCCAAATCTCTCATAATGAGAGAAGTGCACATTAAAACAACTCTCTTCTTTCAGTCTGTAAACCACAGAGATCCTCAGGTTCAAGGACAGTCCCCTTTTTCCGTTCCACAACAAGGTACATGGAAACAACCTTTTCAGCAGGTGCTGGTTGAAGCCAGAATAAAAAATAAATATGCCATTAAATTAAAGGCTACCAAACAAAAGAGATGATCTAGAGAAGCGGAGGGGGAGTTCCTAGACTGTTTTCTCTCTTCCCAGCCCTGAGGCCAAGCGAAGGATGGGAGGAGGGGAGGAAGAAAGGATAGAAACCTCCACCTGAGGAGGGAAGGGAGGGAGTGTCCCCAAATGCTTCTCCCTGCTGGCCTTCACCGCACCCCATCTAACCCCACGACCCTCTAAGCACCCAGCCCCTCCAGACAAAGGCTTGGGCAGGTAGGAAGCCTCAGGTAGGAGCAGCCCTGGAGGAGCAGGCACATACAGGGTCACCGCTGCACGCGCACACGCACGCGCACGCGCACGCGCACGCGCACACGCACACGCACACGCACACGCACACGCACACGCACACGCACACGCACACGCACACGCACACGCACACGCACACAGATGATCCCACCTACATACACATATGTACACAGATATAAACAAAGGTAGCAATACTCCCAGGACCTTCCACTCACCCTTACACACATCCTCCTGAGCACTAAGCAAAGCCAATCCGGGAGAAAGCGGTGGGCTTCATGAAAAAGTGGAAGGGGGAGGAGAGAGGGGAAGAGAAGATAAGGAGAAGAAAGGAAGGGGCTGAGGCAGGAGCAGGGGAGGGGGCACTTACCTCACTTACAGCCACTTAGGCATTAGCAGGATCCTCAGAGTCGGTCAATCTGGAAGATGTGGGTAAGGGAAGGGTGGGGTGTGGAAGGGAGAGGGAAGGTAAGTGGGTAAGGGGCAGGCAGACCTCCAGGTGCTTACTCCAGTCACATCCTCTTCGAGAAACAAAGAGGACTTACCTTAATAGAGGGTGGGAGGGGGCGGGCATTGTGACATCACTGCAAGGCGGGGCTACTGCCAGAGCAGAGGGGGAAGGGAGAAAGGAGGGGAGGGGGCTCTGTGACATCAGGCTCAAAGCAGTGCAGAATCCTCTAGTCGTTTCTCTCAGCCCCCATCACCCAAACTGGTTGGGGGAGGGCCCGCAGTGTATCCTCCACCTGGACCAGGGTCCCAGGTTCCTCAAGGTAGCCTGCCAGGGCTGAGGCTGAGGGAGAGCAGCTGAACTCAGCTTGGGGTTGTGGAGGGTCAAAACTGAAAGAGGGAGGGCAAGGATGGGGAGGTGGGGTTGAGGGAGGGCTGTCCTGGGCTCCACAAAAGGAAAGAGCACAGTAGCTGCAGCAGCTTCTGCAAACCAGCAGCCCTTGAATGGGACTTGGATTCCTCACAACCCCCAGAGCAGAGGGAGAAAAGGGGAAGGGGCGGGTCTCAGCCTCCTTTCTCCGGGCAGGAGGAGACAAAGATCAGGCTGGGGGGGGGGCACCCAGGGATGCAGCACGTCTGCCTCGCATTGTTTATGTGTGGGTACCCTAGTCTAAATCCTATATAATATAAACTTTCCAGAACCCGGACAAGAGGGAGCCACACCCTCCTTTCTGGCTCAGTCTCCTCTGCCCAGGGACTTAATAAATTTCTTTCTAAAACTATTTCAGATTTGGGGTTTTATCCTCTCCAACACCAGCCGCCCTGCCATTCCTGAATTGGCATAGTTGGACAGACAACTGGAATTGGAGTCACAAGACCTAGACAAGACCTAGACTGAAGTTGTGCCTTATTCATTGTGTGACCAGAGGCAAGTCACTTAAACTATCTAAACCTCAATTTTCATATCTATAAAATGGGGGTGATAATAATACCTATGCTAAGTAAATTACGGGGTGGTTGTAAGGTTCAAATGAGATGTCTGCAAAGTGCTTTTCAAACCATGAAGCACTATAGAAGTGTTTATTATTATCATTATTATTCATCTCTGATAGTCTTTTTGATTCTTTTCTGTTTAATGTTTTTCAGATCACTACACAGAATCACTGTCATTTGTAACTCAATAAAAGTATTGGGATGTTAACTCATCTGCTGCAGGCTCCGTGAATACATCTTTAGGACAATTCTAGGAGGAAACAGGACTGTGGGGATCACATGTTTCTCAGACTGTTCTCACATGGTTTTCAGTTCTTCCCCTAGGTCTCTACATGTTGCAAGCTTTTCATCCATGCAGCTTAGAGATTAGGAACACTTGATATGCTATTAAAAATATTGTTCTTGATTTTTTATGGATCTTTGTTATGACTAGGAGATGGGGACGATAGTTTTGTTCCAGGACAACATTCCAGTTCCAGTACAATTTATTTTTGAATTCTCTAGGATATCCTGAGGTCTCCATTTGTAATATGAATATCTGTCATCTGGTCACTTTTGAAAGATATTCAACTTCTGATGGATAATTCCAGCCACTAGTTCATGTCTTGCTAAGTGTTCATTAAGTACTAATGTTTTACAACCTGCAGTGGTGTTGCTCAGTTTCTACCATTTCCTTCTACAGTCTGTGCTGATTGCTAAATCTGGGCTCCTTAAGAACAATGACCTGATGTGGAATTGCCATCAGAAATCCCCTCTATTTCCATAAACAAAACCCAGACGATGAGCATGCTGTGGTTCTCTGTACACACATTGTTGGTGGAATTCATGTGTTACATTACCTATGGATTGCATTTGGACTTCACTCTTGGATCTTTGCTATTTTATAGGCTTCCCCCAGAGACTGACCACTTTCAGATACACTGGACACATCCAGGGGAGAGTATCTAATTTTTTAACTTACTTTTACTATTGCTACATGAAGTGTTACATGTGTTCCACAAGTATTTCTGTCAGGTTTAAACTTGTTTAATATGCACTTTTAATGAGAAGTGTTGATCTCTGTGTTTCATTATTAGGTAGATTTTTGTTAGGATACTTGGAAAGTATCTGTTTTTGTCCATTTTTGCAGAAATGGAAGAGGACCTTTCTACACTAGGCCCTATCTAAGAGGGTGTATTTAAGAAGGCCATCTTCTAGGAAGGAGACTGGGAAGTAGGAAAGGCTCCCCCTGATTTGGCAGGCAGAGGGTTCTAAGGGATGGATGCATGACTTTGAGAGTTACAGGCATGGTTGTAGCTGAGGTGGTATTGGGCTACTGTGGTTCAGGCTATATAAAACAAGTGATATATGGAGCTCCAGCCAAGGTAGGCTTCCCCATCGAAAAGCTCTCTAAGCATGCTCAGGAGACACCCAAGATTTTTGTTTCACCCAGACAGACTTCCTTTAGGAACAGAGAGAAGGGATTCTCACCAAAATCCAAGGATTTGCTGAAGGTCTTTAGCCAGGAGTTCCCTCCTAATTTTGTTGCATCATAAGCATTCTACTGGGGACATCCTCTACATTAAGAAGGGGTTCAGTTGGTTTTCTTAAAGGCATCAATAAAACTTTTTTCAGTTAGGGGTTAAGTTACTGCTATCACTATGGATACCCAAAGGCCAGAGTACACACAGAGTCAACATACAAGTATATACAGAGTATCCCCATTGTTATTCTGCACCTTTGTAGCAGGACTGGGGCTTCTTGTCAATAGCAGAGGTTGCCAAGAATGACACATCATGTTCCACCCTCAGGAGTTTACCTTTTCAAATGCCTCACACTGTGTCTCTATGCATACCCATGGCAAAAAATCACAGAGATGCAGCAGACACCAGCCCTGCTGAAATGGGAACAACATCTGGAAAAGGGAATCTGGGCTGTTCAGCATTAAGGCAGCACAGGTAGCAGTGGGAAGGCAATCAATACTAAAGGCCTCCTAGTGGGAACCCTGTGACTGGGTCTAGCAAAATCACACACATACCCCTCTCAGCACACTGGGCCCTTCCAGGCTTTAGATCATATATATTGAAGAGCTTTCACCCCAATTCAATAAGGAGAGTAGTAGAAAGGGCTTTCCATATGGTATCACATTTCATTTCATTCAGCAACTGAATACACTATCACCTTCCTAGTTTGGATGACCCCAGAACTGAAAATTTTGTCACTTTTTTAATGATTCATATCTCAAGCTAGTATATACACAATGCAAATTCCTGCAGTAACAGTTAAGAGTGATATACTCAGGCCCTGGAGTCAGGAGGATCTGAGTTCAAATCCGGCCTCAGATGTGTGACCCTAGGCAAGTCACTTTACCCCAATTGCCTCACAAAAAAGAGTGATCTACCCAGTGTGGAACGGGACAGGATGGGAATATAAGGAAGATCCTGATTTTAAAGCAGGGATGTTGGTATTATTTGATGTAGTAGAGGGGACTCAGTATAATGTACAGAGAGATTAGTACATCTGTCATTCTCTTCCTCCCACCTCGGTTGAGGACTTCTACCAGACACACCTGTACCTGTAGAGAGGCCCTGACTGCCTTCCCTAGGAGGACATGGAGGGCTCCATAGGAGGTGGATATTTTCAGTAAGCTGGACAAGAGCAATTCAGAGGATAAGAACCCCAAGCCAGATCAGCACTTTGCAAGGGACAGCTCCACGCAGCTGAGCTCTCGTGACCCAGCACAAATTTGCTGGGAAGGAACAACATTTGATGCGTAATTCAAGGAATAGGAAGATTTCCTCCACACTTCCAGCCCTGTGCAGGAACTGCTAGGGGAAGTAATTGCTTCAGGGGAGGGGCAGGGGAGCTGGTTTGAGGAAGTTCCTCAAGGCTGGGATGTCAATGATTGCCTTGAGGGGATGGCCTGGGTTCTGTGCACACAGCAGCATAAGAGAGTCAGGGATTGCAATAAGATAGAATCCAGGTGTCTGTTTGCAAGAGAGTATAGAGCAAGCCAGGTGAATGTGGTAGAACGGGGATCTTGGGAATCAGAGCAATATATTTGAGACTATGATTGAGAGGAGAGGGTGGCTTGAGGTGGACAGTGGAGGAAAAGAGAGACTCTGTTGAGTATTAGATGTGTGACCTAAAGATTTTTAGGTGTCCCTCTACCACCATGGTACAGCAAATACCACCAAACACCATAGCCAAATTCTATACCCAGTTATAGTATTTTCCTTGCCAAGTCCAAACATAAGCAAAGTGAGACAGACATGTCTGTGATATATTTGATGAATACTGAAAGGCCCTCATGTGCCTAAATATCAAGCAACTGAGCAACAAGCATTTATTACACACCTACTATGTACCAGACACTGTGCTAGGCACTAGGGATACCAAAAAACCAGCTAATCCCTTCCTGAGGAGCATATATTCTATCATGGAAGACAAAATACACATATGTGTATATACATATACATATATGCATATATTGTGTGTGTTTGTGAGAGTGTCTTTGTGTCTATGTGTGTATAAAATATATTAATTTTACATATATAAATTATACAGAAATTAAAAAAAAAATTTCCTGGGAAAGGCACTATTAGCTGGAGAGGGACAGAAAAGTCCTTGTGTGGATGACTTATTACCTAGTTATTCTTGCTAGGCCTCTCTGAATGCAGACCAAGATTCCATTTGCATTTTTTGGGTTGGGATATCATACTTCTGCCTCATATTGAACTTGCAGTCCATGAAACCCCCTGAATCTTTTAGTAAACAAATCACCACATAACCATGCTTCCCTTTATTTTATACTTGTAAAACTGACTTCTTAAAACCAAGTGTAAGGCTTTATATTAAATTAATTAAATTTAATTAATTTTCTGCAATTAAATTTCATGTTATTAGATTTTTTTTTGGTGAGGCAATGGGGTGAAGTGACTTGCCCAGGGTCACACATGTAGGAAGTGTCAAATGTCTGAGGTCAGATTTGAACTCAGGTCTTCCTGAATGCAGGACTGGTGCTCTATCCACTGTGCCATCTAGCTGCCTCTATATGTTATTAGATTTTGCGCAATTCTTTAACTTATGGAAATCTTTGGATCTTGACTCTGTCATCCAGTTTGGACTCATCTGCAAATGTGATAAGGATGTCATCTATGCTTTTTGTCCAAGTCACTAATAAAAATGTTAAGCAGCAAAGGGCCAGTGACAAATCTTTGGGGTACTCTACTAGAGACCTCCTTCCCAGTTGACATGGAACCCTTAGACTCCAATCATTCAGCTGGTTCCAGGTTTAATTTCACTATCATCTGGGCCTCATCTCCACACCATTTCTACAAAAAGAACACTAAATAAATGATCAAATATTCTGTAGAAATCTAGGTAAACTAGAGCTACCACATTGAGCATTTTAGCAACGCTATCAAAAATGAAATGAAGTTAGTCTGGCTTGGCTTATTTTTGATGAAGTCATACAGATTTTTTCTCTTCACCACTCCCTTTTCTAGATGTTCACTGTCATCCCTTTAATAACATGGAGCATCTGTGGCACTGCTTCTTCCATTTAGAGTTCCCACCTTCAAGATACTCCATATATCCACAGACACACAAAATGAGAGCTTAAGAACCCCCATTTTTCTCTAGTCAATCAAAGGACACAAATTATTCAAAGCAAAGGCATTTAATGAAATAGTGGAGTAAGATTTGCAATATAACATTCCCCCATAATATGCATAGAGCACACTTCACTTTCCCGTACATAGATTCCCATCAGTGAGGATAGGGGTCAGGGATGAGTATCCATAGTGATCACATAAGAAGAGCCCACACAGGAGTACAGTAGTGGAGGGGCAATTCATACTTCCAGTGATGCTCCTGGTGATTGTGTCAAACTGCTCTCACTAGGCTGGACACTTGGCACATTGCTCCACTGGACTCACCACACATTTTCTTCTCTGAGTGGCTCTGTTGCTTTTTGCTCCTATCTTGTCTATATTCATTTCCTCATAGCCAGCTAACCTATCTCAGCTACAGTTGCCTAGGGTGTGGTGGCTAGAACCTCTCCATGATAAGGGAAGGCTGGCAGTTCTTGAGTCACAGCCACTATATCTCCCCCTCTCAGAACAAGCATAGACAGAGTGTCCCCAGGTAGGATTAGGTATCTCCATATCTACCCCTTTGTTTGGATCTGAGGTAAAGGTTTTTTACACTTAATTATGTAACTTAGAGTTCAGACAGCCTGACACACTTACAAGATTCTGGATTAGCTGATAATGAATTTAAGCCATAACAAAAAAGTAGTCTGAGTAGTCAAGGCCAGTGCTCTCCCTCCACCTCAACCCCAATGCTGTCATTATTATGCATATCAGTCATCAGCAAAGCTGCTTTGCTAATACATTTTGGCTACTGAAAACCTCAGTCTCCCTACAAGATATTCTAGAATAGTTCTCAGAAATCCAAGTTCATTGATCTACAATTTGCAGATTCCATTTCCTTCTCCTTTTTGAAAACTAGAACATTTCCTCTTCTCCAACCCCCTCATGTATTCTTTCCTAAAACAAGTCCCACTGAGGGAGAGCCAGGAGGCAGCTAGTAGTGGGCAAGTCAAACTACTACCACCATCTCAACCACCACTTCCCCTGAGACCATGATGGAAACAGCTCAGTACCCTGAGCCCAAGAGTCTCTCAAATATATGTGCCTCTCCTAGTACATTGGTTCTGATTCAATCTCAGCACCCACAGTCATCCCTGGAGGAAGCATTTCCTGTGAACAAGGGGCCAGTCAACCATCTCCGTCATCTGCTCCCTATGAGGCAGGCAAGGCAGCCTAACTCAAAGCAGTGAAGCACCTCGAAGGAAAGATTAGAGGTGGCAGGTGGTCAGCCTCCTCTTGCTGCTGTCACTGGAACTAAGGGATTGCTGCATTAGCCTACAGTCTGCCAGTGCTGCACACATATCCTCAGGGTCCAGGGAGAGCTCAGCTCAGCTCTAAGGTCTGCTCCAGCTCCTATAAACAGCTTTTTAAAATCCTTGTGAGACTTGGTTCATGTAATTTGCACAAAACTTGACCAGTAAGAAGGGACTACAGCAACCATCTCATCCAATCTATACATGAAAAGAATCCCCAGAGTAACATGCCAGACAAATGGCCATCCAGTTTTTCCTTGAATACTTCCAAAAAGGGGGATCTCAACATTTCTTCAAGGCAGCCCACTGTACTTTTGGAGAATTCTAGTTTTTAGGAAGATTTTTTCTGATCCTTAAATTGGTCTCTTTATAACTTCCAACTACTGTTTATGGTTCTGATCTCTAATCCTTCATCCATATACAGACTTTTGTGTTTGCTTTCTGGTTTTGTGTCCCTGGTTTCTCTGAAACTCTTCATTTAGGCATGTCTTAAAGTACAATAATATTCCATTGTATTTATATAACATAATTTGTTTAGGCATTCTGCCATTTGAAAGGCACTCCATTAGTCTCCATGTTACTATTACTACTACTACTACTACTACTACTACTACTACTGCTACTGCTACTACTGCTACTACAACTACTACAAAAGAGGTGTTATAAATATGTTTGTACACAAGAGTCTTTCCCCTCTTTCTTTGATCTTACTGGGGAATAGACCCAGTTGTGGTATAGCTGCATCAAAAGGTGTGCTTAGTTTAGTGTTTTTGGAACATACTTCAAAATTGATTTTCAGAATGGCTGGACCAATTCACAGTGGTAAAAACATTTAATTACTGGGCTTGTTTTCCTCCAGTCCCTCCAACAATTGTCAGTTTCCTTTTTTCTTTTATTGTCGTCTCTACCAATCAGTCCATAAAGTGCTATTAATTGCTCTCTTAGCAATATATCTTCTTATTTTCAGTAGCAATGCCCTATTACTCATGGCTGTAAAGTAGAACCTCAGAGTTGCTTTAATTTGCATTTTCCTAATTATTAATAATTTTGAGCATTGTTCGATATGGTTGTGGATAGTTTAGATTTCTTCCTCTGAAAACTGCCTGTGTATATCCTTTGACCATTTATCAGTTGGGAAATTACTCTAATGATTATAAATCAGAATCAGTTAGCTTACATATCAGAGAAACTTGCTGCAAATAGTTTTTCACATTTACTTGCTTTTTTCTAATTTTAATTGCATTAATTTTCTTTTTACAAAAACATTTGGATTTTGCGTAATTTAAATGATGAATTTTACCTCCTGGGATCCTCTCTAGATCTTCTTTGTTTCTGAACTCTTCCTCTTTCTATAGACAGGAAATGCAATTTCTCAATTTTGGAATTTGTTTATAATGTCTCCATTTATGTCTAAATCATGCATTCATTTGGAACTTATCTTGGTTTATGTTGTGAGATGCTAATCTATACCTAATTTCTGTCATACTGCTTTTCAGGGTTCTCAGAAGCTTTTGTCAAAAAGTAAGTCCTTACCCCCAGTAGTTTTGGTCTTTGGATTTCTTGAACACTAAACTACTAGGTTCATTGGTTTTTCAGACTATGCTTAGCTTGCCTCTCCTTTATCACAAACTCTAGGATTGAATGGTCACTTCCTCCCAGCATTCCCATAATTTTCATTTCAGCAACCAGTTCCTCTCTATTAGTGAGAATCAGATCCAGAACAGTCAGTCAATAAACACCTGTTAAGCACCTACTATGTGCCAGGTACTGAGGTAAGTAAATATTGGGAACACAAAGAAAGGCAAAAGGCAGTCTCTATGTTAAAGGAGCTAAGTGCAATGGGGAAGATAACATGCAATCAGCTATGGAGAATCATACTATGGATAGGATAAAATGAAAGTTAATAAGCAGTGGGAAGGGGCTATAATTAGGTGGAATCAAGGAAGGCTTTCTATAGCAGGTGAGATTTTATCTGGGATGTGAAATATGCCAGGGAAGCCAAGAGATGGAAATGAAAAGTGAGAGCATTCCAGGTATGGGGGGGCAGCAAGTGAAAATGTTCAAAATCAGGGAAAAAATGCCCATTTTCCTTTATTGGTTCCCATACTTCATGAAGGATCAAATGATGACTAATGCAATTCAAGAAGTTATTAGGTAGATGGCAGAACAGAGGAAGCACTAAATCAAGATCTCTCAACATTCCTCTCGAAACAACTTGAAAATAATAGCTGAAATAGAATGCTTGAGTGGAAAAAGGTCAAGATGAGATATTTTTCTAGCCCAAGACAACTTAAGAGGTTGGAAGAAGAGATCTGTAACACAGAGGGAGGGGCTGGCCTGGAGTCAATGTGGATGAAATGCCATTAATGGGATTAGGTGGTACAAGCAGAAGCAACAGACACTTAAGGAGCTCTCAAGTTAGAGACAGTGCTAGTAATGGAAGCTGTTTGGCAACTCCCATTGCTTACACAGACTTCTGGGCCACAGTTCAAGGGCAGAGAAGAGCACTGTCAGGCAAGAGGGAGTAGGGATGCTGCAGAGCGGTGTCATTTTCAGTCATAAGGGATCAGTTACCTTAAAGAACAGTATTATTGCTTCTAGACACAAGGGAGCAGGGACCCTGAGTAGCTATATTGATTGTAGTCCAAAGGGATCAGGGATTCTTCCTGGGTAAGACCCAGAACACAGACCAGGAGAGCAGTGACCATAACTATCTGTAAATCACTTTACTTTGCAACCACTGAAAACTTTCAAACCCCCAGAACTAGCTCTGAAAATAGCAGCATCAAAAAGGCTGAAGCTTCAGACATTGCATTTCCTCACTGCTCCTGCTTTGGAAACAGAGACCAACTTTAACATAAATTCAAAATCAAACAATTGGATGGAAAGATGAGCCAAGACACCTCTCTCCCCACCCTAGACCATAAAAAGCTAATGTAATGAGAATAAATTTGAAAGCCTCTGAATAGGATCAGGAGTGAAGCAAAGATGTCCATTATCACCACAATTATTCAATATTGTCCTAGAAATCCTAGCTATAGCAAGAAGACAAGAAAAAGAAATTAGAAGAATAAAAATAGGCAATGAGGAGACAAAACTACCCCTCTTTGCACATGATCTATGGTATATTTAGAACACCCTAGAGAATCAAATAAAAAAAAAACTAGTGGAAACAATGAACAACTTTAGCAAAATTGCATGATACAAAATAAACCCACTTATCATCAGCATTTCTATATACTACCAACAAGAACCAGCAGGAAGAGACAGAAAGAGAAATTCCATTTAAAACAACTACAAACTATATAAAATACTTGGGATCTCCCAAGTCTCCCTGCCAAGACCAACCCATGGACTACATGAAAACAATGACAAAACACTCCTCACACAAATAAAGACAGATCTAAGCAACAGGAGAAATATGAATTGCTTATTGATAGGCTGAGCCAATAAAAATGACAATTCTACATAAGTTAATTTATTTACTCAGTGCCATACCAATCAAACCACCCAAGACTTATTTTTATAGAACTAGAAAAAATAAAAATCAAATTCATTTCAGAAGAACATAAGGTAAAGAATTTGAAGGGAATCAATGTGGAAAAAATGTGAAGGAATGCAGAGAAGCAGTACTAGATTTTAAAGTATAATACAAAGCAGTGACCATGAAAACAATCTGGTACTGGCTAAGATATGGAGGGGTGGATCAGTGGAATAGATTAGGTACACAATACATATTAGGAAATGACCACAGTAATGTAGTGTTTGGTAAACAGAAAGATCCAAGCTTTGGCAGTGGCACTCACCACTTGACAAAAATTGCTGGGAAAACAGAAAACAGTTTGGCAGAACTAAGCATAAATCAGCATGTCACATCCTATACCAAGATATGGTCAAAATGGATACATGATTTTTACATAAACGGTGATATAATTAGTAAATCAGGGGAGCAAGGAAAAATGTACCTGTTAGATGTAGGGTTAAGGGAAGACCAAACAAGAGATAGAGACGATTATGGGAAGTGAAATGGATAATTTTGATTACATGAAATTAAAAGTTTTTGCCCCCAAAAAACTAATACAGCCAAAATTAGAAGGAAAACAAGTAGATGGGGGGAAAATTGACAGCAAGTTTCTCTGAAAGATGCTATTTCTCAAATGTATAAGGAACTGAGCCAAATTTATAAAAAATATGAGTCATTCCCCAATTGATAAATGATCAAATAATATGAACAGGCAGTTTTCAGAAGGAGTCAAAGCTATCAATAATCACATTAAAAAATGCTCTAAGTCACTATTGATTAGAGAAATGCAAATGAGACCAATTCTGAGGTATCACCTTACATCTATCAGATTGGCTAATATGATAAAAAAGAAAAATGACAAATGCTTGAGGGGATGTGGAAAATTGGGAAACTAAAGCACTCTTGGTATAGTTTTGAACTAGTGCAACCCTTCTGGAGAACAATTTGGAACTATGCCCAAAGTAATACCACTACTAGGTCTGTATCTGGAAAAGATAAATGTTGGAGGGGAAGTGGAAAAATTGGGACACTAATTCACTGTTGGTGGAATTGTAAACAGATCCAATCATTTTGGAGAGCAATCTGGAATTATGCCCAAAGAGTTCTAAAATTGTGTGTAACCTTCGACCCATCAAAACCAGTATTAGGTCTGTTTCCCAAGGTGATTAGGGAAAAATGAAAGAACTTTTATGCTCTAAAATATTTATAGCCACTCAGTGTGGTGGCAAAGAACTGGAAATTGAGGGGATGCCTGTCAATTGTGGAATGGCTAAATAAGTTGTGGTATATGATTGTGATGGAATACTACTGTGCTATAAGAAATGATGAGTTCAATGATCTTAGAAAAACATGGATAGACTTGCATGAAATAATAAAGAGTTAAATGAGCAGAACCAAGAGAACGTTGTATACGGTAACAGCTACATGGGTCCAAGACCAACTGTGAATGACTAAAGTCATTTTGAGTATTAGAAATACTCAAATCAACTACAAAAGGCATATGAAGGAAGATGCTATTCACATCCAGAGAAAGAACTGATAAATAGAAGAATGGATAGTATAGTTTCACACACACACACACACACACACACACGTGTATACATACACATATATAAATATATTTGTATCTGCCTTCTCTAGGGCAGGTTGGGGAGGAAAGCTCTCTAGATTTTCCCCACAAACAAGAAAAAGCAGTGCCTCAGGGTGAATGTAGAGCACTAAAAATAAACAAGAGTTGGAGCAGAACAGTGGTCCTCCAGGGACACAAGAGAAAAATCCTAGGTCTGAGGTTTGGGCCCTGTGAAGTGTAAACACCTCCAAGCTAGCTCCCTAGAAACAGCAAGAGGAAAGTCCTGGGACTAACTGGGTTGGGAGATAACCTCAGTTCCAGCCACTGGAATTTTCACCTCCTGGATAGTATGGGGAGTCCAGCTGAGCAGGGAAAATTGAGGGAACCTCTGCAGATAAGGGATGCCAGCCCAACTGTGCTGCCGAGACTCCGCCCTGGGTGAAAAGGAACTAGCACACTCCTGGTGAGTGGCTGTGGGCACTTACAGGAAGGTGGAGTTCTTGATTTTTGTTCCAGGCCAAAAGGGAGGAGGATCTGAGGATCCTAAAGGAGGATCTGAGGCCAGAGACACCATCCCCCATGCCCCAGGACTAGAAGTGATTACAATAACAAACTGCTATAAATTTAAAAAAGAAATGAGCAGACAAAGGAGAAAAAATTCAACCATAGAAAGTTATTATGGGAATAGAGGAGACTGAGGTTCATCTTCAGAGGAGGATATTAATAGAAGTAAAGAAAGCCTCTCCTACCCCAAAGAGTAACGTCAAATGATCACCTGCCCAAAAAGAATTCACAGAAGAATTTAAAAAAGACTTTAAAAACCAAATGAGAGAGATTGAGGAAAAATTTAAAAAGAAAATAAGAACAATCCAAGAAAAACAAGAAGATTATGAAAAGAAAGTCAACCAAATGAGATCCAGAATCTTTTTTTTAGGCTATATATTTACATTCATATTAAACACTTTTACATTAGTGATGTTGTAAGTAAAAATTAAAACCAATAAAGAGGAACCATCAGAGAGAGGAAACAAAACTCAACAGAAGAGAAAAAAAAATAGCAATTCAACTTCCATAGTTCTTTCTTTGGATGTGGATAGCCTTTTCCATCACAAGGCCTCTGGAGATGTCTTAGATCCTTGTATTGCCAGGAAGGGTTAAGTTTATCAATATTAGTCATCACACAACTTGGCTGTTATTGTGTACAACATTCTCTTGGTTCTGCTCACTTCACTCAGCATCAGACCATACAAGTCTTTCTAGGTTTTTCTGAAGTCAGCCTGTTCATCATTTCTTATAGCACAATAGTATTCCATCACAATCATATACCACAACTTGCTCAGCCATTCCCCAATTGATGGGCATCCTCTCAATTTTCAATTCTTTGCCACCACAAAAAGAGCTGCTATGAATATTTTTGTATATGTGGGTCCTTTTCCCATTTGTATGATGAGATCCAGAATCTTAAGGAAGAAAATGATTCCTTGAAAATTAGAATTGGGCAAGGGGAAGCCAGTGAAGTTATAAGAGACCAAGAAATAACAAAACAAAATATAAAGAATGAAAAACAGAAGAGAAAGTGAAACACCTCATAAGAAAAACAACTGATCTGAAGAACAAATCAAGAAAAGAAAACATAAGAATAATCAGAATACCTGAAAGCTATGATCAAAAAGAGAATCTTGATACAATAATACAAGAAATAATTAAAGAAAATTGTCCTGAAGTGTTAGAACAAGAAGGGAAAGTAAAAATAGAAAAAAATTCACTAATCACCACCTGAAAGGGATCCTCAGAGGAAAACTTACAGGAATATCATACCTAGATTCTGAAAGCCCCAGCTCAAGGAGAAAATAATACAAGCAACAAGAAAAAAAATTCAAATATCACTGAGTGGCTACACTAAAAGACCACAGGTCTTGTTTAGTTTTGTCTTTTTTTTTTGACTAGGCAATAGGGTTAAGTGACTTCCCAAGTAAGTGTTATATATCTGAGGTGAGATTTGAACTTAGATACTCCTGAATCCAGGGCTGGTGCTCTATCCACTGCGCCACCTCGCTGCCCCAAGACCACAAGTCTTGGAACACTATATATCAAAGAGCAAAAGAACTGAGGTTGTGGCTGAAAATATCATACCCTGAAAGGTTAAGCATAATCCTGAACAACAACAACAAAAAATGGACATTCAACAAATTGCCAGACTTTCAGGATTTTGTTGTGAAAAGACCTGAAATCAATAGAAAATTTGACATACAAGATCCAAGAGAAATATAAGGTAAACATCAAAGACTAATTACAAGGCACTCAATATGGACAGACTGTTTACTTTTTATATGAGGAAATATAAATCGTATGTCTAAGATTGTTATTAGTAATTGGGAAGATTGAAAGAAAGATTGGGGTAGAGTTGAGTATGATGTGATACTAAAAAGTAAACTACCTAGGAAAAGGTAAAAAGAGTAATTATCTTATACAAATAAGGTGTGAGTGGAAGAAACTGACACAGAGGGATTAGATGGGGGAGGAGAGCTGGTAGTTCTGGAACCCTAGTCTAAGCATCAAATGGATTAAAGAGGAAACAATACATATATATCTAGAAGGTTATAAAAGTGTTCTAAATTCAGATAGAAATAAAAGGCTAAGGGGATAGGGAGGGGGAGGGATTTTTAGAGGCAGAGGGGAGGGAATAGGACAAGGGGATATAGAAGAGTGTCTAGATTAATGGGGTGGAGAGATAAGGGAGGGATCTTTGGAGGGGGCTAGGCTAAGTAACAGAAGGGCAAGGTAGCAGGTAGAAGTAAAATAGAGGAGTCAGAAGGGGTAAGAGATACACACAAACATAAAATAAAGATCAGGAGTAGAATTTATTAGAAAAAAAAGCAGGGGTGGTAATATGTCAGCCATGTTAATGTTGTTTTAGACTATTTAAAATAAATAGACAGTATAAAGTTGGAATATTGCTGTGGCGTAGGAAATGATGAGCTGGTAGACTTAGAAAAATATAGAAATAGACTTGGACTACGAAGGAAGATGTTATTCAACCTCAGAGAAACAGAGGACAAACAAGTATAGTACAGTCTTACACAGATGCATATGAATGTATATGTCTATGTGTTAAGTGTATATGTATGTATATATGTTTATGTGTATGTATGTGTGATATGTATTTAGATGTATATATGTGTATATATGTACGTATACATGCATGTGTATATGTATGTATAAGTATGTATATACATATATGTGTGTATATGTGTGTATGTATATATACACACACACACACACACACACACACACACACATATATATATCTGCTCTTAATTGTAGCCTTCTGGGGTGGGGTTGAGGGTGGGGAATGGAGGAAGGGGGAAATAAAGAAGAAAGTAAAAAGTATACAGAAGAGAACAAAAGAAAACTAACAAGGAAGCAAAGAAAAGATGGACAGCTCTGAATACAATGCATAGTTTTTATTATATAGGCTTTCTTGAAATGGAAATTTATTACCGTATATTTTGAATCTTCTTACATTCTGCTGTGTACATGGCAATGCTTTTCTTTTCTTATTTTGTATTTACGTTTTAGTATTTAAGTGTATAATATGTTTCTTTTTCTTTTTTAATTGTCTATTTAAGTTTTAGAAATAAAAAAAAAGTCTGAAAACCAAGTCTAGAACTTGAAAAAAAAAACAGATGAGATAAGGGAAAAGCAGTTTCCTAGAAATTTGATAGGACATCAACACCTCACACCACCTATCCAATTAAACTACAAATGGATACATGAATTAGGTGTAAAGGGGGAATCAATAGCAAATTAGAAGAGCAAAGAGGAAATTATTTTTCACGTCTATGGATAGGTGAAAAGGTTATGACAGAACAAGCAACGAAGAGAATCACAGAAAATAAAATGGATAATTTGGCTTATATAAAGTTGAAATGTTTTTGCACAAACAGATCAAATGCAGTGAAAATGAGAAGGTTAACAGTTAAATGGGGAAAAACATTTTTGCAGGAAAGTTCTCTAAGGACTGTTGCATATGCAAGATATAGAAGGAACTGATTCCAGTTTCCAAGATTAAAAGACATTCTCCAATAGGTCAAAGGATATGAACAGGAAGTTTTCAAAGGAAGAAATCCAAGCTATCAATAGCCCTATGACAAAATGCTCCAAATCCCTCATAATGAGAGAAGTGCACATTAAAACAACTCTCTTCTTTCAGTCTGTAAATCATAGAGATCCTCAGGTTCAGGGACAGTTCCCTCTTTCTGTTTTACAGCAAGGAACATGGACATGTCCCTTTCAGCAGGTGCTGGTTGAAGCCAGAACAAAAACAAATATACCATTAAATTAAATGACATCAAATGAAAGAGATGATATGGAGAAGGGAAGGGGAAGAATTCCTACACTTTCTATTCTTTCTCCATCCCCAAGGTCAAGCCAAGGATGAGAGGAAAGGAGATAGAAAGGATGGAAATGTCCACCTGAGGAGGGGAAAGAGGGAGGAAGTTGGGGATCCTCCCAGCTTCCAGGATGCTGCCCTACCTATGAGGAGCATCACCCAAGGGACACAGAGCTCCTGAGGGGGCCCAGGCATCTGGCCAGGCGCCCCTACAGGCTGAGAAGAAGGCATCTTGATCAGACAGCTGCAGAGATAGTGACTGGACACGTGAGGGCTGTGGGGGACTCCCAGAGAAGGAAAATCTCTCCACTGACACCTTCTTTGCCTGCAATTTGTACTCTCAGAAACTTGTCTAGAGCACAGAGCTCTTAGGTGACTCAGCCCCCTTAGTAAATACAGGCTGTAGGTGGTGAAGGGCTGTGGGTCAGCCCAAAGACTGTCTCCCTGGTCACCTGTGCCCCGAGAATCTGGGGAGACCAATGACCATCTTCTACTTAGATGAGAGAGAAGCAGCCATGTCAGAGGATCACCAAGCAGGTGAGTCCAAGGAAATGCGCCAGCAACCAAGCCCAGAGGCTATGCACCAGGCAAAGTGTTAATGTAGCCCACTGAAAAGGACAAAACTTGAAGGAGGAAATATGTACAGGAAATGGCTATCTTAGCTATGAAGGATATTAGTTAAATAACTAGCCAATTGTGGCCAAGAATTTATCAGTGTCAAATCAGAGGAGCCCAAGCATGGTGTAAAAGAAAAATTTACCTTGAAGTACACAAAAATCAGACATTGAGGGAGACTCTAGATGTAGTCTTTGTAGCACTAGTAGAGCTAGGACTCTAATCTGGCTCCTCTAACTCCATATCCCACTATTTTTGTCATTGGATGGTGGTCTCCATCCTGAACAAAGCCTGTTCTTCAAGTTTCTTATGTGTGTTCTCTATCTGCTGCCTCAATTCCCTCTCCACCCAGTCCTTACCTCAAGCCACCAAATGGGTCCCGCACCCAGCCACCCTCTCAGCTGAGAACCTTGCTTCATATTTTACTGAAAATATTGAAATTATTCCCTGAGAGCTCCTTCTCCTCCATTCTTCTTCCTCTCACATCACTCAGATGCCTTCTGCAGCTGTCTCCTCCTCCACCCTTGTCTCACACAGAGATGTGCTTACTCCTTATTAAGCCAAACTCCTCTTTACTTTCACAACTGGTCCCCTTCCAGCCCATTTTCTCCAATAGACTGCTCCCTATATCATCCCCCTAACTACAAACATGTCTATGTCTCCCCCATCATTAAAAAATCTCTCCCTGGATCCATCCATCCCCTCTAATGATCACCTCCCTTTTGTGGCTAAAACCCTTGAAAAGGCCATTTACAATAGTCATCTCTATTTGCTTTCCTATTTCTTCTTAACTTTCTACAGTTTACCCTCTGCTGTCATCATTCAACTAAAACTTCTCTCACTAATGTTGCTAACCATCTCTTAGATATCAAATCTTATATCTTTTTCTCACTCCTCACCTTTCCTGATTACTTTACAGACTTTCACACTGTCATATAAGGGTTAAGTGACTTTCCCAGGGTCACATAGCTAGTAAGGGTCTAAGGCCAGACTTGAACTCATATTTTCCAGGTTCCAAGCCTACCCAAGTTCTATCCACCACACCACCTAACTGCCCTGTCTAGGGCTAGTAAACAAACAACCAAATAACCAAACCAATAAGGCTAGGAGTATACAAAATCAGATGGTGAGGCTATAGCTGTAGTCATTGCCCTCAGTAGTGGGGCTAGGATTCTAATCGGGCTTTTCTACTTCCAAATATCATCTCCTTGCTGAGAGAACTGATTTTTCTATTATATGAATAACCAATTATATGAATTACCAATTAGGATTAAGGCTTTTTCTTTCTATTTCCTCATGCAGGGACCAGCCCCAGAAAGTCCGTCTGAACAGCACTGCTGATAAATGAGATTTTCAAATCCTCAGGGAACATGTACCATGATCTTGGGCAGGACTCCAACCAACTAGAAGACCTTACTTCTGTTTAGAGTGTAAAAAGAATCTAATCTAGGTGAATTTCATCCTAAAGCATTAAATGTATGCCCTTGCAGCCCCCCATTGTGGTGTAGGGTAACCCAGCTCATGAAGGAGAAAACCAACCAGAGTAGTCTGGGTAGAGAAGGATTCCTTTGTCCAGATTGCTGGAAGTGGCTGAATCTCATGATCGTGTTCTCAGCCGAAGCCGAAGATTTTGAGCCCACCTCCTCATATTAATATACTTACCCTCTCATTAGTTGTTCACCAATGAAGGTTGATTTTCACCTGTTTGGGGCAACTCCTTTTCCAAAGGTATTTAATCATTCAGTCTTCTCCATGGTTTTGTCTTTGGTTCTGGAAAGAGACTACTGATTGTCAATTTATTACCAGCTAGCCTAATGGATTTATTGATTATGAATTACCCAGAAACTCTGCCTCTCAGGCTTTTCATTCATCTCATTTTCCCTGAACCATGTTCTCCATCCCTCTCCAACTGTTATACTCCATTCTGAACAAGGCCATCTTTCTCCTTTCAGGCACTACCAAAATCCTCAAATGTGGCCTTAGGTCTCTCTACCCAGTCTTTCCTTTAAGGCCTTCACTGGGCCCACAGGATCATATGACCCTAGATCTAGAGATGGGAGGGAGCTCAGAGACCATGTAGTCCATTCTCCTCATTTGACACAGGTGATTTGCCCAAGGTCATGCACAAGCTTTTAGATCAAGAGCTGTAAGGGATATCAGTGGTTATCTACCCAAACTACTCAGTATATAGATGAGGAAACTGAGGCCCAGAGAGAAGGCATATAGATTTGGTGCTGAAAGAGATCAGAGCCTGTGTAATGAAACCTTCTTATTTTACTGATTTGGGAACTAAAGGCCTTAAGTGACTTGCTTAGGGATACACAGGTCATCAGTGACAGAGGCAGGATTTGAGCCCAGGCCTTTTTGACTCCAAATCCAAGCTCCTTCCATTCTACCACAAAATGGCCCCATTGCCAATTCCCCTTCTTCCTTCTGTGTCCAGGTAAAGAGTGTTGTTGTCAAAAAGTAATGTCTAATTTGGTGACTCCAAGGTGAGGGGAAATGGGAAGGAGAACAAAAGAGCAAGCCCATTTACTTATGGGAGCCAAGTTGAGACAACACTTTCCAGGGAGTGCTGTTGTCTTAATCCTCACCTGTCCTCTGTCTCATTCTCTACCTTCCCTTCTCCACACAGCCTAGCCCTGTGCTAGACAGGCAGTAAAGGCTCAACAAATGGGGTTTTGGGGCAGCTAAGTGGTGCAGTGGATAGAGCACCAGCCCTGAAGTTAGGAGGACCTGAGTTCAAATCCAGCCTCAGACCAAACACTTGACACTTACTAGCTATGTGACCCTGGGCAAGTCACTTAACCCCAATTGCCTAAAAATAAAAAATTAAAACAAAAAACAAACAAAAAAAAACCAAATGGGGTTTTTCTAGAGTGAGGTGACTTAAAAGCCAATGAACAAGGAACTGATAACTCAGATTTTCTTTGGCCATCATCTACTCAGTGCTTTCTCAAATTTTTTGAACCTAAGAAGTCTTTGCTAATTGTTGAAACTCTTCCAAATAGACAAAGTTCTTGAAGATTTTTCTTCCTTTTCCTCTTTGTCCCCTGCCAGACCTTGGAATGGAAAGTAGAACAAAATACTCTGTTCAAATTCACATCAGCTCTTTTCTAAGCATAGCAGATTCACTGTCAAATGCTCTATGGTGTTTTGAGACTGTTCACCTGGCAGCAAAAGGCAACTGGACTCAGGAGTTTCATGACCATTTCATTAGCACAGTAGCTGGAGAAAGAAAGAACTTTTCTGGGAAGCGATCCCTCTGGACCCAGGTTTCGTAGACAGTCTGTCGTTTTGCTCTTTGATGACAATACTCGATACACTGATTCCTATGGTAACCCTCAGATGTGTGGAGCTGGGTGAGAAGGAGATGATGCATTTCCATCCGACTCTGGTAGGCAGAATGTTTTCCTGAGACCCACAGAGTGAACCATGTTACCTTAGGCCCCCTCTAATGCATAAGTGAGTATTGTTGGATTCACTTGTTTCCATGATAGGATGCCTACAGGAGATTTATATTATCTTTGATGCTGAAATGATGATTTTTTATATCTGTTACTATCTCCTAACCCAAGCTGCTATACAAATCCTTTCAAACCTGTCATATCAGCAAGAGGCAAAGGTCAGGTAAATGAAGTGATACCTTCAAGATAGAGTATTGTGTAGACAGGAAGTCAAAGAATTCAGTTCAGGCCAATAAGGATTGACTGAGTGCTTAGTAGAGGAACCTTTCCATTTAGGGGAAGTTATTTTTCCTTTAACATCAAAAAACCCAAACCCTTCCTTATACGTTTAGTCTCAGAACTTCTAGAGAGAAGATACTAGCTTAATGAGATGAGAGAATAGAAGGCAGCAGAATGTAGTGGATACAGCATTGAATTTCAAGTCAAGAAAACTCAGGTTCAAATCGTGCCTCAGACACTTACTACCTGTGCGCTCTCAGAAGTCACTTGACCTCTGTGATTTTCAGTTTCCCCCTCTATAAAATGAGGGGGGGACGGAACTAGATGGGCCTGAGGTCTCTCCAGCTCTAGATCTAGGGTCCTGTGATTCCATGGACTCATTGAAGGTCTTAAGGGAATGACTGGGCAAAGAGGGAACTGAGGCAACATATATACACCATATAAGCATGGCAGTGCCAAAAGGGGGAGTGAGAGAGAGAGAGAGAGAGAGAGGGAGAGAGAGAGAGATAGCCTTGTTTAGAATGGAACATAACAGTGGGAGAAAGATGATTTCCCATTTAGCATTTGGAAGTAGAGGAGCAGGACTGGAATTCCAGCCCTACTACTGAGGACAATGACTGCAGCTGTAGCCTCATTTACTATGTGATTTTGCATACTTCCAGCATTATTGTTTTTTGAATTTACTAGCCCTGCTCACCAGCACCAATATTTATCTCCATGCCTGATTTCATAATGATCAAGTCTCATTCAAACTTTTGATATTTCTTTCATAAATTTCCTTCAAGACTAAGATGACCCATAATTTTGTATTTATTTGCTCCAAACATTGCTCTTGTGAGTGGGTAATATTAATGTCTTACCCGATTAACTGGTACACTGAAGGGTGAAACCAACTCAGTGGTATCTCCACAGCTATGAATTCTTGTCCTATATCAGATGACCTCTGCTATAATGAAGAGTTTCATAGGTAATTTTGATATTGATGATTTGGTCTGAATTCCTATTTGCACTGAAGGAATTCATTACTCACTTCCTCTCAGAAATTCAGGACTTCATTTAGCTCTATCCTTTCCCCCTTAACCAGAAGTAAACTGTCCCACAGGTTGAAATCCAATAAAAGTAGACTATGGAATTTGAGTGTAATATTAGGAATTGGCTACAAGATAGCAGCCTTAAAGTAACCATGAAATGATGATATTAATTGACGTCATTAAATGATGACATTTGAAGGATTTTTCGTTGTTCTACTTTTAAGTAAACTGCAACAACCTGTTTGAACAGGAGATGTTACTGAAAGACTGTGCTATGTTTCTCAATGGCAATTCATTGGTAAAAAAAGCATTTATTATGCACCTACTTTCAATTCAATTCAATTCAATAAACATTTATGGATCACCTGCTATGTGTCAGGCTCTTTGTTCCAATCATGGGGGACTTTTTGAAATTAAGTGTCATGTGTGAGGAACGATAAGTAGGTAATTACAATAAAGTACATGAAGGAGAATAATATATGATAAAACTAACAAGGTAGGATATAACTAAAATGTGAAGAGCTTTAAATGACAAACAGAGGAATCTCCATTTGATCCTAGATGTACAGGATGTACACTGGAGTTTATTGAATTTATTTATTGATAAGGTCTAAACATGTCAGTAAACTACAACAATGCTTCTGACCACCAGATGTCTGTGAAAGATTGTGCTATGTTCCTCAAGGCCAATTAATTGGTCAACAAGCATTTATTAAGTGCATACTTTGTATCAGTCACTGGGACAGCCTTTCAAAAGCATGTAGGTGGGAAATGAAGGGTCACAGGAAGAGGGACAACAAGTAGGTAAATTGCAATAAAGCACATGAAGAGTAATAGTATATAATAAAACTAACAAGGCAGGACATAACTAAAATGTGAAGGGCTTTAAATGACAAAGAGAGGAGTCTATGTTTCATCCCAGATGTACAGGAGAGACACTGAAGTTTACTAAACAGATTTATTGACTAGTGTTTTAAACATCACAGTAAAAATGTTTATGACCTTGAGATGTCACCAAAAAACTGTGCTATGTGACTCAGTGGAAAATAATTGGTCAACAAGCATTTATTAAGTACCTACTTTGTGAGAGTCATGCGAAACAGTCTTTTCAAAGGCATGTAGATGGAAAATGAAATGTCACTTGTGAGGAACAGTAAGCAGGCATCACTTGCTGAATAGAGCTCCAGAAGGGGAATAGCCCCCTCCTGCCTTTCCAGTCTTCTTGCACCTTAGTCTTTGAACCAGTGACATTGGCCTCCTGATTATTCCACAAACAAGACACTCCATCTCTCAACTCCCAGAATTTTCACTTGCTGTCTCCCATGTTTGGAATGCTCTTCTTTCTTATCTCTGCCTACTCAGTTCCCTGGCTTTCGTTAAGTCCCAACTAAAATCCCATATTGTATAACAAGCCTTTCCTAATCATTCTTAATTCTAGTGTCTTATCTTGGGTAATTATTTCCTATGTCTTCTGTATTTAATTCGCTTGTATGTATTGGTTTGTTGTCCCCCCCCCTTAGAGGTGGAGCTCCTTGAGGGCAGGAATGGTCTTTTGCTTCTTTTTGTATTCCCACAGTTTAGCACAGTGCTTGGCATATTGTAGGCACTTAATAAATGTTAATTGATTAATGGTATTATTATTGAGTAGTATATAATAAGGCTATAAAGGTAGGATGTAGCCAGGGATAAAAGGGCTTTGAATGACAAACTGAGGTGTCTATGTTTGATCTTAGATATATTGGGGAGCCACTGGAGTTTATTCAACAGACCGATTGAATGAGGCTTTTGGAATATCCTTTTGGCTGCTGAGTGAATGATAGGTCAGAGAGGAGGAAAATCCAGATAAGGAAAGTCCAATTAAGAGGCTATTGAAATAGTCCAAGTGAGAAATGATGAGATTTTGTGAGAAGAGAGGCAATGGATGCAAGATACTCTGAGCACAGGGGTAATGACAAAATGTGACAACAAAGTGGATATGGGATTCAAGGAGAGTGAGGATCATGGAATAGATCAAGTGGCCAGGAAAGGTGGGAGGTTGGTGTCATGCAATTTTAGAGTAGAATTTGGGTAATTCTTTGCATTGCATACTACATTTAGCAACACTGGAATGGCTCAATGTGCTTTGTTGACTCTCATAACCAAATACAGTATAGGAGGACAGGGACAGTTGAACAGCAACTCAGCCAGGGATAGAGGCACATGGGAATATAGATTTGAAGTAAAAGAGATGTCCCTCAATATTAGTCAAGAAGGGCTACTGAAGAAGGTGGAATTAGAACTGTGGCCCATTGGCAAGCTTGTGGGACAGTTTCAACAATCAAATTCTGAATACAACTGGAAATAATTAAGCATTAAGCCTACCAGCCTGGTATAATAGGAGCCATTCTAGGTTTAGAGCTGGGAGGGAATGTTTGTACAGCCACAAGAACAGCATTTAAATTCTGGTGCTAATTTCCCTCAAAGTTGAGGAGGCAGCATGATTGGAAGGAAGGGTCCACATTGGTCTGTTGCATTGCTTAATATTGTGTCCTCAACTGTTCTCTCCATTTCAGGGGAGTTGTCTTGTTGACCAACCTTCAGGTGGCGGGCTGAAATCCTGTTTAACTCTTCACTCAGAAATCATAAGCAACAGGTGAAATATTTCTCTGGTAGAAGGGTGGGGTTGGTGGGTATGTGTGTGGAGATGAGCACCTTGAGTGAAGTTAAATGGAAAACCTTGCATCTGTCCATTCCTGGGTCACAAACCCAGCATACCACAAGGTTCCCTGATGAGGCAACCACCTGGGTCAGTCTCACTAGTGTATTCTGCTTTTGTGGTAGATCCCCCTGGAGGACTCAGACCAAGGCTGCCCCAGGAGTATTCATATCCTCAATGCTAACCTGATGGTAAAGTGAGGGGCCAGTGGTGAATTAATGCGACTGGTCACAATTCAGATAAATCAAAGAAACCATCAAGAGAAAGAGCAGGATCCAGGCATTATTAACCAATCAATATAATTGATCAGTTAATCAAATGGATAACTAATGATAATCTCCTTCTCCTCTGCCCCAATTCCTTATCCGTCTCTGGTGTACAGGTTCCAGTGGCTTCCTGTCCTGCTAATCTAAACATTTCCTCTCTTTTTTTCATTAGCTACAGTATATTGTCTATCCCCAGAGCCACTTTCTCCTTAGGAATCCACCTCTCACTCCCTGCATATTTCCACTACAGTTCTCCACTCAGCTCTCTGGGTGGATGGACAAGGATAGAGTAATCTCCTAACTAGCTCCCTGCTCCCTGTGAGTTCCCCTGGCTGCAGGTCAGGTTCTTGGGGGAAAATGAATGATTCTGGGGAGAGAAAATAATGTGGACACCTTCCCCATATGAGCAATTGTAACAAAGTGACTGTGAGGGCTTAAGGCATCTTAGTTGTTGTTGGCACCCATGTATTTGTGGAGCCTGCCATAAAGAAGCTGCAACCCCCATTTTCTCAAGTTTTGGTGGAAAAAAGAAAGGGATGTCTGGATGTGGATTTCTACAACCAAAAACATCTGTTATCTGGTCTATGAGTTCCAGTATTAGCTTGATATGTTCTTTGCCTCCTTTCCCATCTTCTGACACAGGGTTTCCAAGGAGAAAAGAGAGAGGTAACCAACTGTCCACTTCTTGGCATTGCATTGTTGAGGGGAAGACTGTTCTTGGAAGCCTGTTGATCCAACATTTCAGGCTTTGCTTAGGGTCTAGCGTCTTTAGAGTTTACTTGAGCAGACTGTTGCATCATTCTACAGTCCTTACTACTTGTGAGTGAGGTGGGACATGAAATAGACATGTGATATATCTTATGGTTTTGCTCAGGTCTGAGTGGCTGCTGACATGAAACTTGTGCCATTGTCTGAACTCAGTACCAGCTCAGACTATTAGTGTGGCACTGACCCCTCCTCAGCCACTGCCCTTGATAGGTGCCGACAGCCATCAGTGTACCAGAGATTTCTTTGCTGTGGCCCTAGTCCGATATAGTCCATTGTCCAGGGGGGTGCTGTCCATATCCCTCTTGGTGTCTTTTGTATGGGGCTTTTGTATGTGGCATTGGAACCGACAAGTTTCACAGTCTTTGTGGATGGGCACCAAAGTCTTCATGGATGATGTAGAGGCTTCTCTTATGGGTCCTCTGCTGCATAGTTTTCACATTACCATGGACCAAAATTCAATAAACTTTCATTCAGTACCTACTATGTGCCAGGTGCTTATCTGCTTAGAGAAAAGCATAAGACAGTCCCTGCCCTCAGGGCACTCACAACCTAATGAGGAAAGACAACACATAAATAAAGAAATGGAAAAGGAGGTTGGGGAGGAGGTTACCTGGTGGGGAAAAATGCTCAAGTGCTACAGTCAGGTGGGAAATGATCTGAAGAATGAAGAGTTTCTGAGTAGATTTCATCTTAAGGATCGATGAGTATTAGGAGATCATGAAGCCCAGGAAAACAGTGGGTTGGAAATGATTAAGTGAATTCTCTAGGTGCCCTCCTTAAATGCTGGAGGATCTGGGTGGAGCTCCTAGATATCCACCCCACTATACTTTCCAACCAGAGGAAGACAGGAGCCCCAGGGGCAGGAAGTGCTGAGGAAGCGTGAGTTTCCCAACTGATTTCATTTTGTGATGAAATGATGAGTTTTTGGAGATCATGAAGTCCAACAAAGCAGCCAAGTGGGAAATGATAGGAGGTATTGGATCTTCACAGTCCTGGTCAACTTGCCCATTCCAGTATATTTTTCTGGGAATGATCATTTCTTGTGGCCAGACATGAGTCATATAGAATTTCCAATTGTTGGGCTTGGAGGAGATACTTCAACACAGAGAGGTTTCCCAGAGAGGTGATGAATTTGTCATCCAGTTGGTAGCCTGTCACTGGTCTGACCACACAGCATCAGGTACTGCACAGGAATCAGTGAAGAGAAATATCTCCTTTGTGGTGGACCGCTCAAGCAGCAGGAGAGCTGTCCAGAGTTCTGCCCTTGGGTGGACTGGATGGTGCCATGGGCACAGTAGATGGACCTGTCAGCTGGCTGTGCTGCTGTGGCATTCCAATGAGTTTGACCATGTTTAAGAAGGTCTGCACCATCTGAGAACCAAGCACCTCCTGCTTCTGGGAGCTCAGAAAACCAAGGGCCCCAGGTTGTAAGAGGGGATTTCACTCCAGCTCGACCAGGACTAGCTTCTGTGGCAGCCTGTTGCTAAGCAAGAATCTCATGTAGGTGGCTAACTCCCGTTGCACCCAGCCTGGCTTAGCTCTGAATATAACACTTCCATTTGATGATGGACAATTCTTGGGCTTCACCTCCCTTGAGGGATTTGGCATTAATCAACACACATTGAAAGATTGGAATTTTTGGCCAGAGAGTACCTGGAATGTCTCCAGTCAGCCTTTCAGTTTCCACTAGAGTCCAGGATCAAGGAAGGAGCTGTTTTTCAAATGAGGTATAGCTCAGCATGGTTCCATTCAGTGCTGGGGTCTAGCACCCTAAGAGCAAGTGCACTCTGGCCTCATTTTGTGGCCATAGATGACACATTGTATTGGTGTCATTAATAGATCCTTGCAGTAGGGTGTTATCATCAGCCAGCAGGAGGAACAGGGATAGGGCAGCCTGAATTTTGTCTGGGTTAGTTGCCCAACCATCATAGCTTAATTAGTCAATTCCCACATCAAGGGCCAGGGTCCCAGTTTCCTGATTAAGGCCTACCAACAAGAGGTCATAAATAATGGATTGCCCTCACATTTGGAGGAAGCTTATATTTAGCTAGAGTCCATGCCACCACAGGTGGCAACTTAGAGGACTGTTAAGGTGGCCAAGTTATAGGACCATAAAAAAGTATTACATGCCATGTCAGGCGAAGGCAAACTGGTCCTAGTCTACTATCTGACTAGGACCTGAGAAGAATGCAGAGCCAAGTCATTAACCACATACCAGTCTCTGAGGATGGCCACAAGTATGTCTTTAATGGTCACAAGGTCAGAGACTACCAGAGCCACCAAATCAACTTTTTCTTTTCAGGCTGAAGTCATCTGTGGTCAGTCTCCAAGTGACACTGTCCTTCCATGATGTCCCAACAGGACTGTTGAACTGAGCAGTTTGCCTGAGTACTCTGGCATTCAGCAGCTCCCATATCAACACCTGTCTATTCCACACACCTCTACCTTGGGACTTGTACCACCCACTAAGATGGGGCCAACCTGGGGGGAAGACAGCCGCCTGGCCAACTGTGAAAGCTAGGATGTGGGCAGTATTATAGGAGTGGAGCCATCCCTGGGTCTGATCCAATCCCTTAAGCTGTTTCAACAAATTAGTTTTTATAATGCCCACATTGTGGGAGCTGCCACTACTGCCCATCTCACTGGTAGATTGGCACCTCATGGCTTTAAGCCCCTGGGCACTAGGGTGACTTGAGTCCCACAGTCCAAAAGTCTCAGATTATAAGAAGCCCTTCCATGGGGCCACTGGAGAATCAAAAAGGCATAAGACCTTTGGTTCCCTGGGGAGACTTGTCTGGGGACCAGGACCCACTCTAATGTAATTTGGTTAACCTGCTCCCTGATAATGTGGCTCATGTGATGGATTGTCTTATCCTTCCACCCCTCTGGATCAGTCCAGGTAGAGTTCCATGGGTAAATTCTCCACAGCAAGCCAAGCACTATACTAGATGGGATTTCAGTGCAGACCCAAGAAGTTGATTTATTGGCCACCCTGACCAGTGTGTTGGCCCAGCCCACGAACAAGTTGAGTTCTGTGTACCTTAAGGACAATTAGACAAATGGCACAAAGTCACTAATGAAGATAAATCCTGACCATCAGGAAGTATACATGCAAGTGATTTATCTTGTGGTGTTCACTGCTGGAATAGGGCTCTGGCCTCGTTTGATGCACCAGACTTTTATCCATAGCCTAATAGGTATTACAGAGGGATCAATGTGGAAAGCCACAGGGGATGTGTGGAAAATCTACAGAGTCAGTACAAATGTCCCCTGTAAAGTAGCTTTCCCCTCCTCTGTGCACAGGTACACCACTGTCAGGGTTGGTGGCCACAGGGCCATCACACATGGCAGACAAAGAATTCATGCTTGTAGTCCTGCCCCACAAGGGGCCAACAGAGCCAGCCAATGAGCGATGGCCTATTTGAAATTCCATGTCCATGTCTAGACCTCTGTATCTCCTGGGTTCAGCCCAGTAGATTCTGGCAAAAGGATATTTTTTTTGCTGTCCCAACCCCATTTCAACAACTCATCTTTATTCAATACTTGTAGCTGTATTGAGGAGGAAGCATACTGGTTCTCATTTCCTCGCTGAGGCCATTCATTAAGGGCTCCATAAACAAGTGGCCCACCCTTTCATAGTCCCTTGTTACACCTTCAGAGTCTGCTTCAGCAGCCCATTGTATGGTTCTATGATGCCAGTCCCTTGCAGATTATAGGCAGTGTGGAAGCATCAGTCTATACTCTGGTCTTTTACCCAGGATTGTATAGCGTGACCAGAAAAGTGAGTGCTTGGTCACTTTCCACCACTTCAGGGTACCCATAAGCAGTCAACAATTGCTCAGGTCCCTTCTTTGTACGGGCTTGATCATCATGCTGGGTGGGAAATCCCACTAACAGTCCAGTAGCTGGGTCAACACATGTCAAAACATATTGATACCCCTGTGAAAGTGGGAGTGGCCCAATATAGCCAATTTGCCACCTTGCCAGGAGTCAGAGCCCCCATGTCGTGGCACCATCTGCCTGCAGTATACACCAGGGGTCTTGTTTGGAAAAGGCCACACAGTCTCGTGTAGAGACAACATCTTCATAGGTCAGGGGCAAACCTCCTTGTTTAACAACTTCCCACATGGTGTGGGGCCCAGCATGTTACAAGCTACAATGTAACCATTATGCCACATCTGAGGCCGGGGCATCTTCAAGCCAGTGTACTCGTGCTAATCCATTGGCCTCATCATTCCCTGGTGAAGCCAAGGAAGCATGCCCAGTCATATGATCCATGGTTAACACCTTTTACTATATTATAGACCACAAGTCCGGCCACATGTCCATACCCCACAACGGTCGATGACTCACCAACCACTGGGAAGAATACCAGGTGGGTAACCACATTGTTAGACCACAAAATACAGCCCAACTGTCAATACGTATGGTTAAAGGGCATTTCTCATGGGTCACCACAAGGCACATGGCTCGTAACTCAGTCCATTGACTGCTTTGCCCTTCTCCCACCTCTATCCATATGGTTTCCACCTCTGGGTAGAAGGGCATGGCCCTCTACTTCAGGGGTTGCCCTGGTTATACCTATCCATGTACCAGGAAGCAGGGGATATACGTCCCCTAACAGCTTTATAGAGGCTTTCCAACACAGTCAAATCAATAGCCCCCTCCGCCTTATCAGACACATATGTAACAAGCCCCAAAACTGCCTGAAGTTCAGTATTCAGTGGAATGGTGGACACTGAGCTTCGCTGTTGGAAGAACCCCAATTAGCCAAAGTTGGGGTCTGTGCTATACCACATCTCAGTTTTTGAGTCCAATCACGCATGGATCTCTTGCAGTCTGAGAGGTTGAGACCCCTCAAAGACAAGAGTACAGGATGGGTCGTCTGGAATGAATTCACAGACTCAAGCATTCTTTAAGTCAAGGTGACAAAGATTTATTGTTACACTTTTCAGGGGGAAAGGATTCTTAAGGAACCTGCAAGAGATTGAGGATGGAGCTAGGGTTTATAAGGAAAAGGGCATGGGAAAGGAATGCCAGGGACACCAATGAGGTAATCTAAAAGTCCAGGTGTCTTTGGGAGCTATGGATGAGAAAGTACAGGGAGTATACCGGCCAGGGAGGGAGATGACAGAGGTATGGATCTTGGGAGTCTGGCAGGAGGAAGAGTCCTTGGGCCAGCCAGGGACAAAACTCCTTGGGCTGGGCAAGGCACCCCTCTCCCTCTGTCCTGATTAAAGAATGCTCTGCAACAAGGGAAAGCTTTCTCACAAGATATGAACTTACTAAGGAATTGGGAGGCTGCCAGAGATATGATCTGAGGGCTGGGGCCTGAGCAGCTCAGCACTTTCTCCCCCAGCTTTGTGTAGTTGCACCAGGGAGAGAGATAAGGGTCGTGCTGGGGCCCATGCATGAATAACTGCTAGGCACAGTGTCCTTGGGCGGAAGAGTGGTTGTCAGAGACAGTGTTTCTGAGACTAGGGAGAAATTGGGGTCCAAGTTCAAGCACAAGTCCTCAAGCACCCCATCAGATCCAGCTATGGGATAAGTGGTACACATGATTACCAGTGCCCCTTCTATGATAGGTTCTGTTGCAAGAAGGGCATGGTACACAGCACAGACTGTCTTTTAACACAGGAAAATCCAGAAAAGGTGTTTCCTCTTCTTCCACTACAATAAATCCAGGCTCCTCCTACTCCTCCTAGACAGTATGGTAGAGACAGGGCTGGACCTGAAGTCAGGAAGACCTGAGTTCAAATCTCACCTGAGACATGTAGTAGCTCTGTGAGCCTGGATCAGTCACTTAACCTCTGGTTGCCTCAGTTTCCTCAACTGTAAAATGGGGATAATAATAGCACCTACCTGGCAGGGGTGTTGTGAGGATCAAATGAGATAATATTTGTAAAGCACTTAGCAGGGTGCCTGCAACCTTCATCAACACTTTTCCCCTTCCCTTCCCTTCCTTTTGTGCCTGACCCTCTGGAGTCAAATGACTTGGGTTCCAATCCCTCTGACATTAGTTCTTTGTGACCTTGGGTAAGTCCCTTCTCTTTCCTCAGCCTCAGTTCCCTGCTCCATAAAATGAGTAAGTAAGTTTGGGGATCTGGGGTCTCTAAGTTGCTCCCTTGCACAGATATTATGTGTCCTGAGGCCTCTGAGAGTCTGTGTTCTCTCTTCTGAAGTTGTCTCCCGCCCTGCGCATTCTGGTTCTAGGCCTGGCTGTCCTTAGAACATGGGCCAGGTGTGCCCAGGCGTGCTGCCATACCTGGCCCCCACTCAATGCCCAATATGGTTCTGTGGTCCCTCTTGGCTCGAAATGCAGTGTTCCAAGGTACCTTAGAACTAACATACCATGTTCTTTTCTCTTGTGTTTTTTTTTTAATGTGGCACATAAGCACTTCCATATACACAGCACAATACACAAAGAAGATTTGAAATGAAATCCCCCATGTCCCACCACTTCCTTTACACACACACACACACACACACACACACACACACACACACACAGAGAACAAGACAGGCAGAGTCAAGATGGTGGTGTTGGAGGAGGAAGCCACAATTCATCCACAGATCTAGAAAAGTCACCAGACCAAATCCTGATTGGGAAATTCAAGAAAAATAGTCTGGGTGCATCATTTTCCAGCACAGGTTGTCACAGAGAGACAGGCAGAGACATCTGTGGACACTGGGGTCGGGGTAGGGCCAGGAACAACCATTGTGAGCTTTTCAGCCCAGGAAGAGGTTGTGTCCCAGAATGGGAAGAGGTCTCAGATGCAGCAGAAAAGGGCTGAACACAGATCCAGGGCACACTTAGTTCAGAACCAGGGCCTAGAGGGGTTGTTTCAGGGTAAGGAGGGGTCAGTGGCCCTATGCTGTGCACTGAGCAAGAAGCAAGTTGAGAAGCAGGCAGCAGCTGAGACCCCAAGAGCAGCTCCTCTCAGACCAAAGCAGAGCATACAGTTGTGTCTCTGAACCAACAGAATTTTCCAGCATGCTGACAGTGGCTGAGTCAACAGCAGTGTCCTGGAAATCCACACAGGGAGAGCCCACCTGAGTGTTGCCCAGACCTAAACCCAGGTCAGGAGCTTACAAAGCTCAGAATAGGTCAAAAATCAGATTATTGTCTTTGAAAGCACTGAGAGTATGTAGATCCTTATCTTGAGAGACTGAGACCCCAGAAAAACTCAACACTCACTACGCCAGAAATGTAGTAGCAAAACCAGCCCAGACATTCTCTCCATAACTGCGAAGAGTGTGGCCCTAACATAAAGTCCAAAATCAGGTAGAAGACTGAAAGAATAAGGGAATCAAAAAATAATCTTACCATCCTCAAAAGCTGTTATAGCAACAAGGACATTCAAGACACAAACCTAGAATGAGAGACTGACTCTAAAATAGCTACATGTAAGCCTCAAAGAAAAACAAAGTTTAGGCACAAGTTTACGTAGAATTCCTTGAAGACATGAAGCAAGAGTTTAAAAAAGTTTTAAATGTTTTTTATAAATGACATGGGAACATTGAAAATTTGAAAGCAAGTGAGAACAAAGGAAGAAAAAATGGACCTATTGGTGGTGGGGTGGGGTTGGGGTACCTGGCTTTTATTTTTTTTGTGTGCAGTTTGTGTGTGGACAAAGTTATTGTCATTTCTCATTGGATTCATTGGTCATTTTGGGGGTTCCTTGTTCAAACCTCAGGGTTTTGCTGAAGTAGCCACATGGAACATGGGCCATGTGCCTCCCATTCAGGCAGCCATCTTGGCAGGAAATTTGATCTATTATGTTTGTAAGGTGTTTTTTCTAGCTTAGACATTTGGTATTTGGAGATGTTTTCCAGCTCTGACATTCAAGGTTTTAAGATCCCTTTCAGTTGTGACAATCTATCAACTTAGGACCCTCCCAGTTGGAAATGTGTGTTCTCAGCAACTTTTACTTCTGACATTCAGCATTCTGAAGGTCCTGAGGTCCCTCCAAACTGTGTCAGAACACTTTTCTGTTCCAAACATAAGAGCTCACACATAGATGGTGGGCAGGTTATACCTGGGTGTGCAGGCATACTTTATCCTAAGTTTCCCTACTGTGTGGGACAGCGATGACCCTTACCCAAATTAATTCAGAGGCTTCTCCAGGTAGAAAGTAGAAAAGATTTTATTTTGATCTCAAGAAAGGGCAACTCACACCGAAAAGCAGTTTGATGCAAGACCATAGGAAGTGTCAGCCAAACAAACATTTTATAGGTTCTAACCGCAACTCCTCCCTAGCCCCTACCTCTTATCCCATTGGCTGGGCTTCAGAGGGCACAATCTAAACACACACACACAAAAAAACAGAAACAAAAACAAAAAAACAACTACCCCAGCAACAGCAGAGGAAATTACAGAATCATTACATAGGTTTCACCTGCCTCCTACTCCTTCAAGTATCCTCTTAGTACATCCTGTTTTTGTTCATTTCAGATCCTGGAATAATTTGTGGTGGTGATTATTTTTGCAACAATTTGAACATATCCATCCGGGCTATTTACAAGCTTCCTGACCTGGGCACACATATACACATATATTATTATTAGGGGTCTTTACCTTATTTTACTTAAGTTTAAATTTTATGAGGGGTCTTCACTAATCTCATTCACTACCCTCCAAAAAAATTTTGATTATCTGTGTTTCAATATTCCTTCTAGCTTTAACATTCTGTTTTCTCAGATTCCTCTCGGCTCTGATATTCAAAGTTCCTTCCATGTCTGATATTCTAGGACCAAACATCAAACCCATGTGTGACATTCTATTGCAAAGGTCCTTTGTGCAAAGGCTCAGACGTTGTATTTTCTAGGTGCTTCGAAGGCACTGATGGGTTCTGCTTTCTAGGGGCCCTCCGCAATTGATGTTCTACGTCCTCACATTACCGTCAGCTCTGATACTTGTGACAGTCTCTGTTCTACAGTCCCTATCAGCTCTGACAGCCTGTATTGTAGTTTTCTCTCTGTGAATTTTCTGTCTCTGGCTTCAGTAGTTAGGATCGTATTTGACTCACAGGAGGTGTTTGGTAGGACCTCTTCTTGCCCTATTCTTGCAAACAATTTAGATAAAATTGGAGATAGTTGCTATTTAAATGTTTGATGGAATTCATTTGTGAATCAATCAATTCCTGGGGTTCCCCCTCTGCATTTGGAAATTCATTTGTCACTTGTTCCCTTTCTTTTCCTATGATTGGGCTATTTTAATTCTCTATTTTTTATTTTCTTCACCTGGTGTTTTACATTATTGTAAATATCTATCCATTTATCATATCTGTCGGTATATACTTGAAGAAAATTGTTTCTCATCATTTCCTCTATTTCATCCTCCTTCATTCGTGATTCTGGCATCTGATTTTCCTTTTTAAAACAGAACCAAGTCAGTCAATGATTTGGCTATTTCAGGAGTTTTCCTCTTTTTAAGCAGCCTCCCAGTTTCATCATTTCAGCTTTGACTCTATGCTATCAGGCTTTTTCCTTCTTTAAAGTTGCTTCTTCCCCAGTCCCGTTTTGTGGCCCCATGCCACGTTTATTCTTGCTCTTTCCTCCCCGTCTTTGACTGATGAAGGTGTTTAGAAAGAAAAGGCGTACCCTACCTCCCATGAGGCTAGTTTTGGGGACTCCCCGGCCCCTCCCTCCTCCCTCCCTCTGGGGCCCCGCCCCCGCCCTTCTCTCATCCTGGACACGCCCCCGAGGGGGGCAGATTGGGGCATGGCCCCGCCCACCTCTGGGCCTGAGCTCCGCCTCCGGATCTGAAAGCACAGGTGCCCCGCCCCCCTTCCCACACTGCACTGCTGGGGTCACCAGGGTGTGTTTCCGGGGCTTGTTGCATCACTGGGCCTGTCTTCCGCCCCCTCCTCTCCCAGCCCCGCCTGAGAGAAACTAGGGTGTCTCCCCTGGCTGACTCCCCTGACTGAGCCTAGGCCGTGCCTGGGGTCTGAGGGAAACAGGGCCTTGGCCTTCTCTGGCCCAGCCAGGGGTCACAAGGGGAGCCCCACTCCCTGCCTGAGGCCACAGGGCCCTCCCCCTTCAGCATGCTGGGGCTAGCCCCGCCCTCTCCGTGGTTACTGCTCGGGCTCCATTGGTGGGGCAAGCCCCGCCTCCGGATGTGACATCGAGCAGGGTCAGTGGAATCCCCGCCCAGCTAAGGAGGGGCTTGTTCAGTTGAGGGGGGCGGGGTAGGGCTGCTGCTGGAGGTTCTCACGTTACCCGCCCCCCGCCCCATACCCCACTTTATTCCTGTGCCCCTCAGACTCTTACCCCCATCCCTAGGTCTGCCTCTCTGACCAGGCCTGGGTGTGGGGGGGTGGAGCCCGCCGAGTGCCTTTGTGGGGTCCCCCCTCCCCTTCCCCCTTCTCAGGTGTCCGGGGCTGAGTCCAGAAGGGGGGCCTAGCGGCTCTCTTGGTCCCTCCGGTCCGGGGGGGGAAAGAGCGCATTGGGGAGCGGAGCCCCCCCCATCCCTCATTCCCCGACTGTCCCCGTCCTTGTGCGGCTGTTTTTATGCCCGCCTCCAAGGACGCCCCTCTTCTCCTCCTCATTTCCCCTCCCCCACCCCATCTCCCCGACCCCCCGAGAAAAACAAACCCCTGTTAAACACAGGGCGTCCTCAGCTCCCCCCTGGGCCGAGTCTGCCAATGCCCTGCCTCCTTCCCATGCCCAGTCCGGCCCCTGGGTGTCCCGGGGGAGGGCATGCCCTTCACGGGCCCCTGCAGGGACCCGGCCTGAAGTCTTGTCATCGGGGCACAGACCTGCCCTTTTAGGGGTCCCTGCCTCTCCCTGGGGTCCCCTCTCTCAGGAAGCTGGGTGCGGGAAGGATGTGTCTTTGTGGGGGCCGGGTTTGCACGCCCCCATCTCAGACGCCTGAAAAGGGACAAGGGACAGTTCCCACCTGGGACTGTCACCCATGTACCTGGCTCTTGCAGACCAATGTTTACAAACTTCTAGGAAATTCAATTTAATTCAAATTTATTTAATTCAGTTTAAAAGTCTCTAACTAGAACAATAACATAACCCTCACAATAAGTACTCGGTCCAGAAAGACAAATACCCCTATTGACTAAGTCCAGATGTTCATTTCTTTCTGGATTTTAATCTATAACCTCTATCACAGAAGCCACGGGTGGCTGGAGTGATTCACCTTCAGTCCTCTGAACTCTAGATTTATCATTGCATTCATTAGAATTCCAATAGCTTTCAAAATCTTTTTTTCCCTTTAATGTTGTTGTGTAAGTTGTTCTAGTACTACTCACTTCACTCTTCATCACAATGTACTTGTCTGCCCATTTTCCTCCAGAAACTGTCCATTTCATCATGGCTTATAGCAAAATAATATTCCATTATATTCTTTTGCCACAGTTTGCACAATCATTATTAGGTGGCTACCTCTTTAATTTCTAGTTTGGGGACACTATGAATAGAGCTGCTATAAGTAATTTATATATATATGAAAGCTCCTTTTGCAATAGATGCAGTGTCGATATTATTGATTAAAAATGTATTCACAGTTTAGTGCTTTGGGGGGCATAGTTCTAACTTGCTTTCCTGAGTTGCAAGAACAGTTCACATCTCCATTATGTTTTCCCACAGCCCCTGCAACCTTTTTTGTTTTCCAAATTGTGGTGGGTATGAGGTAGAACCTGAGACTTCTTTTTGTTGTCATTTCTTCAATTATTAGTAATGTGGAGCATTTTATCACATGGTCTTTGATAAGTCAGATTTCTTCCTTTGAAAATTGCCTGTACAAAGAATTGAAAATTGAGGGGATGCCCATTAATTAGAGAATGGCTGAACAAGTTGTGTTATATGATTGTGATGGAATGTTATTGGGCCATAAGAAATGTTATTCTGCTATAAGCAGGATGGTATCTAAACAACCTGGGAAGATTTTTATGCATTTATGTAAATTGAAATGATTAGAAAGAGGACAACATTGTGAACAATATGATCAAAATTGTAAAGTTGATCAACTTTGAAAGACTTAGCTACTCTGATCAACACTTTGATCCAAGACAATGATGAAAAATGCTATCTATACCAGATAGAGAACTGAGAAACACTGAGTGTAGGTGGAAGCATACTTTTTTTACTTTCCTTTTTAGCCTTTTTTTTTTTGCAACATGGTTAATGTGGAACTATGATTTGCTTGACTTCATGTGTATAAGTGATGTATTGCTTGCCTTCCAAATGGGTGGTGGTATGTACAAAAATATTTATAGCAGCTCTTTCTGTGGTGGCGAAGAATTGGAAATTGAGGGTATGCCTATCAGTTGGGGAATGGCTGAACAAGTTGTGGTATATGAATGTAATGGAATAATAGTGTGCTGTAAGAAATGATGAGCAGGCAAACTTCAGAAAAACCTGGAAAGACTTGTATGGACTAATGTTGAGTGAAGTAAGCAGAACCAGGAGAATGTTGTACACAGTAACAGCCCCATTGTGCGATGACTAACTCGGATAGACATAGCTGTTCTCAGCAATGCAGGGATCTAAGACATCTCCAAAAGTCTCATGATGGAAAATACTATCCACATCCAGAGAAAGAACTATGGAGTTTGATTGCAGATCGAAGCATACTATTTGCTCTTTTTTTTTTCTTCTGTTTTGTTTTGTTTCCTTTTTCTTGTGGTCCCTCCTATTGGTTCTAATTCTTCTTTACAACATGACTAATGTGAAAATATGTTTAATAGGAATGTATATGTAGAGTCTATATCAGATTGCACACCGTCTTGGGGAGGTAAGAGAGGAGGAAGGGGGAGAAAATTTAAAACTCAAAAGCTTATGGAAGTGATTGTTGAAAACTAAAAATAAATTAAATAAAAAAGAAAAATAAATAAATCCATGGGTGGTGGACAGGTAAGAGAGAATCAGAGAATTTGGAATTGAAATTTTAAAAAAATAAACATTAAAGATAAATAAATGAAAAGAAAATTGCTTGTTTATATCTTTTGACAGTTCATTTATTGGTGAATGACTCTTACTGTTATAAATTTGAATCAGTCAGTGTGGTTGTGGTTTGTCCTTCATTCTCAAAGAGGACCATGACATCAGGGAGATGATGACATGACTTGCAATTGACTTTGATTTGAATCAGGGAGGCTGTGCAAAGTCACCAACCTCACTTTGTCCTCCAGAGCCATCTGGGACCAGTGGCCAGATAGCAATTAGGAGGACTAGAGGTGGCCCAGGATGCAGTTGGAGACCTTGGCCCTTTTAAGCTAAAATCTTTCGAGTTTCTCACTTGGAGTGAGGCAATACTCATTCAGTGAAGAGGCCTTTGTAATACCTGAGTCAGGGGATTGCTCCTTTAATTACAAAAAAAAAAAAAAAATCAAAAGCACCTATTATGTGCCTTATGCTAAGCCCTGAGGATACAAAAACCGACAAAAGACAGCCCCTTCTCTCAATGAATTCAGAGTGTAATGGGGGATACAACATGCAAATAACTGGGTACAATCAAGCTATATACAGGATAAATAGGAAATAATTAACAGAATACAAGAGAATTAAGGTAGACTGAGAAAGATTTTGTATAAAAGGTAGGATTTTAGGTAGGTCTTTAGAGAAGCCAGGGGACCCAGGAGGTGGAAATGAGGAGGGAGAACATTATAGGCATAGGGTCAGCTAATGAAAATGCCTGGAGTCTGGAGATGGAGTGTCTTATTCAAGGAACAACAAGGAGGCTGGTTTGACTGGATTGCAAAATATATGGAGAATGGCGTATAAGGTATAAGAAGACTGTAAGGTAAGAAGGAGGTGAGGTTCTGAAGGGATTTCTGTGCCGAGCAAAGGCATGCCATAAATATGGAGAGAAGACAATAACAAGGAGAAGAGGGAGATCAACAGTGTCAAAGGGTACAGATCTAGAATGATGAGGACTGAGCAAGCAATTAAGAGATGGTTAGAGGGAGTGGTTTCAGTTGAACGATGAAGTAGGAAGCCAGAATGCAAAGAGTTAAGAAGAGAGTGAGAGGAAAAGAAGTGGAAGCACCTATTACAGATGACTGTCTCCAGGAGTTTAGCTGCAAAAGGCAGGAGAGCTAAGGGAAGGATGATCAAATGAGGATCTTTGAGGATGGGGGACCCATGAGCATGCTTGTAGTCCATAGGGAAACAGCCAGTAGACAAGGAGAGACTGAAGATTGGTGAATATGGGGATAATAAGAGGGGCACCCTGCTGGATGATAGAATGAGATGAGATCCCTTGTGCATGCAGAGGGGTTTGCCTTGGTGAGAAGGGCTACCTTATTATGTGAGACTGGAGTAAAAGAGGAGATAGTGACAGAAGGCATGTGGGTGATGCATGATGAGAAGGAGGGAAGAAGACAGAGATCTCATCAAATGGCCTCAATGTTTTTAGTAAACTTTGGTTCTCAGCTGACAGAGTAGAGGAAGGGAACTGTGGGAGGTTTGAGGAGAGATGAAAAAGTTTGCAATAGCTTTTGTGGTGAGTGGGATCAGGAGTTAATTAGAGAGGTATAAAAGGATTGCCATGTTGCAGGGAGAGCCCAGTTAAGGTTATGTAACATAAAATCACAGAAAACTCAGTCATCATCATTTCCTGATTTTCTCCAGCTTCACTCAGTAGCATGTGTGAAGGAATGAAGGTAACAAATGGTGGAAATGATCCAAGACAGAGGCTTGACTGGGCAAGATCAGGAAGGGCACAAGAACCTCGAGAAAAGAAAATGGTTTAGAGTTCAACTAGTTCACCAAGGGGTCAAAACAGAGAAGGGAGGAGAGTGTAGCTAGTGCAGGGGTGATGGCCTGGGAAAGAACTAAGGGGTTGGGGGATTGGGGGTTGTGATGGATTTGGAGTTGCAAGGCAGAGGGAGAGGTAGAATGATGATGATTCTGATCAGATAAGGGCATTTCATAGTTCTTGAACATGGAGATGTCTTATTTGTGGGTGATGGCAAGATAAGGGGTATACTGTGTGACCCTGGGCAAGCCACTTAACCCCAATTGCCTAAAAAAAAAAAAAGATCAGGGATATGATCATTGTGTGCAGCTGAGGTAGTGTAGCAGGTCACTTGAGATGAGTAAACTGAGAGAATCAATGAGGTTAGGGTGTTGGAGAGACTATCAAAGTGAATGTTGAAATCCCCTAATATGAGGGGAGGAGTTGGGGAGAAGAGAAAGCCTGTGAGCCAGACACTGAACACATTAAGGAAAGAAGGGCAGTGTCCTGGAAGCTTGTAGACAACAGCTACCAGATTTTTGATTGAGTAGTAGATATGGATTGAGTGATCCTCAGAGGGGAAGCTATTGAGTGATGGTGGAGAAGGAGAGCCTGGAAGTGACAGTGGAAAGCAAGGAGTATTCCAATTCTTTACACCTTAATTAATGAGTAGGTTGAATGAGTGAAAGTGTAGCCAGTATTTGACAGGGAGGCCAGGGATGCTGTGTTATCAAGAGAGAGACAGGTAGATCTCAGAGTGGGAAAGGGAAAGATCTAAGGTGAAAGCAAATTTGTTACCTGGGAAGCTGGTATTCTAGAAGGCACAATGGTAGGTGAATAGCTTTAGAGTGGGACATTGAGCAGTCAGGTGGAGGGATGGCCCATTGGGGAAGGGGAGAATGAAGAACTGAGTTTGACTACTGAGGGGTGAGGGTGGGGGAGCAGAATCATTGGAATGGGAAGGGTATGACCAAGGGCCAGAGTTTGTTAATCATTGAAGAATGATTTCAGATAGGTTTTCATTGTCCAAACAGGTGTAGCCTCTAGGTACAATGTCATCAAGAGTTTAGGTAGTTCAGGAAAAGGGACAAGTTCTGGGAGTAGAAGGAATGGTGTTATTCTCCATCTGAGTCAGGAGACCAGGCTGGAGACTACTGCCTTTTTCTTCCCTGGGAAGAACGAATCTCATCCTTGATGGAATGTCATTTTTTCCCCTTATCTCAGAGGCAAGAACCTCTGGTAGAATGGCATTTTTCCTGTTCCCCATGGATGCCGAAAATGAGGAAACTATTCCTTTTATATCTTGGATATGAGAAATTAATCAAAGAAGGTTATTGCAAAGATTTTTCCCCCACTTACCTGTTTACCTTCTCATTTTAACTGTATTAGGTTAGTCTGTGCAAAAGCTTTTTGATTTTTATAAAATCAAAATTGTCCATTTTATCTTTTGGGATCTACTCTGTCACTTGTGTACTTATGAAGTCTTCCCCTATCCATAAACTTGAAAGCTCATTTCTTCCTTACTCTTCCGATTTATTATTCCATACTAATTTCTGCCAAAAATGACTTTCCAATTTTCCCAGAAGGTTTCTTTTTTAATCAAATAACCATTCCCTTGTTAGAAGGGTCTTTGAGTTACTTAAACACTATCCTACTGTGTTTATTTGCTTCTGTGTGTTGTGAACCTAATCTGTTCCACTTCTTGACCTCTCTATTTTTTACCAGTAGCAAATGAATGATCCCTGCTTTGTAGTATAATTTGAGGTCTGTTACTGATAGACCTCTCCTTCCTTGCCACTTTTTTTTTTACTATTAACTTTGAGGTTCTTGACTTTTTTTTCCTCAATATGAATTTCAAAAATATTTTTTCTAGCTCCATAAAATATTTCTTTGGTAATTTGGGATGGCATTTAATGAGTCAATATAAGTAATATTGTTATTTTTCTTATGTTGGCTCAACCTATTCCTGAACACCTAATATTTCTCTAGTTTTTTAGGTCTGTCTTTATTTCCACAAAAAGTGTTTTATAGTTGGATTCATATAGTTCCTGGATTATTTTGGTAGATACATTCCCACTTTTTTTTTTTTACGATTTCTACACGTATTTGGAATGGAATTTCTTGTTCTAAATCTTCTTGTTTGATTTACATACTGGAATACAACTAGTTTGTGGATATTTACTTTATATCCCAAATCTTTACTGAATTTATTGTTTCATTTAACTTTTGCTTGACTCTTGAGGATTTTCTTAGTAAATTATCTCATCATCTACAAAGAGCAATAATTTTGTTTTGTATTTAAATTTATTCCTTCATTTGGTCTTTATTGTTTCATTGCTATTGCTAGCATTTCTAAGATTATATTAAATAGGACAGATGTTTCTGGTTGTATAAATCCATACCCAGATATCACTTTCTTTTTTCTACCAAAACATGAGAAAATGGAGGTTGTAGCTTCTTTATGGCAGGCTCCACAAATACAGGGGTGCCAGCAACTAAGATGCTCTAATCCCTCACAGTCACTTTTTTACAATCACTCATATGGGGAAGGTGTCCATAGTATTTTCTCTCCCCAGAATCATTCATTTTCCCCCAAGTACCTGACCTGCAACCAGGGGAACCTACAGGGAGCAGGGAACTAGTTAGGAAATTACTCTGTCCTTGTTCATCCACCCAGAGAGGTGAGTGGACCACTATGGTGGAAAGATGCAGGGAGTGAGAGGTGGATTCTTAAGGGGATAGTGGCTCAGAGGACAGACAATATACTGTAGCTAATGAAAGAAAGAAAGCAAATGTTCGGATTAATGGGACAGGAAGCCACTGTTCCCTAACCATCAGAGACAGATAAGTAAGTGGGGCACAGGAGAAGGATATTATCATTAATTCTCCATTTGATTAACAAATCAATTAAATTGATCGATTAATAATGCCTACCTCCTACTCTTTCTCTTCATGGTTTCCTTGATTTACCTGATTTGTGACCTGTCCCATTGTTACTGTTTTTGTCTTTCTCAAAGTATACCAATGACACCAGGAAGGTGATATCTTGACTGGCAAATGAATTAGATTTAAGTGAGGGAGGATTGTGCAAAGTGACCAGCCTCACTCTCTCCTCCAGGGCCATCTGAGTCTAGTGGCAAATTATGGATTAGGATGACTGGAGATGGCCCCAGATGTGGTGGGAGCCCTGTCCCATTATTTCACCACTAGTAATTGCTCCTCACTTTATAAACCAAGAGGCTAGTATGGAGGATATGAATATTCCTGGGACAGCCCTGGTCTGAGTCCTCCAGGGGGCTCTACTACAAAATCTGAAGACGCTCGTGAGACTGACCCAGGTGGTTGCCTCATCAGGGAACCTTGTGGTATGCTGGGTTTGTGACCCAGGTATACTTTCAGTGTACTTTTTTTTCCATTTGGCCAATTGTATTTTTTAAGGACTTGTTTTCTACAGTTAATTTTTATCCTCCCTGTTCCAAGCTATTGACTCTCTCTTGCATACCTCTCATTTCTTTTCCCAATTTTTCTTCTACCTCTCTTATTTGACTTTTAAAATCCTTTTTGAGCTCTTCCAAGAAGCTTTTTTGGGCTTCAGACCAGTTCATATTCCCTCTTGAGGTTCCAGATGTGGGTTTGTTGACAATGTTGTCCTCTTCACAATTTCTGCCTTGACAGCTATGGCGGTTTTCAGAACTCTCAACCCACAAACACCAAAGACAACTTAGAAGGTCAGTGGGAAAAGGCTGTTTCTACAGTGAGAGAGAAGCTAGGTCTCAGCCCCAGTGCCCGAGCTCGGCCCCAGGGCGGCGGCTGCCTCCTGAGCTTCCGGCCCACAGACTGAGGGGGAATCAAGTGGCTAATCAGAGGGGGATTGTGGGGATCTCTTTGCCAGTGCTGAGGCAGGAATCTCTTGCTTTGCCTGTGCCTGGATCTGGGTCACAGTTCTGAAGGGTAGTCCTGGGGCAAGGAAGAGTGCTGGCGCCATGGAGCTTGTAGTGGCAGTGGAGAGGAAATCCTCCTCACAGTTCCAAGACAGAAAACAGTGCTTGTGGTCACTCATAGACCAGAACACAGGCCAGGAAATGAGTAAACACTTCACCCCTTATCATACCATCTTGGAAGAACTGAAAATTTGCAGGTCCCTAGAAGTATCTCTGAAAACAACTGTATAACCCACTGAAGCTTGGGACAGTACATTCTCCATATTGGAAGCAGACCTTTACCTTAATAAAGAGTTTATAACTCAAATAATTGGCTGGGATCATGACCAAACCTCGCAAGAAGTGTCAGACCATAGAATCTCTTTTTGGTAACAAAGAAGATCAAAGCATACAACCAGAAGAAGACAACAAAGTCAAAGTTCCTACATCCAAAGCCTCCAAGAAAAATATTAATCAGTCCCAGGCCTTGGAAGAGCTCAAAAAAGATTTTGAGAAGGAAGTAAGAGTAGAGGAAAAACTAGGAAGAGAAATGAGAGTGATGCAAGAAAATCATGAAAAACAAGTCAACAGCTTGCTAAAGGAGACCCAAAAAAATACTGAAGAAAATAACACCTTAAAAAATAGCCTAACCCAAATGGCAAAAGAGGTCCAAAAATCCAATGAGGAGAAGAATGTCTTAAAAAACAAAACTGACCAAATGGAAAAGGAAGTCCAAAAGCTTACTGAAGAAAATACTTCCTTAAAAATTAGAATAGAGCAATTGGAAACTAGTGACTTTATGAGAAATCAAGACACTGTAAAACAAATCCAAAAGAATGAAAAATTAGAAGACAATGTGAAATATCTCACTGGAAAAACAACTGACATGGAAAATAGATCCAGGAGAGATAATTTAAAAATTATTGAACTATCTGAAAGCCATGATCAAAAAAAGAGTCTAGACAGAATTTCTGCCTTGATCTTCACTGTTCCCATAATAAGAATCTATAGTACGTTTCTTTTTCCTCATGGTGTTTACTTATTTCCTGGCCTTTAAAAAGATTGAGCTCTCCTGCTGGGGAGCAGAGGGCACTGACCCAATTGTGTTGGGAGCCTGGGCCTGGTCACTGGCTTTGTGTGCTGGGGCCTCGACTGCTGGCAATTGTAGGTTGTAGGGTTCTGGCAATTTACCTGGTGTTGAGCTGGAATCAGCAACACTGGAATTCTAGGGGTAGGAGTGGGGAGTCTGGCCCCTAGAGGTTGCCTGGTCCCCTGGGCCTTTCCTTTCCCTCCTTTCACTTTCTTTGGCTCCTTTCAGATGGATGTTTAGCTGCTGCGGGATGTTTCTCCGCCTGGGGCTTTCCCCCTTGGAGCACTTCCCAGAGTTTTGCTGAGGCACTGCTAGACTTGACTGCTGTAGATTTTCCCAACTGGTTTTCATTGGTTCCCCTGCCCCTACTGAGGCACTCTGGGGTCCTGGTGTTGGTGTTTGCCTGTCCTACCACCTGGGGTTCAGGATCTCCCCCTGGTATACTAGCTTGCTGGAACACCTCCTGTTCTGTACTGCTCCCCTTCCCCCAGGGCAAGAGGGGTGTTTCCGGTTAATCCTTCAAGCTACCTGGGCTACCGGACTGCTGCACCCTGTCTTTCTTCTGGTTCAACTGTTCCAGGGTTTTTCCTGGGGTGATATTTTCCAGGTTTTCAGAGGTTAATAAGGAACGGTAAGAGTGACTTACTTCTTACTCTGCCACCTTGGCTCCTGGAAGCCAAACTCTGACCCAGGTATACCTGATGGACAGATGTAAGGTTTTCCATTTAACTTCACCCAGGGTGCTCATCCCCACACACATAACCCCAACCTTCACCCTTTTTTTTTGGTGAGGCAGTTGAGGTTAAGTGACTTGCCCAGAGTCACACAGCTAGTGAGTGTTATGTGTCTGAGGGCAGATATGAACCCAGATCCTCCTGACTCTAAGGTCAGTGCTCCATCCACTGAGCCACCTAGCTGTCCCAACCCCCACCTTTCTACCAAAAGAATATTTCACCTGCCACATATGATTTCTGAGTGAAGAGTCAAGCAAACAGGATTTCAGCCCACCACCTGATGGCTGGCCAACAAGCCAACTCCCCTGGGCTGTAGAGAGTAGTTTTGGATACGATTAGCAAACACTTTAATGGCAGTGAACACAGCTTTTATAAATTCTCCTGTACAAATAGCATCTCCAAAATATCAAGCAATGTCACAGACCAATGTGGACCCTTCCCTCCACTCATGCTCCTTCCTCAGCTTTGGGGGAAATTAGCACCAGAATTTAAATTCTGTCCTTGTGGCTGTGCAAACATTCCCTCCCACCTCCAAACCTGGAATGGCTCCTGTTATACAAGGCTAGTAGGCTTAATGCTGAATTATTTCCAGTTGTAATAAGAATGGGTTGATGAAGCTGTCCTACAAGCTTGCCAATGGGCCACAGTTCTAATTCCATCTTCCTGAGTAGCCTTACTTGACTAATATTGAGGGATATCTCTTTTGCTTCACATCTATGTTCCCATGTGCCTCTATCCCTGGCTGCGTTGCTGTCCATCTGTCCATGTCCTCCTATGCTGTATTTGGTTATGAGAGTCAACAAAACATTTTTGAGCCGTTCCACTGTTGCTGAATGCAATATGCAAAGCAAAGAATCACCCAAAGTCTACTCTAAATTTGTATGACACCAGCCTCCCATCTCCCTTCCTGGCCACTCAATCTATTCCATGATACTCACTCTCCTTAAACCCCCAATCAATTAAGTTTTGTCATTACCACTTCTTCAGGGTGTCTTGCATCCATTGCCTCTCCACTCACAAAATCTCATCGTTTCTCACTTGGACTATTTCTATAGCCTCCTAATTGGACTTTCCTTATGTGGTTTCTCCTCCTCTCTGATCCATCATTCACTCAGCAGCCAAGGGGATATTCCAAAAGTCTGGTCAATAAATCTGTTCAATAAACTCCAGTGGCTTCCCAATACATCTAAAATCAAATACAGACACCTCTGTTTATCATTTAAAGCCATTTCAATCCTGGCTACATCCAACCTTTATTATATACTACTCAATAATAATACCATCAATCAACAAACATTTATTAAGTTCCTACAATATGCCCGGCACTGTGCTAAGCTCTGGGAATACAAAAAGAAGCAAAAGACCATTCCTGTCCTCAAGGAGCTCCACCTCTAAGGGGGGAGACAACAAATCAATACATACAAGCAAGTTATATACAGAGTAAATAGGAAATAATTAACCAAGAGAAGACACTAGAATTGAGGGATTAGGAAAGGCTTCTTATGGAACATGGGATTTTAGTTGGGACTTAATGAAAACCAGGGAAGTGAGTAGGCAGAGATGAGAAAGAAGAGCATTCCAAGCATGGGAAACAGCAAGAGAAAATGCTGAGAGCTGAGAGATGGAGTGTTCTTCTGTTTGTGGCATAGCCAGGAGGCCAGTATCACTGGTTCAAAGACTAAAGTGCATGAAGACTGGAAAGGCAGGAGGGGGCTATTCCCCTTCTGGAGCTCTATTCAGCAAGATTTTCCTGCTTACCATTCCTCACATGTGAGACTTCATTTCCCATCTACATATCATTGCAAAGGCTGTCCCCCATACCTGGTACAAAGTAGGCACTTAATAAATGCTTGTTGAACAAATAATTGGCATTGAGGAACATAGCACAGTCTTTTGGTGACATCTCAAGGTCAAAAGTGTGTTATGGTTCACTGAAATGTTTAGACCTCTTGTCAATAAATATGTTCAATAAATTCTAGTGTCTCTTTTGTATACCTGGGATGAAACAGAGACTCCTCTTTTTGTCATTTAAAGCTCTTCACATTTTGTTCGTATCCTACCTTGTTATTTTTGTTATGTACGATTCTCCTTCATGTAAGTTATTGTAATTACTTACATATTATTCCTCATACATGACACTTAATTTCAAAAAGTCTCCCATGACTTGCTCTATAAGTGTTTATTGAATTGAATTGACCTGGGTTACCCTAAACCACAATGGGGGACTGTAAGGGCATCGATTGAATGCTTTAGGGTTGGCATTCACCTAGATTAGATTCTGTTTACACTCTAAACAGAAGTAGGGTCTTCTAGTTGGTTGGGGTCCTGCCCAAGATCAAGAAACATATTCCCTGATGATGTGAAAATCTCATTTATCAGCAATGTCCTTCAGAGACTGATGGACTTTCTGGGGCTGGTCCCTGCATGAGGAAATAGAAAGAAAATGCCTTAATCCTAATTTAGTAAATGGTTATTCATATAATAGAAAAAAATCAGTTCTCTCAGCAAGAAGAGGAGATTTGGAAGTAAAAAAACCCAATTAGAATCCCAGCCCTACTACTGCAGGCAATAGCCTCACTGTCAGATTTTGTATACTCCAAGGGTTATTGGTTTGTTTGTTTGTTTGTTTATTTGTTTACTAGTCCTAGACAGGGCAGTTAGGTGGTGCAGTGCATAGAACTTGGATGGGCTTGGAACCTGGATGATCTGAGTTCAAGTCTAGCCTTAGACTTTACCAGCTATGTGACCCTGGGAGAGAGTCACTTAACCCTTATTTTGCTCATTTCCTCATCTGTAAAATGGGAACACACTGGAGAAGGAAATGGCAAACCACTCCAGTACCTTTGCTAAGAAAACCCCATAGATAAAAGCCCATGGCATCACATAAAGTTGGACATCACTGAGCGACTGAACAACAACAAGCCCTGGGATTCTGGACAAATATTTACCTGAATGCCTGCTTTCACACAGGTAAAGTTTCATTCAAACTTGGTATTTCTTTCATAAATTTCCTTCAAAACAAGGATCAGCCAGTTTTTATTTATTTCCTAAAATTTTTGGTTCCTTTGACTGGGCAAGATTGAGGGTTTATTCACCTAACCACAGGGGAGGGTAACATCAACTCACTGGTGTCATCACTGCTATGAAGGCATATCATGTATCAGATGACTTTTGATATGATGGAGAGTAATGGATAATTTTGATGCTGATGATTTAGTCTGAATTTGTATTGATATTGAAGGAATTCAGTACTCTTCATTCCATAGATTTAGGATTTTATTTAGTTCCATTCTCCCAGTTTAACCAGGAAAAAGCTGTAAAATGGGCTAAAATTCAATTAAAATATGGCTCAAAGTGAATTGCAGGCTCAGACTTGAGATGAAAGACTAAAAGTGTAATAACTGCAAGACATTACAAGACATGAATCTCAATTGTATGATATATTCCTCTCTGGCATAAAACTTTCATCGAAATGTAGTATTCCATCTAAGTTCTGCAATGTTGACTTTGGCCATTAGATGTCACTAAAGACCATGCTATAATAATCTTTCAAACTTTTTTTTTTGCCACCAGATGTCATCAAAAGACTGTGACATAATTTTCAATGGCACTAAATTGATGAAAACCCCATTTATTAAAAGCCTACTATGTGCCACACTCTGCTCTGGGTGCTAGGAGTCCAAAGATAAATAGAAACAGTCCCTGCCCCCAGAGAAAATTATATCCTCTTGATGGAGACCAACTCTGTATGGGTAACACAAAACTCAATAAGCATGGCCCGTAAAAAGAGGAAGGAGAAAAGTCTCAGCATTCCTTTCCAGAGGTGAAATTTCCATTGGGAAGACAGCATGAATTTATTTTCATATATTTTCAGTGTATTGATTTGTTTTACCGAATTTTTCTTTAATTTTTTTTTCTGTAGGATGGTTCTCATACATACATACTTTTGTAATTCAGTCATTTTTCATTCATGTCAGACTCTTTGGGACCCTATTTGAGGTTTTCTTGACAGAGATAATAGAGTGGTTTTCTATTTCCTTCTCCAGCTCATCTTATAAGTAAGGAAACTGAGGTAAACAGGATTACACAGCTAGTAAGTTTCTGAGGCCGGATTTGGACTCAGGTCTTGATGACTCGAGACTCAGAGCTCTATCCACCAAGCCACCTAGCTGCCCTGCTCTTTCTATAGTAAAGCACTATAGTCATATGAACGATGTCTTGGTCAAGGCTCTTAGAGTGAATGGGAAGGGGCCAGAGTGCTCAGTTCTGATGGGGGTCCTTCCCTCCAGCAGCACTGACTGGTAACTTCTTTGCCATTTTCTCATACAGGCCCTTGTTCTCTTGCCTACTAACCCCTTTCACACTCGGTTTCCTCATCTGTAAAACTGGAATGATCCTGGCTTTCCTTACCTAAGAGGGATTTTGTAAGGAAAGTGCTTTATCCATCTCAAAGCTGTACAGAAATATGAGTTGTTCTATCATTATTATTTTCTCAAGGGATCTCTGTCCTGGGAAGAGGAGAGAAAGGAGAGGAGGCAACCAAGGGGAGTCTTGTGCAAGGACCAGGAATGGCCCAAATGTGGGGACCCCAAGTGTAGCAAATATGAGGAAACACTAGGCATGAAGGGAGACTGAGCCCTAGGAAGGATAGTTTTCACACTGAGGTGGGAAAGTAAGCTTGGAGTCTGGGCCAGCAAGAGAGGGGCAGGGGCAGGTGGGAGTAGGAGCAAGAGAGGTGAGAAGGGATTTCCCATACCACTTAAAGGAAGGGAGCCAGAGAGCAAGGACATGGAGAAAAACACCTGCCCCAACCAGATGGGAGACACTGTTGCTGCCTCAAGGCTCCTGAGGACACAGAGCCTTAAACATTAATGATTAAACATTAAACAAATGATGTCCCTCTAAGAAGAAAAAGGTAGAAAAGAGATCTAGCAATTTGGAAGACATTATGGAAAGGGCCCCATGGGTAGCACAAAGCCCACCTGGGAATAATCTCTGGGGCTGAGCACCAGGTCCCCTATGGAGAAAGGATTGAGCAAGGGCACTAGTGTATTTACTCTCGAAAGAGAGGTTGCCAACTTTCTAGGAGAGAAGAGTAAGGAAATGGAGGTGCCCCTCCCCAAAATCACGTCGAAGCAGTGCCAAACCAGACAGTTCACAGGAGCCTCGAGTCTTAGGCTTGGAAAGGACTGAAAGTCAGCCTCTCACTTCCCACCTGAGACACAATGAATCCTCCCTATGATAACCCTGACAAGAGACCATCTAATCTTTGCGTGGAGTCCTTCAATAATGGGGAACTCACTACCTCCCAGCCTAGGTCATTCCACTTTAAAAATTTCAGGTTTTCATTATGTTGGGGCAAATCTGCATCCCTGTAATCAATCCATTAATCAATCAATCCCAGAAGTATTTATTAAGCACCTACTATATATCAGGCACTTTATCTTTCATTTTGATTCTAGGTTTCCCTTCTGAAGCCACTCCAAAGTCTAATCTCTTTATCCTGTGACAGTCGTGCAGGCATGTGAGGACAGCTACCACTGCCTCTACTGTCTTCTCTCTTCAGAGTGGAATGCCACCTACTTATACATTCATGGAATTGAGAGCTGGCAGGGTCCAAGCCCCTCCACTTAAACTAGAGGAAACAGGCCTAGAGAAAGAGGTTCAGTGACTTGCCCATGGTCTCACAGGTGGTAGGGTGCAGAGCTGGCATTCAAACCAAGGTCTTGATTCTACATTCAGTGCTCCTTCCACCACATGACCCTCCTTTTTTCATTTCTCTCAGGGTAAGTTTTCCAGGCCTCTCACCATTCCTGTCTATCAATGTCCTTCCTAAATGTGGATCCCAGAAGTGAACATATTATAGATGTGGTCTGACCAGGACCACAGAGAGTTGCTTCTGTTCTTGGGATGATTATTTTACCAGGCCCTGTGATTTCATTGGTATGGGAGCACTCCAGCTTGGAGAGTCCTGCTGCTGATGTCCATCAGCCAGGGATTAAGGAGCTGCCTGGGTCACAGAGGGTTAAATGATTTGCTTATAGTCACCTGACCAAGCCAGCAGTAAGGACTTGGACCCAGGTCTTCCTGACTCCCAGACTGGCCCTCTATTGTCTGCCCCAGGATCTATCACATGCTTGTATTAATGCAACCTGAAATCACCCTAGCTTCTGCACCCAAGGGCCCATAGAGTACACACACAGACACACATACACACCTTCTCCTGATGGACACGCAAGGGAGGGAGGGGTCAGAGCTCCAACCTTTCCACAAGTGGAAGGGACACTGCTTCCTTTCACTCTGCTGTCTCCTTCTGAAGCCCTCAAGGCTGAGCAGCACCACCACTCCCTCCCCTTGTCCCCCCTTAAGGATGATGCCTCCCTGACAGAAGAGGGAAAGATCCCCAGGGCAGCTGCTGCTCTCCTGCCTCCCTCACTCACTTATAAAGGCCTAGAAGAATGATGAGACACAGGGTAGAAGCCAGCGTCTAGGACAGGCCCGCACATCTCTTGGGGGTACAGATCTAATAGTGATATTGCTGGGTGAAAAGGTATACACAGTTTGATAGCCCTTTAGGCACAGTTTCCAAAGTGCTCTCCAGGATGATTAGATTAGAGTATGACTCCACCAGAAGTGCCTTAGCATCCCTATTTTTCCACATCCCCTCCAACATTTGATGTTTTCCTTTCCTATCATATACCCAATATGATCATTGTGAGGTGGTATCTCAGAGGTTTTTTTCTCATTTGTATGTCTCTAATCAATAGTTATTTAGAGCACTATTAAAAATAATATTTTACTTTTTCCCAATTAAATGTGAAGACAATTTCTAACATTAATTGAAAAAAATTTTTGTGTTGCAAATTTTCTCCCTCCCTCACTTCCCCCTTCCCTGAGATGTCAAGCAATTGATAGAGTTTATATGTGTCCACTCATGGAAAACATATTCCTGCTAGTCATATTATGAAAGAAGACACAGATCCAAACAAAATTAAGCACAAAAAATAATAAAATTACAATAGTATGCTTCAATCTGCATTCAGACTCCATCAGTTCTTTCTCTGGATATGGATAGAAGTTTTTATCATGCATCCTTTGGAATTGTCTTGGTTCATTGTATTGCTGAGAATAGCTAAGTCATTTACAGTTGATCATCATACAGTATTGCTATTACTGTGTACAATGTTCTCCTGGCTGTGCTCACTCTAACTTGCATTAGTTCATGTAAGTCTTTCCAGGGTTTTCTGAAATCCACCTGCTTATCATTTCTTACTGCACAAGAGTATTTCATCATAATCATATTCCACAGCTTCTTCAGCCATTCCCCAACCAATGGGCATCTCATTCGATTTCCAGTTCTTAGCCACCACAGAAAGACCTATTGTAAATATTTTTGTGTAAGCAGGTCACTTTCCCTTAATTCATCTATGTGGTATACAAACCTAGTAATGGTATTGCTGGATCAAAGGGTATTGCAGTATGATAGCCCTTTGGGCATAGTTCCAAAGTGTTCTCCAGAACTGTTAGAGTAGTTCTAATTCCGCCAACAATGCATTAGTGTCCCAATTTTCCTGCATGCCTTCCAACATTTATCATTTTCCTTTTATGTCATATTGACAAATCTCATAGGTGTGAGGTGGTACTTCAGACTTGTTTTAGTTTGCCTTTCTCTAATCAATAGTGATTTAGAACATTTTTTCATATGGCTATAGATAGCTTTGATTTCTTTATCTGAAAACTGCCTGTTCATATCCTTCTACCACTGTGACAATTAAAAAATTCAAGAGATAAACTTTCTGGGTAGTCATTTCATTAATAATGCTAGTGTTTAATAAACGTAAAATGTCAGTGGTACTCTCAAATGCCAAGGACTATCATGGAGGCAGGTTCACAGCTTTTATGCCCTTGGAAATGTGAGTGTTCCAGAGGGTGGCAATCAACTGGAAGGACTGGGGGGGTGTTCTTCTAAATTGTCCAACCTTGGGCAATCTAATCAAAGAATTTATCCCCAGCCAAACATGAATAGGGCACCATGGGCTTCCAGTCTCATTTGTAGCAATGTCTTTCAGAGACTGAGGACCTACAGGTTCCTGAAAAAATACTAGTTTTAATTCAATAATTGATTATTAATATAAGGGAGAAATAAGCATTAATCTCACCAACAATTGGGGAATGACATGTATTCTTAGAAATTTGACTCAGTTCTGTATATATTTGAGAAATGAGGCCTTTATCAGAGACATGATGTATAAATTGTATAAAGCTAGGAAGCTTTCTGCTTTCCTGCTAATTTTGGTTGCATTGGTTTTGTTTCTGCAAACTCTTTTTTAATTTGACATAATAAAAATTATCCATTTTTAATCTAGTAATGTTCTGTGTCTCTTGTTTGGTCATAAATTCTTACATTCTCCATAAATCTGAAAAGTAAATTATTTTTTACCTTCTTATTTGTTTATAGCATGTAAAAATGATGTACCTATTTTGACCTTCTCTTCATATATGGTGTAAGTAGTTGCTCTAGACCTACTTTCTGTTATACTGTTTTTCATTTTTCCCAGAAGTTGTCAAATAGTGAGTTCTTGTCCAAAAAGCTTAGGTTTTTGGGTTTATTAAACATTAGATAATTATGGGCATTAACTACTATGTCTTGTGTTCCTAATCTATTCCATTGATTCACCACTCTATTTCTTAGCCCGTGTCAGATAGTTTTAATGATTACAATTTTATTATACAGTTTAAGATTTTGTACAACTAAACCACCTTCCCTCACATTTTTGAAATTAATTCACTTGATATTTTTAACCTCTTGTTCTTCTAGATGAATTTTGTTATTCTTTTTCTAGTGCTATAAAATAATTTTTGGTAGTTTAATTGGTAATTGAATAAGTAAATTAATTTAGGTAGAATTGTCATCCCTATTATATTAATTTGGCCCACACATGTACAAGTGGTATTTTTCCAATTGTTTCGATCTGGCTTTATTTGTGTGAAAAGTGTTTTGTAATTATGTTCGTATAGTTCCTGGGTTTGTCATGGCAGGTAGACTCCCAAGTATTTTATATTGTCTACTTTAAATGAAATTTCTTTTTGTATCTCTTGCTCCTAGATTTTTTTTTGCTAATATATAGAAATGTTGATGATTTATGTGAGTATTTTATATTCTGCAACTTTGCTAAATTTATTAATTATTTGAACTAATTCTTTTAGTTGATTCTATACTATTTTCTAAGTATACAATTATATAATCTGGAAAGAGTGATGTATTTGTTTTCTTGTTGCCTGTAATAATTCCTTCCATTTCTTCTTCTGTTCCTATTGCTATAGCAAACATTTCTAGTGTAATGTTGAATAACAGCAGTGATAATGGGCACCCTTGTTTCACTCATGCTCTTATTGGGAAGGCTTCCAGCTTATCCCCATTACAGATAATGCCTGCTGGTGGTTTTTGAGAGGTACTACATATCATTTTAAGAAAAGCTCCATTTATTCCTATACTCTAAAGTATTTTTCCTAGGAATGTGTGCTGTATTTTGTCAAAAGCTTTTTCTGTTTCTCTTGAGATAATCATATGCATTTTGTTGGTTTTGTTATTGATATGGTCACTTATGCTGATGCTGTTTCTAATATTATACCAGCTCTGCACTCCTGGTATAAATACCACTTGGTCATAGAGTATGATCCAGGTCATATATTGCTGTAATCTCCCTGCAAGCATTTTATTTTAAAAAATTATATCAATATTTATTAGGAAAATTGGTCTATAGTTTTCTTTATCTGTTTTGGCTTTTCCTGGCTTAAATAAAAGCACCATATATGTGTTATAAAAGGAGGACTTGTCCTTTGTCTATATTCCCAAATAGTTTATATAGTATTGGAATTAATTGTTTTTTAAAAATGTTGGATAGAGGGGGCAGCTAGGTGGTGCAGTGGATAGAGGTCTGGCCTTGGAGTCAGGAGCTCCTGAGTTCAAATCCAACCTCAGTCACTTCACACTTACTAGCTGTGTGACCCTGAGCAAGTCACTTAACCCCAATTGCTTCACCAAAAACCAAAAAAAAATGTTGGATAGAAATCACATGTGAATTCATCTTGCCCTGGAGATTTTTTCTTAGGCAGCTCATTGATGGCTTATTCAATTTCTCCAAGATCTGGTAATTTAAGTATTCTTTTTCTTCACTTAATATGTCTTTGTAGATATTCATCCATTTCACTTAGATTGTCAGATTCATTGTCATAAAGTTTGGTAAAATAGCTCCTAATCATTGCTTGGACTTCATCTTCATTGGTGGTGAATTCACCCTTTTCATTTCTGATACTGGTAATTTCATTTGACAGTCAGCTAGCTGGCACAACGTATAGAATGCAGGGCCTGAAATCAGAAAGACTCATTTTCCTGAGTTCAAATTTAACCTCAGACACTAGTTGTGTGACCTTGTGCAAGGCTTGTTTGCCTTAGTTCCTCATCTGTAAAATCAGCTGGAGAAGCATATGCTAAACCACTCCACTACTTTGGCCAAGAAAACCCCAAATGGGGTCACAAATTGTCAGATATGACTGAAACAACTAAACAACAATAAAAATTTGTTTTTTTCTTAGTTTTTAAAAAAATCAAACTAGCCTATAGTTTATCTATTTTACTGTTTTTTCCCCATAAAACTATCTCTTAGTTAAATTAGTTTCATTTTTTTTAACTTTCAATTTTATTAATCTCTCATTTGATATTATTTAATTTGGTATTTAATTGGGGGTATTTAATTTGTTCTTTTTCTAGATTTTTTTTAGTTGCATGCACAGGTCACTGATCTTCTCTTTCTCTATTTTATTGATGTAAGTTTTTAGAGTACAATAGTATTCCATCACCATCATATACCCCAACTTATTCAGCCATTTCCCATTTAATGGGCAACCCCTCAATTTCCAGTTCTTTGCCACCACAAAAAGAGCTACTATAAATATTTTATAACACATATATAGTACATACAGGTCATTTTGCTTTTTGTGTTTTATTTCTTTGGGATACAGAATAGGAATGGTGCTGCTGGATCCAAGGGGATGCATGGTTTTATAGTCCTTTGATATAGTTTCAATTTGCTCTCCAGAATTGTTGACTCACATCATAATTCCAACAACAGTATATTAGTGTCTCAATTTTCCCACAATCCCCTCCTAAATTTGTCTTTTTCCTTTTCTCTCAGATTTGCCAATCTGATAGGTGTAGGGTGTTACTTCAGAGTTGCTTTAATTTGCATTTCTCTAATCAATAGTTATTTACAACATTTTTTTCATGAGTACAGATAGCTTTGATTACTTCATCTGAAAACTGCCTGTTTCTAGCCTTTGACCATATATCAGTTGGAGAATAGTTCTGATTTTTATAAATTTGACTCGGTTCTCTATGTATTTGAGGAATGAAACTTTTATCAAAGTAACTTCCTTTTTATGGTTCTCTTGAGTCTTGTATTTGAAAGTCCAATTTTATTTTTCTTTTTTTAAATAGTATTTTATTTTCCCCAATTATATATATCAAATCAATTTCTAGCATTCATTTTTACAAGATTTTGAGTTCCAAATTTTTCTCCCTCCCTCCCTTTCCCTCTTCTGAAAATGGTAGGTAATTTTATATGGATTATGTTTGTGCTATCATGTAAATCATATTTCCATATTAGTCACAGTTGTGAAAGAAGAAAGATCAAAAAGAAAAAACACAAAAAAGAATAAAGTAAGTAAAGCAGTATGCTTCCATCTGCATTCAGAGTCCATCTGTTCTTTATCTGGATGTGGATAGCATTTTCTTTTGTGAGTCCTTTTTACTTGTCTTGGATCATTGTGTTGCTGAGAGGAGGTGAGTCATTCGTAGATGATCATCACACAGTGTTGCTGATACTGTGAACAATGTTTTCCTGGTTTTGCTCATTTTGCTTTGCATCAGTTTGTATAAGTTTTTCCAGGTTTTTCTGAAATCTGCCTGTTCCTTATTTCTTATTGCACAATAGTATTCCATTGCATTCATATAGTACAGCTTGTTCATCCATTCCCATGATGGGCATCCCCTGAGTTTCCAGTATTTTTTCCACCACAAAAAGGGCTGCTATAAATATTTTTGCACATGTAGGTCCTTTCACCTTTTTTATGATCTCTTTGGGATACAGATCTAGAAGTGGTATTGCTGGATCAAGAGGTATGCACAGTTGACTTCCCTTTGGGCATAGTTCCAAATTTCTCTCCAGAATGGTTAGATCAGTTCACAACTCCACCAACAGTGCATTAGTGTCCCAGTGTTCCCAATCCTCTCCAAGATTTATTATATTCCTTTTTTTGTCATATTGGCCAATCTGATAGGTGTGAGGTGGTACCTCAGAGTTGTTTTTACTGGTATTTCTCTAATCCAAAGTGATTTAGAGAAATTCTTCATATGCCTATAGATAGCTTTGATTTCTTTATCTGAAAACTGCCAGTTCATATCCTTTGACCATTTATCAATTGGGGAATGGTCTGTATTCTTATACATTTGATTCAGTTCTCCATATATTTGAGAAATGAGCTCTTTATCAGAGACACCTGCTGTAAAGATTATTTCCCAGCTTTTTGCTTTCCTTCTAATCTTGGTTACATTGGTTTTGTTTGTACAAAAGCTTTTCAATTAAATATAATCAAAATGATCTATTTACCTTTCGTGATGTTCTCTATCTCTTGTTTGTTCATGAACCTGTAACTTACTTAATTTCTCCTTTAAGAACTTGGATGCTATACCACTTGGTGCATTTATGTTTGTCTTGAAATTACTTAATTGTCTGTGGTACCTTTTAGCAAGATGTAGTTTCCTTTTTTATCTCTTTTAATTAGGTCTTTTTGCTTTTGCCTTGTCTGATATCAAGATTGCTACCCCTGCTTTTTATTTCAGCTAAAGCATAATAGATCCTGCTCCAGCCCCTTACCTTTAGTCTAAGTGTGTCTCTTTGCTTCAAGTGTATTTCTTGTAAACAACATATTGTAGGATTCTGGTTTTTGATCCCCTCTCCTATCAATTTTTTAAGGGAAATTTCATGCTACTTATATTCACAGTTATGAATACTAATTGTATTTCCCCCATTTTATTTTTCCTCCTGTTTGTCCTCTCTCTCCTCTCCCTCCTCGACAGTGGTTTGCTTCTCTCTACCACCTCCCAAATCTGACCTCTGTTCTGTCACTTCCCTCCCATCCTCCTGCCTTTACTTAATCTCCTCACTTTCTACTTTCCTCTGTGGTAAGATAGATTTCTATATTCAACTGTATGTATATCATTCCCTCTTTGAGCCAAAATAGATGAGAGTAAGGTTAAAGCTGATGCCCATCACCCAACATCCCATCTTCCCCTCCACTGTAATAGGTCTTTTGCTCTTCTTTATCTGAAATAATTTGTCCCATTCTGCCTTTCCTTTCTTTCTGCACCCAGTCCTCTTTCTCATCCCTTAATTATTTTTATATCATTCCCTCAAATTCACCTTATACTCATACCCTCTATGTATATTCTTTCTTGCTGTACTATTAGTGATGAAATTTTTTAATAATTACAAGTATTATCTTTCCATATAGGGATGTAAACAGTTCATCTCCACTGAATCCCTTGTGTTCTCTTTCCTCTTTTTACATTTTGAGGCTTTTCCTGGGTCTTCATATTGGAGATCCATTTTTTTTATTCAATTCAGCTCTTCTTATGAAAGCTGCAAATCCTTCTCTTTCACTGAACGATCATTTTTTTTCTTTTGGAGTATTATGCTTAATTTTGCCAGGTAGATGATTCTTGGTTGTAGTCCTAGCTTTTTTGCCTTCTTTAATATTATGTTACATGACCCCTGATCCTTTAATGTTGTAGCTGCTAGGTGCCAGTAATCCTGACTGTGGCTTCCTGATATTTGAATTGTTTCTTTCTGGTGACTTGCAGTATTTGTTCCTTGACCTGATAGTTCTGTAATTTGGCTACAATGTTCCTTGGAGTTTTTATTTTGGGATTTCTGTCCTGAGGGCATCAGTGGATTCTTTCAATGCCTATTTGGCTCTCTGGTTCCAGGACATCAGGGCAGTTTCCTTGATAATTTCTTGAAAGATGCTGTCCAGGTCTTCCTATTGATTATGGCTTTCAGATACTCCAATGATTCTGACGTTGTCCCTCTTGGATCTATTTTCTAGGTCAGTTCTTTTTTCCAATGTGGAAAATTATATTTTCTTCTATTTTTTCATTCTTTTGAATTTATTTGACTTCTTCTTGATGTCTCATAGAGTCATTAGCTTCCGCTTGACCAATTCTAACTTTTAAGGAGTCATTTTCCCCAGTTATCTTTTGTACTTTCTTTTCCATTTGGCCAATTTTACTTTTTAAATGGTTGATTTCTTTTTCCAAGCTGTTGACTTTTTTTTCATAATTCTCTTCCGTCACTTCCATTTCTTTCCCCAATTTTCTTCTACCTTCCTTATATGATTTTTAAGCTCTTTTTTGAGCTTTTCCATGAGTTCTTTCTGGGGCTGGAGACCATTTTCCACTCTTCTTTGGGGTTTTTCCTATAGATGCTTTGACTTTTTTTTTTTTTTTTTGCTTTTTGGTGAGGCAGTTGGGGTTAAGGTGCTTTGACATTGTTGTCCTCTTCTCAATTTTTGTCTTGGTCTTATCTGTCACCATAATAACTTTTTATGGTCAGTTTTTTTTTTATTTGTTTATTTTTGCTCACCTTTTTTTTTGGCTTTTTTCCTTTCTTTTAAATTTGAGCTCTGCTCCCAGGATTGAAGGGGCACTGTCTCAGGCTTCTTGTGCCAGTGGCTGCAGGACCTAGATATTTACCTGGTGCTGCACTGATATTACCCTGAGTCCCTTGAGGTACCCTTGTGTCTGGTACTGCACTGAGGGGGTATGGTGGGTGGTACCTGGCTCTGCTGGAGGCCATAGGGGCCAGACAGCTAACCTAGTGCTAAGCTTTGGTCCTAGTGGTGGTATCTTTCATGTGCTGAGGCTGGCTGGGGTGTTTCAGCATTTCCATGGGGCTACACTGAAGCACGTAGAAGTCTGGCCACTGGAGGATGCCTGTTTTCCCAGCATTTCACTGAAGCATGTGGTGGTTCTTGGAGCTGGAGTCTACCCTGGCTATGCTGAGGCATATGGGGAGTCTTGGTGTTGATGTTTGCCTGTTCCACCACACTGGATCTCAGGATCTCCCACTGGTTTGCTTAGGTGGGACTTGCTGGCTTGCTGTGATGCTTCCTGTCCTAGACTGTGCTCCCCTTTTATCAGAGTGAGAAAGATTACTTTTGCCAATCTCTAAGTTTCTTGGGCCACAAGATTATTTCACCCTGTCTTTTTGCTAGTTCTGCTGTTCCAAGATTTGTTTTTGGGTGCTATTTTATGGTTGTTTGGAGGTAAGTATGAGAGAGTCATGGTGATTTACTGCTTACTCTGCTACCTTGGCTCCCAGAAGTCCATCAGTGAAAGTCCAATTTACTATTTAGCTCTGGTCTTTTCATCAGGAATGCTCTAAAGCCTTCTATTTCATTGAATATTCATTCTCCCTTGAAAGTTTATACTCACTTTTGCTGGGTAGGTGATTCTTGGTTGCAATCCTCACTCCTTTGCCCTCCAGAATATCATATTCCAAGCCCTTTGATCCTTTAATGTAGAAGCTGCTAAATTGTGTGATATTCTAGTTGTGGCCCCACAATATTTGTATCGTGGCTTTCAGGCCATCCAATAGTTCTTAAATTCTCTCTCTTTGAACTGTTTTTGAGGACAGTTGTTTTTCCAATAAGGTCTTTCAACTTTTCTTCTATTTTTTCATTCTTTTATTTTTGTTTCATTGTTTTTTAATGTCTCATGGGGTCATTAATTTCCAATTACCCAATTCTGATTTTTAAGTAATTATTCTCTTCATTGAGCTTTTATACTTGCTTTTCCATTTGGCCAATTCTACTTTTTTATTTTTATTTTTAAGTAATATTTTATTTTTTTCAAATTACAGGTAAAGACAATTTTCAACATTCATTTTTTATAAAATTTTGAGTTCCACATTTTTCTTCCTCCTTCCCTTCCCTTTTACCTCCTGAAGATGACAAGCAATCTAATATAGGTCATATCATGTAAGATATATTTCCACATTAGTCATGTAAAAGAAAAAAATGAAAAAAACAAAGAAATTGAAAACAGTGTGCTTCAATCTGCATTCTGACTCCATCAGTTCTTTCTCTGGAGTTGGATAACATTTTCTACTATGTGTCTTTTGGAATTGTCTTGCACCATTGCAATTCTACTTTTTAAGGAATTGATTTCTTCAAGAAATGTTTATACATCTTTTTCAATGTGACCAATTCTACTTCTTAAGGAGTTGTTCTCTTGAGTAGATTTTTGTGCTTCTTTTACCATTTGGCTTATTTCCTTTTTTAAGGTGTGATTTTCTTTAGTGTTTTTTTTGTGTGCCTCCTTTACCAAGCTGTTGACTGTTTTTTCCTGATTTTCTTGCATCATTGTCTTTTCTTTTTTAAACTTTTGCTCTATGTCTCTAATGTTTAAAATTCTTTTTGAGCTCACCCTGAAATTCTTTTGGAACTTAAGACTAATCAACATTTGTATTGGGAGTTTTGGATGTAGCAGTTTTGACCTTGTTGTTTTCTTCTGAGATTGTGTTTTGATCTTCCCTGTCACCATAATAAGTTTCTATGGTCAGATTCTCTTTTTATTGTTTGCCCATTTTCCAGCCTATTTTTTTTCTTTTAACTTTATGTTAAATTTGGCTCTGCTCTTTAGAGTGGAGGGAGCACTGTCCCAAGTTTGGGGTTTTTTATGCAGCTGTTTTCAGATCTCATTCTGAGGGTCCATAAGTTTTCAGATTTTCCAAGGCTGTGTGATCTAAAGAGAGGTGCAGTTACTTCTCTCCTGGCCTGTGCTCTGGTCTGTGAACTACCACAAGCACCCTTTTCCACCCTCGTACTGTGAGCAGGGTCCCCACCCCTGCAACCACAAGCTCTGGTGTACTAGTGCTTCACTTCACCCCGAGTCGGAGACCCAGGAATCTGACACGGATCCACCCATGAGGGATGCTCTGGCTGCATTTCCCTTTAGAAATCCTCCAAAGTAATAGAATCTACAAACAACACGAAACAAGACACAAGATAAAGATTTTTCTGAAAAACAGACAAAATGACAAGACACACACAGACAAGATATAAAGATAAAACCCATTTTAGGGGAAGTGGCCAGAAACCATTGCTTATGGCTACCCTCAAAACCAAAAATTCATCTGATCAGAATAAGATTTTCCAATGACTATTCTGAATTTCTTTAATTTGCAATAATGATTAGAGCCAAAACAGGTAAAAGAAATAATCAGCTGTATCGCATTCAGTTTTATACCAAATGTCCCATAGCTCAATGGCATCCTATTTAGTCATTTTTGTAATTACCAGAAACTTTAGGGGAATGGGACACCTTTTTTCTGAATTCAGAGAATTCCACATTTTTGCTTCTCAAGTTCCAAGAGCATGTAGAAAGATTTAGTACAAACTCAATATAAAACAGAGTTATTTGAAGAACATCAAATCAAGACCACATAATTCATCTGAAATATCAGAGAATTTCAGTTGTTACATCCTGAGGGACTGAATTGGAAAATGAGTCTTTCCAAAATTATCAGATAGATGCTTCAAAAAGGTAAATAATTTCACTCGCTTTGCAATTATCAAGGAAATTTTACATGTAAAATTCTTAACCTACTTGTTGAAAACTGTGACACATGTCCCACTAAGTCCCTCTTAATGAGGATATTTAATATTAACACAATGAAAGGATGTATCAATCTTCTGTAAACTAAGTACTCATAAATTGTCAGGCCTGCTTGTCTCTATTATTTGTAATTCCAGTGATGATTTAAAATGATTCCTCACTCTAGGAGTACTATACTAGCATATATTATTCAGTCAAAGGTCTCCAATATCTCTTATGTTTATCACTATGAAAAAATGAGGCATCATTAAACATTTGCCCTTATCAATGGAATTTGCTATGTGAGGAGAAAGGGAAGGACATGGTAGTATTGATACTATTCACTAGTTCTGTTGATTTCAGGCATGATTCACAGGCAGCCAAATCGTGTGAAACGATGTCACAGCCAGGCTCAGAATTATGCGAGTGGGAAAAGGTGTTATATGGGAAACTGAGTCAAGAAGGTCCTCACTTTAGTGTTCCTAAGTTCACCTCCCCTCAAGTATTCCCCAGGGACAGATATCCACTGGTGTGAATTCACAGATGGCACCCCTATTGAACTGCTGACATTTTTACTAGTGGCCTCAGGAGAGGTCAGACAATAAAACCTGCAATCAAAACTGAGAAGTATATCAAATTATGGTCCCAAATTTTCTGCCTCAAATAGCAAAACTTCGTTAGTCATGTGTTAGGGCAGGATATATTTATTATGTTCATGCATAACAGTGTTGGTTCAAATTCATGCAGCATTCATTAACAGATTAAGTTTTCATATATATATTATAGTTGTTGGAGGTGAAATCCACCACATGTACATGTGTCCTGAAGAATGTCTGAACAAATACATGATAGGTTTTAAAACTCTCCTTGTGGTCTGCTCTGTAGATAGGAGAAAGGAAGGGAAAGTACATGTGGCCATTTCAGGTGGGCTTCAGAATACAGCCTGCCAAGAGGAGTTTTAAGTTCTAGAAAAAGCTTTAATCCACTGAGTAAGCCAAAGGGAGCAATTACCAGAGGAAATGATGGAGACACAAGCTGGTATCTTGGACAAGCAGCACAAATACTACATTCTGGAGTTTTACATGAATACAGTGAATATTAGTTTACACATAGTGAATAGTTGGCTCAAAAATGTAACTTTACTACATACTGAGTATTAACAGATGATAATTTCATTATTATCTAAATGATTTCAGATGAAAGAAACACTTCTAATTTAAAGTTGAATTCATAAATTTCCTACCTTGGCTGGGACAGGTTCAAGTTCCTTAAACTGCAGTATTTCAGAGTTTGACAATATGTTGTCAGCAGGGCTGGTAAGGTCTTATAACAGGTCAAGTAGGAAGTCCAAAAGACCCTCACAGACAAAGATTTCTTAAGAATATTTTGCTATGCTTTTCTCCCAACAGTATCATTTATCATTTTTATTATTTTCTTAATTTCAAACAAAAACACTTCATTAAATATGAACAATTTTAAACATATTTTTCACATTCTATAACAGATACATTTATGGTCTCACAGTATTCAGATCAAAGGGAGAAGTAACCTTTCTTAACAATTGGGTTTTTTTTTCAGTTTTTATAATATAAGAGAAAAGATTACATACCCAACATCAAGTATTTAACACATGAAACTTATTACTGTCAGATGATAATAATTCAGTGAGATGCATTTTAAAATTATGTTACAGGAAAAATCATCTATCTTATTTCCTTTAGTATCCTACTAATCACATTCAATGACATCTAAAACCCAGTATAAAATTATCTAGCATGGAATAATTACAGTTAATTAAAGAGGTGACAGTGGTTCATTGACATAGTATCTCCCACATGCCAAACCCTTTTCTAATTCTTGAAGATTACTTAGGGGACAAGTAGGTGGCACAGTAGATAGAGCTCTGCTTGGAGTCAGGAGGACCTGAGTTCAAATCCAGCCTCAGACACTTGACACTTACTAGCTGTGTGACCCTGGGCAAGTCACTTAACCCCAATTGCCTCACCAAAAAGAAAAAAAAAAGATTAAAAGATTGCTTTTCTGTAGTATTTTAGAATGGTTAGTTTTTGATTTCTCAGTTATTACTTGATCACTTGATAATTTACATTAATGGGGCAGTTATACATAGTAAGACTGAAGTTTTTCCCTTTAAGAGACTAGTTTAGAGGCAAATATACACCACTCAATATTTTATAGGTTTTTTAAAACAGTCTTGCTATTTTTCAGCAGTCTATTTCATGAGATACTAAATTTTCTTTAGCCAAATGGCATCAATTTAGTTTATTTCAAAGTGACATTACTTAAGCATGGTTACAAATTTAGATCACCATTCTAGTTTAGGGGCATTCTTCAAACCTCTTATTAATCATAAGAATTTAACTCAATAAGTACTTCATTATTACAATGCTTTTTCTCCCTGCCCCCCCTGCAAAGGCTGTTATTACATTCATTTGAATATCTCAATAAGGAAGTAGTCTAATAGCATTTTGCAATATTTTTGAAAATTTTAATATAATAGTATATTTTTAAATGCATATTTTCCTAATTAAAAGAGAATTCACATTTCCAATAAAATGTCTCTTATTCTTCTAAATTCTATAAAATAAGAATATTTAGAAGTCTAAAGAATATCATTTTTGTTTGTTGTTTTAACATGATATTAAATTTCTCAAGTTCTTCTCAAGTCAAATTTCATTTATTAAATTAGAACTTGGAAGCTGAGGAGATGCTCCTTACCTGGGGAATGGCTGAACAAGTTGTGGCATATGATTATGATGGAGTACTGTGGTGCTATTAGTAACAACCAAAGGGATGGTTCAGAAAAATCTGGGAATACCTATATGAACTCATGCAGTGACCAGAAATAAGAGATCATTATGTACAAAAATAACAATGTTATAATGATGATCATCTGTGAAAGACTTAGCTGCTTTGATCAATACAAAGATCAAGATAGTTCCAAAAGACTCATGGTGAAAAAATGTTATCCTCCTGCAGAGAGAGAACTGCTGAACTCTGAATAAAAATTGCAGTATAATTTTTCACTTTATTTTTCTTGCTTTTTCATATGGCTAATATGGAAACAGTTTTTGCATAATTCACTTTTATGATTGATATATTGCTTGTCTCTCAGTGGTCAGAAGACGGGTTAGAAAGAGGGAGAGAATGTGGAACTCAAAATATAAAACAAATATATTGTTAATAATAAATAATAACTTCATTTTTAAGTAATACAGTGAAAAAAAAAAAAAGGATAGAGGGGAAGAAATGCCCAGACTACATCTTCTCTAGGGATTTTGACCTTTCTGGGGATTTCCATCCGGTTTTACCCTCAGGAGAAATTGTGTTGCTTCCCTTGGTTATGTCCTGCTGGAGACACAGTCTGATTGTGTGTGCTAGGAGAACAGAGGGCCAAAGTTGGGGAGACTACCAGCTTCTGTTTGGATGTAGAAAGTGAGAAGGAGGCATGGATCTGGCCTGGGCTGAGTGCAGCAGAAAGTGTCTGGAGTCAGGCCTGAGCTCCATACCCTTCCTCCTCTGTGCAGTGGTTCAGGTGGTTGGTTCAGAGCAGGGGTTCCTTACCGTTTTAGGCTTTGTACCCCCTCCGCTTTTCAGTAAACCTTCCCTTGCTCTTATTTCATATGAAATTCAATACATTCTACTGCATATTCTCAGTATAACTAAAATAAAAAGATCAGTTTTCCTTTTCCAAGGGTAGACCAACACTTTTGTAACTTCACTGATGGAATTTCAAACTGAAATCACTGCTGTCCCTCCATGAGGCAGCTGCCCCGAAGAGGAAGAGGCTGCCTCAGGAGGAAAGGCCTGAGTTCTCTAGCCTTGTCTGGATGCCCACAAGTTCTGAATGTTGTACGGGGGATTGGCGCTCAGGTCTGGGCAGGAACGTTGCATCTGCAGTCTCCTCCAGCGCGGGGGTCTGTGATTGGAAGATTTCATGATTCTAGGACTGCAGCCCTGGCAGCTGAAGCTCCTCATTGCCATCCCAGCCCTTCCCCCCTCCCCAAATGTTCCACCAGCCTGGGCTGCCACTCACAGGGATTAACCTGCCCTGCCCCTCCTCCTCTCCAGACTTCAAGCAGTTCCCCAAGGCTGCTCTCTGCTGCTTCTCTCAGTCAGCCCAGGCAGTTTTCTCTTTCTCTCTTTGAGAGACTCCATTTGGACTTTATGCTTCCTGCCCAGCCCTGGTTCACACAGGAGCAGCTCTGTGGGCAGGATTGCTGGGTAGGCTCCTTTGAACAATCTTCAGACTTTGGCATATCTAAACCAGCGTGGAAATACTGATCGCTTATGTCCCAGACAGACTGGGGAACTCCAGAATCAACCTAGATTTGGATTTGGATTGGGATATTTTTGGCCACATCAATGAATTGAGGGACACTAGAACCTTTCTTCTCTTCCCCTAAAAATAATGTAGTCCCCATCCAACTATGTGTGTGTTGGGGACTGTCAGGACAGAGTGAAGTAATATCATTAGAGGATGAAAGGATCATAGATTTCAGAGCTGAAAGGGACCTTAGAGACCAGTGAATCCAGTTTCTGTCTCACTTTGTGGATAAGGAATCTGAGACACAGAGAGGTTAAGTGACTTCCCTAGGGACACACAGCTACGACCTGTGTGTGGAAGCATTTGAACTCAGGTCTTCCTGAATTCAAATCCAACACTCTAATCACTACACAAGGCCACTATTAGATGCATTGCCCTCTATTCAAATGGCACAATGATGCCTTTAGTATCCTCAAAGAATTGGGGTGAATGAGTTTCTCAGAGCCATAACAATACAGGTATCTTTTAGAAAAAGAGAATTTCAGGGCAGCTAGGTAGTACAGTGGATAGAGCATCACCCTGGAAATCAGGAGGACCTCAGTTCAAATCTAGTTTCACACCAGACACTTGACACTCACTAGCTGTGTGGCCCTGGGTAAGTCACTTAACCCCAATTGCCTTGCAAAAAATAAATAAATAAATAAATAAATAAAAATTCCACACTGTGGCTTCTTTTTATCTAACCACAGAACAGAGAATGTCTGAGTTGAAAACGGCCTTTAACAGAGAATGTCTAAGCAGAGAGGAGCCTCCACAGTGTTAAAGATGGAAGAGCCCCCCAAGCAGAGTCATACCTGCAGAGGCAGTGAGCACATAGGACATGGAATGTTAGACCTTGAAGGGACCTTGGAACATAGAATGGTAGAGCTGGAAGGGATGTTAGAGATCATTGAGGACAAATGGCCCATTTTTAAGAAGAAGAGGCTGAAGGACAAAGTAACTTTTTGAGGAGTCAGAGATACAACCCCAGGTCCTAATGACTAGTCTGGGGCTCTTTCTTTAAGAAGGCTTTTGGGGTCAGACATCACAGCCAGCTTCCTCTTTCAAGAGGGGGTGAGGCCCTAAGGCCACTGTCTGAGGGGATTTGTCTCATCTTTTTTCCAGGATGCCTTTCAGGAGATGCTGGTCTCACTGCTTCTCTCTTACACTTAATTTTGTTTCTCCCTTCCACTTTCTTCATATTTTTTTCATCCTTTCTCTAAGCAGTTGGTGATGCTAATGGTACCTTGGCCTCTACCTGCAGATCTCAGTGGGACCCTGGCATTTGACTGGTGATCTTCATGGGTGTCTAGCTCCTGAATGGTGGTCTTGGAGGAATAGACAGCAGCCTCCTTAGCAATGACAAGAATTTGAGATTTGAAAAACAAACCAAATCAGAACCTCTTCTCCTCTCTCAAAAGCCCAGGAGCTCCCACATTAGGGGTAGTGTCTGTCTTGAATATCACTCTCAGAGAGATCTACAATTAAATGTCAGGTGTCTATTCAGACTTCTACTTGTCCACGTGGCCCCCATGAAAGTAACAATTCAAGTCCTAGGCCCCAACTGACACCACCATTTGTGTTCCAGGGCCTCACTCAGACCTCAATCATATGGCAGAGTCATAGCCAAACCATTCACTGGAGCCACACTGAGATCACCACTTGAATGCTTGGTCCCCATCAAGATCACAAGTTGGGTGCCACATCTCCAGTCAGACCATCTACCAAATCCCAGACCCTTACCACTAAAGAAACCACCAACCAAAGCCTAGTCCTACTGTGAGACCACTAACTGATAAACAGGATCCCAGCAAGGTCTCCTACTGGATGTCATTATGGTTTTCCTCAAAATCCATCCCTTCTCCTCACTGGCTTATTCCTTTTGAGGGAATCTGCATTCTTTTAGAAACCCAACTTTTCACTTTACTTTTTTTCAATGAACAAGTGTTAATTTCCTCTCCCATCTAACTCCCATCCCTCCCTTGACCAATGAAAAAAAGAAAAGAATAACTAAACTGTTATAAAATATGAATATGTAGTCAAGCCATGCAAATCCTCCTATTGGCCACATCCAAAAATCTGTCTCATTCTGCACCCTGAGTCAGTCCATCATCTCTGTGTCTGGAGCTGTACAAGATGCATCCTCATGGGTCCCTGGGAGTCATACTTGATCATTACATTGATTAGAGGTCTTAAGTGTCTCCAAATTGTTTGTCTTTATACTGTTGCTGTTATTGCATAAATTGTTCTCTACTTTTGTTCACTTTACTCAGCAACAGTCTTCTCAGGTTTCTCTGAAATGGTCCTTTTTGTTATTCATTATGCCATAATAATATTTTTAAATAATATTTTATTTTTTCCAATTACACATAAAAATAATTTTTAAAATAAATTCTAAAAATTATTGAATCCCAGATTTTCTCCCTTCCTTCCCTTTCCCCTTTCTAAGACAGTAAGTGCAATCATGTAAAACATTTTTCCATATCAGTCATGTTGTAGAAGAAGAAACAGATCAAAAGAAAAAAAAGCACGAAAAAAATAAAGTGAAAATGGTATGCTTCAGTGTGTATTAAGACTCCATCAGTTTTTTCTCTGGATGTGAATAGCATTTTTCCTCATGATTCCTTTGCAATTGCCTTAGACCATTGTGTTGCTGAGTAGAGCTACATCATTCATAGTTGATCATCCTGCAATGTTGCTATTACTTTATGCCATATTCTCTTGGTCTTCTTACTTCACTTTAAATCAGTTCATGTAAATCTTTCCAGATTCTTCTGAAATCTGCCTCCTCAACATTTCTTATAGTATAATAGTATTCCATTACATTCATACATCCCAACTTGTTCAGCCTTTCCCCAATTGATGGGCATCCTTTAAATTTCTAATTCTTTGCCACCACAAAAAGTGCTGCTATAAATATTTTTTACAATTAGGTGAATGTGAGGGAATGACATAAAAAAGAAAGGAAGTCTACTGGCTGATTGTTAAGGGGAAACACAGGAGGGAGGGTTCTTTAACCAGTGTTAGTACCCTGGATGTAGTAGCAGTTACACATGGTTGTACCAGTGTGGGATGGAGGAGACAAGTAAGCCAGGGGTTGTGCAATAAGAGAGACATTCATAAACTGGAAAGTATCCACATAGGATGGAAATGGTGGTGAAGAAGCTAAAATTCCTGCCATCTGAGGATGAAGAAAACTATGGTGTCTCAGTTATTCAGTCAATAAACTTTCATAAAGTACCTCCTAAGTGCCAGGCGTGTAGGAAGAAAAGGAAAAGCAAAAGACAATTCCTTTTCTCAAAGACCTCACAGTCAAATAAAGGAGGCAATATACAAACAGCTGAAGCACAAACAGACCATATACAGAATGAATTAGAAATAAACAAGAGAACAAAGGCCCTAGAGGTAAGGAGGCCCATGAAAGGCTTCTTGTAGAAGGTGGGATTGTATGGGGGACCTAAGTAAAGTCAGGGAAACCAAGAGACAGAGATGAGGAGGGAGAGCAATGCAGGCAAGAGGGAGACCACATGAAAAGGCCATTTGGGAGATGGAGTGTCTTGTGCAAAGACCAGCAAGGAGGATGGTGCATCGAGATCACAGATTATCTGGAGGGAGAGTGTAGGATTTAGGAAGAATGCAGTGATGGGAGCAGGTTTTGATGGGCCTTGAATGACAAACAGAGGATTTTATATTTGATCCTTGAGGTGATAGGGAGCTCCTGGAATATCTTGAGTAGGGGGAGTTGACATGGTCAGACCTGTGTGTTAGGAAGATAACTTTGGCAGCGGAGTGAAGGATGGACTGAGGCAGGCAGAGACTTGTGGCTGGCAGAAAAAGCATCAACTATTGTAGTATTCCAGGCATGAGGTGATGGATGAGGTGTGTCTGCCCTGAGTCTCCTCTAGTATAATCTTTTCTTCAGATGTTTATTGGGCAGGCCTTGTGAAATGGATTAGACAGAGGTCAGGGATCAGAATAACGGGTGAACCTTACAAAAAGAGAGATTTAGACTTGATGTCAGAAACACCCAGTCCAGACTGATTAGAAGAATCCCAAAGTGAATTAAAGCCTGGGCTGTCTCCTGTCCCTTCCTCAGGTTGCTTTACCTCTTCAGCTAGTCTCTTGCCTGCCCTGTGAGTGGCAACTGCTTGGTAGGTTAGTGGAGTTTGCTGGTCTCTCCTCTGCAGGAGTTGCTTCCCCAACTGATGGCTGTGAGAGATGGGCTGGAAGCAGGCTGGCTGTTCTGGAGAATGCTGCCACTCCAAGACTCTTGTGTATTTTTGTGTGTATTCGTGACAATTGGTCAGCACTTGCTGCTGGTAGTGATGAGGAAGGAGGGCTCTGTCTTTCCAAGGATTTCTCCCCTCCAAGATGTTTATGGGGACTGGGCTTGATGAAGTTCTGGTTGATTGGGAAAGCCTGTTCTTTCCAAGGCTCTGGGGTTCAGGACATGGGTTTTGTCCCCATCTTCATTTCTGGAGAGATGCTGGACAAGGTGGTGGTGATGTATTGACTTGTCTGACACATGCTGCCCCCCCCACCTCTCCCCCAATAGACTTTGAAAGGCAATTGCCCCCACTGTCCAAAAGAGTTAACAGACCTCCTCAAGCAATCAGAGCATGTCCTGAATGACAATTACTAGGACCTCTTCCTATAATCTACAAAATAATCATGGAGAGGTTTGCTATGGCAACTCCATCTTTTCAAGTTCTCATTCGATGTGCATTTTCATGATGTTTTTGACATTTCCTTGAGGTTTTTTCCAGAGAAAATTTGGTGGAGGCTATTGATTACTTAACAGCCAAAATCCAATCATCTAGTCAAGGAGAGATCTGTACTGCCAGCCATGAATGAAGAATGAAAAAGCATTTGTTAAGCACTTACTATGTGTAAAGAACTGCACTAAATGCTGTAGTACACACCTCCAGTGCCAATTCCCACTTCCACTTTCTGAACTCCAACAATCCATGTTTATGTCTTCAGTGTTATTACCTAAAAGATGTGTCTAATTTGTTGAAAGTGTGATTCAAAGGGAATGAAGGGCAACAGGAAGGAGAACAGAACATCTAGTTCTGGAACTTGCCCCAGGGGGACTGTTCCCCCTAATCTCCACCAACATTATCCTGAACATTCAGTAGGTTCTCAACACATAATTTATGTTCTAAAACAATTTGACTTAAAATCTAATAAACAAGGAACTTCCTAACTCAGATTTTGTTGATCATCTACTCTGATCTTCCTCAGATTTTTTGAGCCTAGAATCGTGTTCCCAATTCTCCTACCTCTTTGATGTATGTAATTGTAACTATGATTTTTCTTCTCTCTGACTCTAACAAACAAGAAAAGTTTTGGTGCTGCAGGTCCTACAGTCAGGAGGAGTCTTCCTTTGGACCCTGTCAGTCAATCCAGAAGTCTCTGACTATCTCTGACTATCTCTCTTGTGCTAGGCTCTCAGAGTAGTCTTGAACCTCAGTAGTCTCTTAATTCAGGGCCAGTGTTGGGATGAAATGAGATAGTGGGACGTCATTGGACAGTTAACAGTAGCAGATTTACTTTGAGTTTACACAGGATAGAAATCCAACAATGTAATGACACAGCTTGTCTGGATACAGATCCTCTTGTCTCCATATAAGCACTTCTGGTTGTTAGAGTAGGGTGTCCGGGAAGACTTGAGTGGCCTTCAGAAATTCATCAAGTTGGAGAGGTCCTGACTGTCCATTGGAGGATCTTTTTATGGCCTTAGGGGACCAGGAAGTTTTCCCAGGGGAGGAGGAGGAGGAGAAGGAGGAAGAAGATGAGGAGCAGGAGGAAGATGAGGAGGAGGAGGAGGGAGTTTCCTTTTGTCCTGAGTCTGGATAGGGGGCCATGAGCAGCTGGATATTTGCCTGCCCCTAACCCCCTAACCCCCTAACCTTCCCCTCTCCCACTTCCTTCTTTCCCCTCCCCTGACTGACAGATCTGAGAAATTCCTGCACTTTCCTGTGTATGAGATAAACCCCACCTACACCCCTCCAGCTACTGCCCCTCCTGCTCCCCCTCCTGCCCCTCCACATTCTCCCACCCCCTATATTCTCTTTTGTACCCTCTTCAGTCTTCTCCTGAATGCCCCCACCCTAAAATTGTTTTAGTGCCAAGGGGGATGTGTGTGGGCATGGGTAGAGGATCTTGGGAGCATTTATACCTTTGCTTATGCATGTGTTTTGAGAGTAGGTAGGATTGTATGTGTCTGGTGTGTGATTTGTAGGATAGTTTGAGATCTGCTACTGATAATCACTGATCTAAAACCCTTTCTTTCCTCCTTTCCCTCTCCATTATCACCCTTGAGATGTTTGTCTCATTACTTATCTATCCTTAATTCCTGAACGGGCATTGCCTCAGTCAAACTGAGACCTGGGAAAGACCTTCCCTTAAAAAAGCCAAGGCCTCTCACTCCATTGGGGCAATCTCTGTTTGTTCTGATCTGTATCTTGCCACTGGACCCAGGTGGCTCCAGAGGAGAATGTGAGACTGGAGACTTTGCATAGCCCTTCCTCACTTAAATCCAATTTACTTGTCAGTCATGGCATCACCTTCCTGATGCCCTAGTCCTCTTCCAGAAAGGATAAACAATAACAATACCCTTGGGATAGTTGACTTCTTTTTAAAAAGTTCCATTGATGTTTTCTGTTTCTTATACCACCAGAGTATCCTGTGTGTCTCTTATTCTCTTCATCCTGGAGAGCCATGCCATGGGACAAATAGGATATTTTTTCTTTTAGGGAGGAAAAAAAAGGGGGCAGAAGTAATCAATGCATGAAGCAAAAATGTGTGATACCTGTGGACCTCTCACCTCCTGGATGAGGTAGGTTGGTATTGTGTTCTCAATTTTTCTTTTCAATCCTACTTGTTTTGTAACATTTTGTTCCATGTATTTTTAATTTTTTGGTGTGTCATTCTTTCCATTTAAATTGTTGTAATTGCTGTGTATATATACTGTTTTCTTGCCTCTGCCTATTTCACTTTGCATCAGTTCACAGAAAGCTTTCCATTCTTTCCTGTACTCACCACTCCCATCATTTCTTCATTTTATTTTATTATTTATTTATTTATATTTAATTTTCAGCATTCACTTCCCTAAGATTTTGAGTTTTAAGTTTTCTCTCCTTCCCTCTCCTCCCCCCTACCCAAAACAGCATGCAATCTGATATAGGCTCTACATATACATTCATATTAAACGTATTTTCAGATCAGCCATGTTGTAAAGAATTACAACCAATGGGAGAAACCACAAGAAAGAAGGAACAGAACAAAAGAAACAAATAAGCAAAGACAGCAAATAGCATGCTTTGATCTACATTCAGGCTCTATAGTTCTTTCTCTGGATGTGGATAGCATTTTTCATCATGAGGCTTTTGAAATTGTCTTAGATCCTTGCATTGCTGAGAACAGTCAAGTCTATCAATGTGAGTCATCCCACAATGTTGTTGTTACTATGTACAATGTTCTCCTGGTTCTGTGACAGCTGAGCTCAGCTTGGGGATGTTGGGGGTCAGCCTCTTTCCAGAAAACTGAGAAAGGACAGCAGGGATGGAGAGGGCGGGGTGGTGGTGGACTGTCCTGGACTCCACATAAATGAACAGCATAGTAGCTGCAGTGGCTGTAGACCAGCAGCCCCTGAATGGGACTTGGATTCCTGACCGCCCCGCCCCCAGAACAGCCTCCTTTCTCCAGCCAGGAGGACACAAAATCAGGCCAATTAACCATGTACTAGCACATAAAAACCTCATGATCCAATACAGAAAAGCAGAAATATTAAATGCATCCTCTTCAGATCATGACGCAGTAAAAATTATATGTAATAAAGGGCCATGGAAAGATAGACTAAAAATTAATTGGAAACTAAATAATCCAATCCAAAAAAATGAATGGGTCAAACAACAAATCATAGAAGCAATCAATAACTTCATTCAAGAGAATGACAATAATGAGACAACATACGAAAACTTATGGGATGCAGCAAAAACAGTTCTTAGGGGAAGTTTTATATCTCTAAATGCTCACATAAATAAAATAGAAAAAGAGGAAATTAATGAATTGGGCATACAACTAAAAAAACTAGAAAAAGAATATATTAAAAATCCTCAATTAAACACCAAATTAGAAATACTGAAAACCAAAGGAGAAATTAATAAAATTGAAATTAAGCAAACTATTGAAATAATAAAACTAAGAGCTGGTTTTATGAAAAAATAACAAGATAGATAAACCTTTGGTTAATTTAATTTAAAAAAAGAAAGAAGAAAGTCAAATTACCAGTATCAAAAATGAAAAGGCTGAATCCACCACCAAGGAAGAGGAAATTAAAAAAATAATTAGAAACTATTTTGCCCAACTGTATGCCAATAAATTTGACAATTTTAGTGAAATACATGAATATTTACAAAAATATAAATGGCCCAGACAGACAGAAGAGGGAGTAAAATACTTAAATAACTCCATCTCAGAAAGAGAAATTGAACAAGCCATTGATGAACTCCCTAGGAAAAAATCTCCAGGGCCAGATGGATTTACAGGTGAATTCTATCAAACATTTAAAGAACAATTAATTCCAATACTATGTAGACTATTTGGGAAAACAGGTGAAGAAGGAGTCTTACCAAATTGTTTTTATGATACAAATATGGTGCTGATACCTAAACCAGGAAGAGTCAAAACAGAGAAAGAAAATTATAGACCAATTTCTCTAATGAATATAGATGCAAAAATTTTAAACAAAATATTAGCAAATAGATTACAGCAACTTATCACACGAATAATACACTATGACCAAGTGGGATTTATACCAGGAATGCAGAACTAGTTCAATATTAGGAAAACTATCAGCATAATTGATCATATCAACAAGAAAACTAACAGAAACCACATGATCATCTCAATAGATGCAGAAAAAGCTTTTTACAAAATACAACACCCATTCCTATTAAAAACACTAGAGAGCATTGGAATAAATGGAGTCTTCCTTAGAATAATAAGTAATATTTACCTAAAATCTTCAGCAAGCATCATATATAATGGGGACAAGCTACAAGCATTTCCAATAAGATCAACGGTGAAACAAGGATGTCCATTATCACCACTGTTGTTCAATATCATACTGGACACATTACTTTAGTAATAAGAGAAGAAAAATAAATTGAAGGTATTAGAATAGGTAAAGAAGAAACAAATCTATCACTCTTTGCAGATGATATGATGATATACTTAGAGAATCCTAGAGAATCAAGTAAAAAACTACTTGAAATAATAAACAACTTTAGCAAAGTTGCAGGCTATAAAATAAACCCACATAAAACATTGGCATTTCTATATATTACCAACAAAGCCTAACAGAAAGAGATAGAAAGAGAAATTCCATTTAAAGTTACTCTCAACATTATAAAATATTTAGGAGTCTACCTACCGAAACAAACACAGGAACTATATGAACACAATTACAAAATACTTTTCACAGAAATAAAGTCAGATCTAAATAATTGGAAGAAATATCAGTTGCTCATGGGTAGGCCGAGCTAATATGATAAAAATGGCAATTCTACCTAAGTTAATTTACTCATTCAGTGCCATACCAATCAAACTACCAAAAATTACTTTATAGAGTTAGAAAAAATAATAACAAGATTCATTTGGAAGAACAAAAGGTCCAGAATATCAAGGGAACTAATGAAAAGAAATGCAGGGGAAGGTGGCCTAGCCATTCCAGATTTTAAATTGTATTATAAAGCAGCAATCATCAAAACTGCTTGGTGCTGGTTAAGAAATAGAGTGGTGGATCAGGGGAATAGGTTAAATATGCAAGACACAGTACTCAATGACTATAGTAATCTATTATTTGACAAACCCAAAGATCCCAGCTTCTGGGATAAGAACCCACTCTTTGAAAAAAACTTCTGGGAAAACTGGAAAAGAGTATGGCAGAAACTAGGCATTGATGAAATCTCACACCATATACCAAAATAAAGTCAAAATGGGTTCATCATTTAGATATAAAGGCTGATACTATAAGCAAATTGAGGGAGCAAGGAATAGTTTACCTATCAGATCTATGGAGAACAGAAGAATTCATGATGAAACAGGAGATAGAGAACATTACAAAAAAAATGGATAACTTTGATTACATTAAATTGAAAAGTTTTTGCACAAACAAAGGCAGTGCAACTATGATTAGAAAGAAGGTAGAAAATTGGGAAAGAATTTTTACAACCAATCTCTCTGATAAAGGCCTCATTTCTAAAATATATAGAGAATTAAGTCAAATTTATAAAAATACAAGTCATTCCCCAATTGATAAATGGTCAAAGGATATGAACAGGCGGTTCTCAGATGAAGAAATTAAAGCCATCTATAGTCATATGAAAAAATGCTCTAAGTCACTATTGATTAGAGAAATGCAAATCAAAACACCTCTGAGGTACCACATCACACCTATCAGATTGGCCAAGATGACAAAACAAGAAAATGATAAATGTTGGTGAAGATGTGGGAAAATTGGAACACTAATGCATTGTTGGTGGAGTTGTGAAATGATCCCACCATTTTGGAGAGCTATTTGGAACTATGCCCAAAAGTCTATAAAAATGTTCATACCCTTTGACCCAGCAATAGTACTTCTAGGGCTGTATCCCAAAGAGATCATAAAAATGGGAAAAGGACCCACATGTACAAAAATATTTATAGCAGCTCTTTTTGTGGTGGCAAAGAAATGGAAATGGAGAGGATAAGCAACAACTGGGGAATGGCTGAATAAGTTGTGGTATATGAATGTGATGGAATACTATTGTGGTATAAGAAATGATGAGCAGGAGGACTTTAGAAAAAATCTCAAAAGCCTTGTAGGGACTGATGCTGAGTGAAGTGAGCAGAACCAGGAGAACATTGTACACAGTAACAGCCACATTGCGCAATGACTAACATTGATAGACTTAGCCCTTCTCAGCAATGCAAGGAGCTAAGACATCTCCAAAGGTCTCATGATGGAAAATGCTATCTATATCCAAAGAAAGAACTATGGAGTTTGAATACAGATTGAAGCATATTATTTGCTATTTTTTTTCTTCTGTTGTGTTTTGTTTCCTCTTTCTGGTGATTTCTCCTATTGGTTCTGATTCTTACTTACAACATTACTAATGTCAAAATATGTTTAATAGGAATGTATATGTATAACCTATATCAGATTGTGTGCCATCTTGGGGAGGGAGGCAGGGAGGGAGGGGAAGAAAATTTTAAAACTCAAAAGCTTATGGAAGTGATTGTTGATAAATCAAAATAAATTAATAAAAACATTTTTTAAAAAGCTCCATTTATTCCTATATTCTTTAGTGTTTTTCCTAAGAATGTGTGCTGCATGTTGTCAAAAGCTTTTTCTGCATCTCTTGAGACAATCATATGATTTCTGTTGGTTTTGTTATTGATATGGTCACTTATGCTGATGATGTTCTTAACATTGATCCAGCCCTGCATTCCTGGTATAAATACCACCAGGTCATAGTGTATGATCCTGGTGATATATTCCTGTAATCTCCTTGTGAGCATTTTATTTAAAATTTTTATATCAATATTCATTAGCAAAATTGGTTTATAGTTTTCTTTATCTGTTCTAGTACTTCCTGGTTTAAATAAAAGCACCATGTATGTGTCATAAAAGGAATTTGGCAGGACCTTTCCTTTGCCTCTATTCCCAGATAGTACTGATGAGGTCTAGAGGTTTAGGGACCCCGAGATCACAACAGGCGGTGGGTCCTGCCCAAAAGAATTAGACCCAAATCTCCCTTCAGCCAGAGACAAAGTTTTTTATTAAAGATACACCATACAGGCCAGACTCTTAAGGAATCTGAACATTAGTGATGCCTCTAAGGATGAGAGGGCATGATAAAGTCTCAGAGTTTAAATGGGGGCCAGGGTGGATCTTATATACACTCAAATAATTTTGGGTGGGAGAAAGATCCTGAAGCTGGGGTGAATTTAGGGAGAATTCAGATTGGAATGTCTGGGAAGTTGAATAGACAATGGGAACAGATAATGAAGGGAACTGGAAAGAAAAGATTTGAATGGGGTCTGGATAAGATAAAAGGTGGGAAATATTATTAGGTTTTCAAAGGGAGATAGGGAGAGAACTAGAAATAAGGAAAGGCCAGTTGAGTGGAATAAAGCCTCAGGCAACCCTTTGAGACCAGAGTCAGGTCAAAGAAAGTTTAAGGGTTTTCTGGGGCCTGTAGACAAATGGGACCCAAATTCTTTTTGGGGCAAAAGGCAAAGGTCTCGGCTTGGGCTCATAACCCATCATTATTGGAATTAATTGTTTTTTAAAAATGTTGGATAGAATTCACATGTGAATCCATCTTACCCTGGGGATTTTTTCTTAGGCAGTTCATGGTTGGCTTATTCAATTTCTTTCCCTAAGATCTGGTAATTTAAGTATTCTTTTTCAGCACTTAATATGTCTTTATAAATATTCATCCATCTCACTTAGATTGTCAGATTTTTTTGTCATAAAGTTTGATAAAATAGCTCTTAATCATTGCTTGGATTTCATCTTCATTGGTGGTGAATTCACCCTTTTCATTTCTGAGACTGGTAATTTCATTTGACAAGCAGCTAGCTGGCGCCTTGCATAGAATGCAGGGCCTGAAATCAGAAAGACTCATTTTCCTGAGTTCAAATTTAACCTCAGACACTAGTTGTGTGACCTTGTGCAAGGCTTGTTTGCCTTAGTTCCTCACCTGTAAAATCAGCTGGAAAAGCATATGCTAAACCGCTCCACTACTTTGGCCAAGAAAACCCCAAATGGGGTCACAAATAGTCAGATATGACTGAAACAACTAATCAACAATAAAAATTTGTTTTTTTCTTAGTTTTAAAAAAAAATCAAACTAGCCTATAGTTTATCTATTTTACTGGTTTTTTCCCCCCATAAAACTATCTCTTAGTTAAATTAGTTTCATTTTTTTTAACTTTCAATTTTATTAATCTCTCATTTGATTTTCAGGTTATTTAATTTGGTATTTAATTGGGGGTATTTAATTTGTTCTTTTTCTAGATTTTTTTAGTTGCATGCACAAGTCACTGATTTTCTCTTTCTCTATTTTATTGATGTAAGTTTTTAGAGTACAATAGTATTCCATCACCATCATATACCCCAACTTATTCAGCCATTTCCCATTTAATAGGCAACTCCTCAATTTCTAGTTCTTTGCCCCCACAAAAAGAACTGCTATAAATATTTTATAACATGTATGTAATATATGAGTCCTTTTGCTTTTTGTATTTTATTTCTTTGGGATGCAGAGTAGGAGTGGTGTTGCCAGATCAAAGGGGATGCATGGTTTTATAGTCCTTTGACATAGTTCCAATTTGCTCTCCAGAATTGTTGAATCACATCATAACTCCACCAACAGTATATTAGTGTCTCAATTTCCCCACAATCCCCTCCTAAATTTGTCTTTTTCCTTTTTTCTCAGATTTGCCAATCTGATAGGTGTAGGGTGTTACCTTAGAGTTGCTTTAATTTGCATTTCCCTAATCAATAGTCATTTACAACATTTTTTCATGAGTACAGATAGCTTTGATTACTTCATCTGAAAACTGCCTGTTTCTAGCCTTTGACCATATATCAGTTGGAGAATAGTTCTGATTTTTATAAATTTGACTCAGTTCTGTATGTATTTGAGGAATGAATCTTTTATCAAAGTAACTTTCTTTTTACACTTCTCTTGAGTCTTGTATTTGAAAATCCAATTTTCTTTTTTTAAATAGTATTTTACTTTTCCCCAATTACATGTCATTTTCCAGCATCCATTTTCACAAGATTTTGAGTTCCAAATTTTTCTCCCTCCTTCCCTTTTCCTCTTCTGAAAATGGTAGTTAAATAGATTATGTTTGTGCTATCATGTAAATCATATTTAAATATTAGTCACAGTTGTGAAAAAAGAAACAGATCAAAAGGAAAAAAATGCAAAAAAGAATAAAGTAAGTGAAAAAAGTCTGCTTCCATCTGCATTCAGAGATCATCACTTCTTTATCTGGATGTGGATAGCATTTTCTTTTGTGAGTCCTAAAAAAGACTCACAACTAAAAAGTTGGCATGGATCATTGTGTCGCTGAGAGGAGCTGAGTGATTCATAGTTGATCATCACATAATGTTGCTGATACTGTGTACAATGTTTTCCTGGTTCTGCTCATTTCACTTTGCATCAGTTCATGCAAATCTTTCCAGGTTTTTCTGAAATCTGCCTTTCCTCATTTCTTATTGCACAATAGTATTCCATTACATTCATAAACTAAAGCTTGTTCATCCACTCCCCAATTGATGAACATCCCCTCAGTTTCCATTTTTTTGCCACCACAAAAAGAGCTACTATAAATATTGTTGTACACATGTGTCCCTTCACCTGTTTTATGATCTCTTTGGGGTACAGATCTAGTAGTGGTATTGCTGGATCAAAGGATATGCACAGTCTGATTTCCCTTTTGCCATAGTTCCAAATTACTCTCCAGAATGGTTGAATCAGTTCACAACTCCACCAACAGTGGAGTGTGTTTTCCCAGCTTTCCCAATCCTCTCTAAGATTTATCATTTTCTTTCTTTTTTTTTTTTGTCATATCAGCCAATCTGATAGATGTGAGGTGGTACCTCAGAGTTGTTTTTATTGGCATTTCTCTAATTCAAAGTGATTTAGAGTACTCCTTAACATGCCTGTAGATAGCTTTGATTCCTTCATCTGAAAACTATCAGTTTATATCCTTTGACCATTTATCAATTGGGGAATGGTTTGTATTCCTCTATATTTGACTCAGTTCTCTATATATTTGAGAAATGAGCCCTTTATCAGAGACACATGCTATAAATATTGTTTCCCAGTTTTCTACTTTCCTTCTAATTGTGGTTGCACTGGTTTTGTTTGTACTAAAGCTTTTCAATTTAATATAATCAAAATGATCTATTTTACATCTTGTGATGCTCTCTATCTCTTGTTTGTTAAAGAACCTGTAACTCATTTAATTTCTCCTTTAAGAACTTGGATGCTATACCACTTGGTGCATTTATGTTTGTATTGAAATTACTTAATTGTCTATGTTACCTTTCAGCAAGATGTAGTTTCCTTTCTTATCTCTTTTAATTAGGTCTTTTGCTTTTGCCTTGTCTGAGATCAAGATTGCTACCCCTGCTTTTTTTTTTTTATTTTACTTCAGTTGAAGCATAACAGATCCTGCTCCAGCCCCTTACCTTTACTCTGTGTTTGTCTCTTTGCTTCAAGTGTGTTTCTTGTAAACACCATATTGTACGATTCTGGTTTTTGGTCTTCTTTGCTTTCCATTTCTTTTTTTATGGGAAATTTCATGCCATTTACATCCACAGTTATGATTACTAACTGTGCATTTCCTTCCATCCTATTTTTTCCTTCTGTTTGTCCTCTGTCTCCTCTCACTCTTTCTCTCCTTGACAGTGTTTTGCTTCTGTCTACCACCTACCCTGATCTGACCTCTCTTCTGTTACTTCCCTCCCATGTTCCTGCCTTTACTTAATCTCATTTTCTACTTTCCTGTGTGGTAAGACAGATTTCTATATTCAACTGTGTGTATATCATTCCCTCTTTGAGCCAATACTATTGAGAGAAGCTGATGCCCATTGTCCACCATCCCATCTTCCCCTCCACTCTAATAGGTCTTTCGCTCTTCTTCATGTGAAATAATTTAATCCCTTCTGCCTTTCCCTTCCTTCTGTACCTAGTCCTCTTTCTCATCCCTTAATTATTTTTTATGTCATTACCTCAAATTCACCTTATACCTGGACCCTCTGTCTATGTATATTCTTTCTAGCTGTACTATTAGTGGTAAAAGTTATTAAGAATTACAAGTATTATCTTTCCATATAGGGATGTAAACACTCCATCTCCACTGAATCCCTTATGTTTTCTTTTCCCTTTTTCCCTTTTTCCCTTTTTAGGTTTTTCTTGGGTCTTGACATTAGGTGTGAGATTTTTTTGTTCAGTTCTGGTCTTCTCCTCATGAAGACTTGAAATCCTTCTATTTCATTGAATGACCATTTTTCCTGCTTAATTTCACTGGACAGATGATTCTTGGTGGTAATCCAAGCTCTTTTGCCTTCTGGAATATCATGTTCCAGGACCTTTGATCTTTTAATGTTGCAGCTGCTAAGTCCCATGTAACTCTCATTGTGACTTCTTAATATTTGAATTGTTTCTTTCTGGCCACTTGCAGTATTTTTTTCCTTGACCTAATAATTCTGTAATTTGGCTATAATATTCCTTGCAGTTTTTATTTTGAGATCTCTTTCCTGAGGCAATTATTGGATTCTTACAGTGCCTATTTGGCCCTCTGTTTCCAGGATATCAGGGCAATTTCCCTGATAATTTCTTGAAACATGCTCTCCATGTCCTCCTATTGATTATGGCTTTCAGGTAGTCCAATGATTCTGACATTGCCTCTCTTGGATTTATTTTTTTGATCAGTTTTTTTTTCCAGTGAGGTATTTTACATTTTCTTCTATTTTTTCCTTCTTTTGTATTTGTTTGATTGATTCTTCATGTCTCATAGAGTCATTAGCTTCCACTTGCCCAATTCTAACTTTTTTTTACTTTTTGGTGAGGCAATTGGAGTTAAGTGACTTGCCCAGGGTCACACAACTGGTAAGTGTAAAATGTCTGAGGCCAGATTTGAACTTAGATCCTCCCAACTCCAAGGGCAGCACTCTAACTGATGAGGTTTAGGGACTCAGGGGTCCTGGGACCCGAAAATCACAACACGTGGGTCCTGCCTGAAAGAATTCAACCCAAGCCTTCTCTCAGCCAAAGACAAGGTTTATTAGAACATCCATCATATTAGGCAGACTCTTAAGGAGTCTGAACATTAGTAAGCTATTGGCTAGATTTTAAGAATCTGAGCAGTGGCTAGATTATAAGAATCCCAGCATCTTAATGGAGACAAGATGGACCTTATATACAGAAAGCTTCTGGGAGGGATCTAGGAGTGGCCAAGTAGTCTATGAGGTAATAGAATTCCAGGGAAATGGAGCCTAGATAGGACCAAGGGTGGGAAGTAGCCTGGGGCCATAGGGAGGCAAGACAGTGGAGGGGAGATTGGGTGTAGCCACAATGAAAGGCCAGTTGATGGGATTATAGCCTCAGGCAGAATGCCAGAGATTTGGCCAAGTGGGCAAGTCCAGGGTTTTTTCTTTCTGGGGCCCAGATCCCAACCCCATCATTGCCACTGTGCCACCTAGGTGCCCCCACAGAACAGAGAAAAGAAAACAAAAACATATCATAAACTTAAATACTGGTACTTAAATGGAGAGTAAGAAAAGAAAAAAAAAGCATGTTATGTGCATAACAGAACATAAGAGAGGATTCAAAACATGTAACAATAAATTTTCATTTCAATAAAGCCTGTATGATTAATACTACATATTTTGTTGAGAGCTGTCCATCTTTTCTTTGCTAAGTTTTCTTTTATTCTCTGCTGCGTACTTTTTTTGCTTTCTTCTTTTTTTCCTCTCCCCTGCCCCATAAGGCTACAATTGAGTGGAGATATATTTCTCTATAGCTATAAATATATATATACACATATATACTTACATATATAGACATATGCATTCCCAAACAAATTCTAAGCCTGATCTTTGTTTTTATGTTTGTGCATATTAAATGTGTTTTTTTGTGTTTTCTATCCCTCTATCCCTCCTGAGTCCTCTACTTTACTTCTACCCACTCCCTTGCCCTTCTATTATTTAGCCTACCCCCTTCCAAGGATCCCTCCCTTGTCCTCCCATTCCCATAAATCTAAGCTCCCTTCTGTAGCCCCTTATACCCTATTCCATCACTCTCCCCTTTAGTGATCCCTCCCTTGTCCTCTCTCCCCTCCCTATCCCATCACCATTTTATTTCCTCTAAATTTAGAAGACTTTTATACTCCTCTAAATATACCTTCGCCCCATGCCCCAAAAAGAATTTGGCTCCTGTTTGTCTAGGGGCCCCAGCTCCTTATCTCCCTTTGAAAGCCCTGGCCCAACCTTTTGATCTTATTCAGATGCCTTTCAAACTTCTTCCTTTCAGTTTCCTTCATTATCTATTCCCATTGTCTATTCAATCTCTTAGACATTCCAATAGGAATTCTCACCTAGATCCTTTCCCCAGCCCCCTCCTCTGGCCACCCAAAGTTACTTTAGTGTATCCACCCCAGCCCTGATTCAAATGCTGAGACTTTCTCATACCCAAAAGGCTGAGATTTTCTCATGCCCGCTCCTCCTTACAGGTGGGCGTTCCTAATGTTCAGATTCCTTAAAAGTCTGGCCTGTGTGGTTTATCTCTAATAAACTTTTTCTCTGGCTGAAAGAAGATTTGGGTTGAATTCATTCAGGCAGGGCCCACATCACAATCTTGGGGTTCCAGCACCCCTAAACCTCTAGACCTCATCATATGGTTCCCTGACTGGGAAATAACTGCCAAATCCCAAATTCTTCTCCAGCTATGATTAGAAGGTACGTAAGCTTCCCCCTCTCCCCAATTTCTTTGTTGTCTTGTGGCTGGGAGGGGGATTTCCAAGCACCTAGCTAGGCTTGGCTTGAAAGTATTTTAGGGTCTGACTTCTTAGGTCCCACTAGGTCAGACAGCTATGATGCTGTCTCAAACTCACCCTGGCACTCTCAGTGGTTCTGTTTGAGCACGTACATCTTTCTTAGCATAGAGGATGGACTCCTTATCAGGAAGGTTAGGTCCAATCCTCTCAGTTCTCTCGGGTGCTAGGGAATCGAGAAACTGTTGGATATTTTTTTTCTTTTTCTTTTTTTTTTTATTCTCTTTGTCCTTTCCCCTAAGCCCACAATGGGTCAATCCTCTTCAATTCCCAAGAATTCACCTTTGGGCTGTCTTTTACAAAACTGAAACAATTTTAGCTTCTCTAAAGGACTTAAAAAGAAAAAGCTGGTATATTTTTGCAACACCATTTGGCCTCAGTATCACCTGGAAAATTATGAGGCATGGCCCCTTTTTGGGACATTATGGCTAAAGACCCCCTCAGAGTTAGAAAGATATCGTCGCAGAAAAAGGGTGGAGATATCTTACTTAATGGCTTTTGTTGAGCTTTCTACGGACTCTATTCTCAGAAAAGATTGTAAGATGCTCATAGTTAGAGCCATCCCACTAATGGGGAATGGGAATCAAATGGACTTTTTGGATGATCCTCTTATGGTTCCTAAAGTTATGGCACCCCTCTCTTCCCAGCTTCTGTCAGCACCACCTCCCCAGCACCTATCTCCACCCCATTCTCCTCTGGCCTCTCCGGCTGTTCCCCATTCTCCTCAGACCCTTCCTTCTGCTCCTTATTCTCCTCAGACCCTTCCTTCTGTTCCACATTCTCCTCAGACCCTTCCTTCTGCTCCCCATTCTCCCTTGACCCCTCCTATATTTCCCTATTCTCCCCTGGCCTCCTTGTTTCCCATGCCCCCTCCTCCTTGCCCAACTCCTCTTTCCCTTGGTTTCCCTTCCCTTTTCCTCTGGTTCCTGCATTTCCTCCCCAGACCCCTGCTCTGAAGGAGACTTCTACTCAGGCCTCGAGCAAAGGCCTGGGTCTTACAAGGAGACTCTTACTCAAGCTCCAGACAAGGGTCTCGTCTTGGTGTCTCCTCCCCTGATCCCTCCCCCTCCTCTGGTGCCAGTTAATCTTTTCTTTGCCAGCCAGATTCCTCGGCCTTGCCAGTTCAGCCGGCACTTTCCAGACCCTCACTTAGGATAAGTGGGACTTCCTATCTCCCTCCCCCACAAGCCCCTGCTCCTGTAGGGCCTTCAGGGCTTTTTCCTTTAAGGGAAGTACCTGCCTTGCCTGATGGGACACTTAGGGTGCATGTTCCATTCTCTATCTCAGACCTCAATCAGATTAAGGAAAGGCTGGGTCAGTACTCTGAAGATCCCACTAAATTTACTGAGGGCTTCAGGGATGTGTCACTACAATTTGAACTTTCTTGGGGTGATTTGCACGTCCTCTTCTCCATCTGTTGTACTACTGAGGAGAAGAGGAGAATCTGGGAATAAGCCCAAAACTTTGGGGATCGTTTTACTAGCAATGACCCCACAAAATACCCCCCAGGAATAGCTGCTGTTCCTGATAGTGATATGGGATGGGATTATCAGAAGAGTGAGGATGGGGGAAAGAGAGACTACATGATAATTTGCCTGTTAGAAGGCTTGAAAACAGCATTTCCAAAGCAAGTAAACTTTCAGAAGATTAAAGGAATTACTCTGGGAAAAAAGGAAAATCCTGCCCTTTTCCAAGATAGGCTAGTAGAAGCCATTAAAAAGTATACGAATTTAGATCCTGACTCTACAGAAGGGGCAGCAATCCTTAGCATGTATTTCAATAACCAATTTGCCCTAGATATTAGGAGAAAACTACAGAAATTAGCAAATTAGCAACACCAAACACCTCAGGCCCAGTTATTGGAGATTGCCTTTGGAGTCTTTAACAACAGAGACCTAGTTGCAGCAGAGGAGAAAGAACACAGGAAGAGGGCTAGAGACAAAGAACATGCTCAATTCCTGGCTGCTGCCATGGTCAGGAAAAGATGCAAGGGTGTTCCTGGCAACTTAGGCAGTGGGAAAAACCTGCTTTTGATGCCACCAAGAGGGTCACTGGTCCAAATAGTGTCCCTCCAGGGCACCCCCTCGGAGGAATCCTAGCAACTCGGGCAGAGGAGGCCACAGGGAGGCTCACTGGTCCAAGGAATGCCCCTCCAGAGCACCCCCTTGGAGGAAGCCCCCGGGACGGACACCTCCAGGACTTTGCCCAAGATGTGACCAGGAGAGACATTGGAAGAAGGATTGTCCCCGAGGTAGGAAAAGTGGTAGAGCAGCCCCCCAGTACCCTGTCCTCCAGTCTTCTCAAGACTGGGGAAGACATGGGAGCCTGGGTCCTGGCAACACTCCCACTTTTTCCATTTCTCTTGCCAAGCCCTGGGCAGAAATCGAGGCTGAAGGTAAGGTTATTCGTTTTATCATGGCTATGTTCTTTGCTTTAACCAATTACTCTGCCCTATTTGCCCCTTGACCCATCTGGTCATGGACATTCAAGGAAAAACTTAGGAATGTCTCCAGACATACCCCTTCCCCTGCCTATTTGAGAATCTGTTGTTTAAACACTCCTCCCTTATGCTCTTCTCTTGCCCTACCCCCTCGTTGGGAAGGAATCAGATGGTGAAGTTGGGGAACCAATTTTCTCTAGTTAAGCCTCCCCTCTCCCTTTTCCTTCTGTGTGCCAGACCTCCTCATGTTCCCCTGGAAGTATGGGAGACAGTTTGGGATCAGGGAACTCCTAGGCAAGCTACTCTTGCCACCCCAGCTGTTGTTCACCTCTGAGACCCTAAAGTATTTTCCCATCACTGTATTTGTAGCCCCACCCAGAAGACTTCTTTGTCCACTGTCTCTGGAGTGCTTAATTTCTTGGGAACTCGAGTCTATAGGGTCTCTTTGAACAAAGTCCAGATAGCATGCCAGTCTGTAAAGTTTCTGGGCCATGAACTCCGTGTCCCAGCCACTAAGAAATAACTTTGAACTTTTCTAGGCATGGCTAGATTTTGTAGACTCTGGATCCCTAATAATAGTTTTATTGTTAAGCCCTTTTATGATGCTCCTCTGGGCCCTGACTCACTCCCTCTAAAGTGGGGCCAGGACCAGGCTAAAGCTTTTGTGATTTTAAAATCTAAATTCACCACCATGCCCTTTACCCAGTCCTTAGGACCTGACCCTAGTCAGGTTGCTTGTTTTTCAAAACAGTTATACTCTGTAGCTCTTGGATGGCCTGCAAGCTGCTACAGTCATTCTAATTGAGGAAGCCTCTAAATTTACACCTGGCCTCTGAAAGTGGGAAGATAACTCCCTAGTTAAACTGGGAAACTCATTAGACCACTCACACCCACAGGGCAACTCTCATCTCCACAAAGCCCCGTTCCCCAATGTGACTTTCTCAGAAATTTATGCCACCCCATTTATGCTTGCCACTTCTCTATGGGCCACTCTCTCTATATCAACACTTTGCTTCTCCACAGGGGAATATTCCCTTACTTGGGAGACAAGCTCCAAGGCCACTAGACAAGTTAACACCCCTGTGGAGGGAGGGCTTGTAAGAGTTTCTACTGATCTTTTGACTTGCACTACCTGTGCAGATAGCACTAGTAACAAGAATTTTGGGGAAGAGGTGAAACTAAGTGCCAATACATGGCAAGACCCCAGAACTACTGTCTTGGTCACCCAATGTTTGACACCCTTCAAGGACTTTGGGGTGTGCACCCTCAGATTTTTAGCACCCCTTTTCTCCATTTTCAATGCCACACAGCCCACAGTCTCTAAATTAAGGGCAAAGCATTGATTTTGGGGAAATGTCCTCTGGTCTCTTAAACAGGGAACAGAGTATCTCATGCCCTGGTATAGTCACCTATAACATGAACATATTCTCTCAAACCTTATGAAGACTATTCACAAGTTGACAAATGAGACAGCTTATGGTCTCTGGGAAATCCAGCAATCTTTGGATTCCTTAGTAGAAGTGGTTCTAGATAATAGAATAGCCCTAGACTGCTTGCTTGCCTCCAGTGCGGGTGTATGTGCTTTGCAAATGCATCTTGTTGCATGTACATCAACAACTGTGGGCAGGTAGAGCTCCACATTGAATGTATTTTGGAAAAGGCTGGTTGGATGCAAGAAATTCACAATAACCTCAGTGCTCTAAAATCATCTTTTTCATGGGAGTCCTGGCTTCTTTCTATACTGGCCCCTATTCTTATTCCCCTACTGATTATATTTCTCTTGTGTTTGTTTGGTTCATGTTTACTAAATATTCTTGCCAGGTTCCTTTCTTCTAGGGTCAGAGCCCTCAACTTCCAGATGACTGCTCAGGCTGTATACCCAACCTCTGACCGAGTCTGAGGTCTCTAGCCCACTGAACCTGGCAGATGCCAGGTTCTAAAGTCTGACCCCTTGAACAGGATCCAGAGAGGCAGGGACAACTCAGATTTTGTTGATTATCAACTCTGATCTTCCTCAAATTTTTTGAGCCTAGAATGGTGTTCCCAATTCTCCCAACTCTTTGGTGTATATAGTTGTTACTATGTTTTTTCTTCTCTCTGACTCTAACAAACAAGAAACGGTTTGGCGCTGCCGGTCCTACGGCCAGGAGGAGGCTTCCTTTGGACAATATCAGTCAATCCAGAAGTCTCTGAGTACCTTTCTTGTGCCAGGCTGTTAGAGAATGCTTGATCCCCAGCAATATTTTAATTCAGGGTCTGTGTTGGGATGAAATGAGATAGTGCGACATCATTGGACAGTTAACAGTAGCAGATTTACTTTGAGTTAAAACAGCATAGAAATCAACAAAAATATAGTAACACAGCTTGTCTGGATATAGGCCCTCTTGTCTCCATATAAGCACATCTGGTTGTCAGAGTAGGGTGTCAAGGAAGAGTATGAGGACTTGAGTGGCTTTCAGAAATATACCAAATTGAAGAGATCCTGACTGCCCATTGGAGGGACTTTTTATGGCTTTAGAGGACCACGAAGCTTCATTGGGGGAAACAGGCCAATCAGGTTCCTTTAAGTCAGTAGACATTTTTTAAACTGCTTATTATGTGCCAGGTTCTGTGCTATGCTGGAAATATGAAGAACTGTCAGACAGTTCCTTCTCTCTCAAGTTCACCAACTAATGGGGGAGTCAACAGTCAAACCCCTATGAAGAAACAAGCAATATACAGGAAATATTGGAACTAATCATCATGAGGAAGGTGCTAGAAATTTCCAAGAAATGCAAAAGCTTTCTACAGATGGTGGGATTTTAGCTGATACTTGAAGAAAGCCAGGGAAGTCAGGTGGCAGAGGTGAGGAGAGAGACTACTCCAGGTGTGGGGAACAGTATCTGAAAGAAAATGCCCAGATTTTGGAGATAGAGGATCTTGCACTAGGAACAACAAGAAGATCAGTGTTGCTGGTATGAAGAGTACATCACAGGGGTGAGGGGAGGTGCAGAGGGACTGTGTAACTTGCAAGGACACTGGAAAAGTGAGGCTGGGCAATTCATGAAAGACTTTGAATGCCAGAGAGGATTTCATATTGGATCCTGAGTTGATAGGGAGCCACTGGATTTGATTGAGCAGAAAAGCAGGTGTGGGAGGGAGGGCACATGGTTAGACTTGTGCTGTAAGAAGATGATTTTGACAGCTGAGTGTAAGTCAAACTGGAATGGGTATATATTGAGTAGAGATGGGGTAGATGGTGGGATTTTAGCTGAGACTTGAAGAAAGCAAATCATTGCAGTATCTTTGCCAAGAAAACCCCAAATGGGGTCATAAAGAGTCAGACACAACTGAAAAATGACATAACCCAGCACAATCCTACTGTGGTTGTAAAAGACATTATGTGTACCATGGTGAGATGCACCCAAATCCACATTGGTCATCTGTCATCACCACAGACAACAATCTATCCTGTATCATCATCAAAGAAAAGAAGATAGATGCTCTACAAAAGCTGGGTCCAAGGGGATCACTTCCCAGAAAACCTCATTCTTCCTACAGCTGCTTTGGAGTATTATCAGACTAATGAAAGTCATGGCCCAAGATGCCCTTTCATTTCTTTTTCCAATCTGAAAATCATTGGTAAAGGGCTGGTGTTAAATTCACTATGGCATTTTGAAATGTCAATTCCAAGACCTGTGTGATAAGACTAATGGCTACAAGTATTTCCCCACAACATGGGTTTGATCCATGCTTCTTCCTTCCCTATTAAAACAGTGCTAAGTTTTCCAAAAAAGCTGATAAACATATTCCTGGAGCCCCAAGGCAATGTTTTTATACTTCTCTAATTAACACACTATCCCCATCACCACAATGACTCTTCAGAAAATTTTCAAACCTCCCATGGCTCCTTTCCACACCCACCGACCCTCTCAAGTGAGAACCCTGCCTCATATTTTTTCTATTTTTTATTAATTTCTTTTGATTTTTCAACAATTACTTCCATAAGCTTCTAAGTATTAAATTTTCTCCCCCTCCCTTCATACCTCCTTTCCCAAGATGGCATGCAATCTTATATAGGCTATGCATATACATTCCTGTTAAACATAGTTTCACATTAGTCATGTTGTAAGGAAGAATTAGAACCAGTAAAAGGAACCCCAAGAAATAGGAAATAAAACAAAACAGAATGAAAAAAAAGAGTAAATGGTATGCTTCAATCTGCATCCAAACTCTACAGTTCTTTCTTTGGATGTGGATAGCATTTTCCATCATGAAGCCTTTGGAGATATCTTAGATCCTCATATTGCTGAGAAGGGTTAAGTTTATCAATATTAGTCATCACACAACGTGGCTGTTATTGTGTATAACGTTCTCTTGGTTCTGCTCACTTCACTCAGCATCAGCCCATACAAGTCTTTCCAGGTTTTTCTGAAGTCTGCCTGATCATCATTTCTTATAGCACAATAGTATTCCATCACATTCATATACCATAACTTGCTCAGCCATTCTCCAATTGATGGGCATCCCCTCAATTTCCAATTCTTTGCCACCACAGAAAAGAGCTACTGTAAATATTTTTGTACATGTGGGTCCTTTTCCCATTTTTATGATCTCTTTGGGATACAGCCCTAGAAGTGCTATTGCTGGGTCAAAGGCCATGCACATTTTATAGTTCCAAATGGCTCTCTAAAATGGTTGGATCATTTCACAACTCCACCAACAATGCATTAGTGTTCCAATTTCCCCACATCTTCTCCAACATTTATCATTTTCCTGTTTTATTATGTTGTCCAATCTGATAGGTATGATGTGGCACCTAGAGTTGTTTTGATTTGCATAGTGATTTAGAGCATTTTTTTCATATGACTATAAATGGCTTTAATTTCTTCATCTAAGAACTGTCTGTTCATATCCTTTGGCCATTTATCAACTGGGGAATCACTTGGATTCTTAAAATTTGACTTAGTTCTCCATATATTTTAGAAATGAGGCCCTTATCAGAGACACTGGTTGTAAAAATTCTTTCCCAGTTTTCTGCTTCCCTCCTAATCTTGGTTGCATTGACTTTGTGCAAAAACTTTTCAATTTAATGTAATCAAAATTATCCATTTTGCATTTCGTAATGTTCTCTATCTCCTGTTTGGTCTTGAATTCTCCTATTCTCCATAAATCTGACACGTACACTATTCCTTGCTCTCCCAGTTTGCTTATAGTATCAGCCTTTGTATTGAAATCATGAACCCATTTTGACTTTATTTTGCCATATGGTGGGAGATTTTAGTCTATGTCTAGTTTCTGCCATACTCTTCCAGTTTTCCCAGCAGTTTTTGTCAAATAATGAGTTCTTATCTTTGGATTTTTGAAATAGTAGATTATTATAGTAATTCACTACTGTGTCTTGCATACTTAACCTATTCCACTGATCCACCACTCTATTTCTTAGCCAGTTCCAAGTAGTTTTGATGATTGCTGCTTTATAATACAATTTAAGATCTGGAAAGGCTAGACCACCTTCCCCTGCATTTCTCTTCATTAATTCCCTTGATATTCTGAACCTTTTGTTCTTCCAAATGAATCTTGTTATTATTTTTTCTAGCTCTATAAAATGTTTTTTGGTAGTTTGATTGGTATGTCACTGAATAAGTAAATCAGTTTAGGTAGAATTGTCATTTCTATTATATTAGCTCGGGATACCAATGAGCAACTGATGATTTTCCAATTATTTAGATCTGACTTTATTTGTGTGAAAAGTGTTTTGTAATTGTGTGCCTATAGTTCCTGGGTTTGTTTTGGTAATTAGATGCCTAAATATTTTATAATGTGGACAGTAGCTTTAAATGGAATTTCTCTTTATCTCTTGCTATTGGCTTGCCTCATATTTTACTGTAAATATTGAGGTTATTCCCCTGGATTTCCTCTTTCTCCCTTCCTCTTCTTATCACATCACTCAGATGCCTTCTGCCCCTGTCTCTTCCTCTATCTCTGTCTCACATATAGAGATGCTTCCTTCTTATCGAGCCAAACTCCTCTCTGCCTGCATAACTGGTTCCCTTCCAGCCCAGTTCCTCTAGCAGACTACTCCATTTGTCATCCCCATTCTCTCACTTTAATATCTCCCTGGGTACTGGCTGCTTCCCCCTGCCTACAAATATATCTGTGTGTCTCCCATCCTTAAAAAAATCTCTCCCTGGATCCATCCATCCACTCTAATTATCATCCCATATATCACCTCCCTTTTGTGGCTAAAATTCTTGAAAAGGTCATTTATAATAATCACCTCTATTTGCTTTCCTCTCTCTTCTTAACTCTCTACAGCAGACTTTCTTCTGTCATCATTCTACTGAAATTTGTCTCACTAATGTTGCCAACCATGTCTTAGATGCCAAATCTTATGTCCTGTTTCCAAGTCTAAGACTCGAGTCTCCTGTGAGCTGTCTGCTTTTGCCCTTTGGGGTGGTGGGGACTGGCATCTACTCTTCTCTCCTAGAAAATTGGCAACCTCTCTTTCAAGAGCAAAAGCACTTGTGCCCTTGCTCAATGCCTTCTCCATAGAGGACCTGGTGCTGGGCCCCAGACATTGTTCCCACAAGGGCTTTGTGCCATTTACGGGGCCCTTTTTGCAAAGTCTTCATGTCAGATCTCTTTTCTGCCTTTCTCTTCTGTTAATATCTGCAGGCTCTATGTCCCCAGGGGCCTTGAAGCAGCACCAGTGTCTCCCCTCTGGTTGAGATAGGCTTTTTTCTCCATGTTCTTGCTCTCTGGCTCCCTTCCTTGGAGTGGAATGGGAAATCCATTCTCACCTCTTTTGTTCCCACTCATACCTGCCCCTGCCCTTCTCTTGCTGGTCCAGACTCCAGGCTTCCTTTCCCACTTCACTGTGAAAGCTATCCTTCCCAGGTCTCAGCCTCCCCTCATGCCGAGTGTTCCCTGGTATGTGCCATATTTAGGGTACTCACTTTTTGGCCATTCCTTGTCCTTGCATAAGCTTCCTCTTAGATGCCTCCCTCTCCTTTCCCTCCTCTTCCCAGGACAGAGATCCCTTGAGACAATAATAATGATTGAACAACTAATATTTCTGTACAACACTGAGATGAATACAATGCTTTCCTTACAAAAGCCCTGACAGGTACAAAATGCCAGGATCATTCCCATTTTACAGTTGAGGAAACTGAGAGTGAAAGAAGTTAGTAGACAAGAGAGGCAGAGGCCTGGATGAGAAAATGGCAAAGAAGTTACCAGTGAGCGCTTCCATAAAGCATGGCCTCCATCAGAGCTGAGCCCTCTGGCCCCCTCCCATTCACTCTAAGAGCCTAGACCAATAGATGGTTCATATTTCTACAGTGCTTCATTATACAGAGATCAGGGCAGATAGGTGGCCCAGTGGATAGAGCGCTTGGTCCAGAGCCAGCAAGACCTGAGTTCACATCTGGCCTCAGATAGTTACTAGTTGTGTGGTGCTGGACAAGTCACTTCCTGTTTGCCTCAGTTTCCTTACCTGTAAAATATCTGGATAAGGAAATGGCAAACCACTGCTGTATGTAACCAAATGGCATCACAAAGAGTCTGACATGAATGAAAAATGACTAAACAACAGAAGTATGCAGAGACGCATCCTACAGAAGAAGAAAGAAAAGATTAAAGAACTAAGCAAAACGAATCAATACATTGAAAATGTCTGAAAATAAATTCATGCTGCCATCAAAGTGGACCTTTCAGCTTTGGAAAGGAATGGTGAGACTTGTCTTTTTATTTTTAAGGGTCACACTTATTTAAGTTTTTATCACTCTTACAGAGTTGGTCTCCATCAATAGGATATACTTTTCTTTGAGGGCAGGGACTGTTTCCTTTTTGTTTTTGCACTCCTAGCACCCAGAGCAGAGTGTGACCCGTAGTAGGCTTTTAATTAATGGGTTTTTGACCAATTTAGTGCCATTGAAGAGTATGTCACAATCTTTTCCTGATATTTGGTGGTCAAAAAAAAAGAGTGAAGATTATTATAGTATGGTCTTTGGTGACATCTGGTGGTGAAAAAAAAGATAGTGAAGGTTATTATAGCACGGTCTTTGGTGACATCTAGTGGGCATATGGAATATTGCATTGTAGTGAAAGTTTCAGGCTAGAGAGGAATATATTCTGCAATTGAGACCCCTGTCTTGTTCCTATTGCAGATATTACACTTTTAGTCCGTCATCTCGCGTCCAAACCACTGACAGATTTTAAATGACATATTTGTTGAATTTTATCCCATGTTACAGTTACTTCCTCATTAAGCAGGCAGAATGTAACTAAATTAAATCCTCAATTTATGAAATGAAGAGTGTCCTGAACTCCTTCAGTGTCAATATGAATTCAGACTAAATCATCACCATCAAAAGTATATTTTCAACTCTCCATCATATCAAAAGTCTTCTGATACAAGATCAGCCTTCATAGCAGTGGTGACAGCTGGTTTTACCCTCCATTGTGGTTAGGTAGATGAAGCCTTGATGCTGCCCAACCAAAGGAGCCAAAAATTTTTAGGAAATAACTGCAAAAAAATGACTGGTCTTTGTTTGGAAGGAAATTTATGAAAGAAATACCAAGTTTAAATAAGACTGCACCAGTGTGAAATCAGGCATTCAGTAAATGTTTGCCCAGGGTCCCAGAGCTTGCTCAGTCAATTAGTGATGCCCAAATTTATGTGACACTGTAGACTTTTCTCCATTGGCTTTTCTTAGCAAAGATATAGGAACAGTTTGCTGTTTCCTTCTCCAGTGTGTTCCTGTTTTTCAAATGAGGAAGTGAGGCAAATAAAGGTCAAGTGACTTGCCCAGAATCTTATAGCTACTAAGTGCCTAAGCCCAGACTTGAACCCAGATCTTCCTGGCTTGAAGCCCAATGTTCTATTCACAGTACCACCCAACTGGCCTTTCCAGGACAAGCAAAAAAACCCCATTATCCTGCGAGTATATAACAACAGAGAGTGAGCTACAGCTGTAATCATTATCCTCAGAAGTAAGGCTGTAATTCCAATCTAGCTTTTCTACTTCCAAACCTTGTCTTCTTGCTGAGAAAAGTGATGTTTTTCTATTATATTAATAATCAATTATTAAATTAGGGGAAGAGGACATGACTACATCAGTGACAGACTGCATCCCAAAAGATAAACTGGACAATTTTGATTATCCAAAATCAAAAAGCAAATGCAGTTAAAATGAGAAGGGAAACAGGTAAGTGGGGGGAGGGATGAGTAATTTCTCATATCCAAGATATAAAAGGAGTTGATTCCTCATTGTCAGAATCCTTGAGGAGAGGGAAAAATGCCATTCCATCACATGCCAGGCTCCTGCCTTTGAGGACATTATTCCTTCTTCCCAACCAAGAAGAGAAAGACTGTTCCATCAAGTATCCAGCCTGGTCTCCTGACTTCGGAGAAGGAGAATAACACCATTCCTTGACTCCTAGAACTTGTCCCTTGGCCTGAATGGTCTAAAGACCTGAGGAAACAGTAGTCTGAGGCTACACCTCTATGGACAGTGAAAACCTACCTGAAATCATTCCTCAGTGATTACAAACTCTAGCCTCTGGCCATACCCTTCCCAATCCACTGATTCTGCTCCCCTGCCCTCACCCTTCAGTAGTCAAACTCAGTTCTCCATTCTCCCCTTCCCCCACTGCCCATCCTTCCACTTGACAGCTCAATGCCCCACTCTAAAGCTACTCACCTACCATTGTGCCTTCTAGAATACCAGCTTCCCAGGTAACAAATTTGCTTTCACCTTAGATTTTCCTTTCCCACTCTGAGATCTACCTGTCTCCCTCTTGATAATACAGCATCCCTGGCCTCCCTGTCAAATACTGGCTACACTTTCACTCATTCAACCTGCTCATTAATTAAGGTGGAAGAGTTGGAATACTCCTTGCTTTTCCCTGTCACTTCTAGGCTCTCTTTCTCCTCCATCACTCAATAGCTTCCCCTCTGAGGGTCACTCAATCCATACCTACCACTCAATCCATATCTACCACTCAATCAAAAATCTAGTAGCTATTGTCTACTAGCATCCAGGACACTGCCCTTCTTTTCGTAATGTATTCAGTGTCTGGCTCACAGGCTTTCTCTTCTCCCCAACTCCTCCCCTCATATTAGGGGATTTCAACATTCACTTTGATAGTCTCTCCAACACCCTAACCACATGGATTCCCTCAGTTTACTCATCTCTTATGACCTGCTACACTACCTCAGCTACACACAAAGGTCATATTCCTGATCTTGCCATAATCCACAAATAAGACATCTCCATGTTCAAGAACTATGAAATGCCCTCATCTGATCACATCCATTCTGCCTCTCCCTCCACCTTGCAACCCCAAACCCATCACAAACCCCTAATCCCTTAGCCCCTCCATTCTTTCCCAGTACATCATCCCTGCACTAGCTACACTCTCCTCCTTTCTCCATCCTGACACCTTGTTGAACTAGTGAAGATAAAATAGAGGAAATGATTAGAAATAATTTTGTCCAGGTATATACCAACAGATCTAATAAATGGATAAATATTTACAAAAACATAAAAACCAGATGAAGAGAATAAAAAATAGAGAATTAAAATAGCCCAATCATAGTAAAAGAAAGGGAACAAGTGACAAATGAACTTCCAAATGCAGAGGGGGAACCCCAGGAATTGATTGATTCACAAATGAATTCCATCAAACATTTAAATAGCAACTGTCTCCAATTTTATCTAAATTGTTTGCAAGAATAGGGCAAGAGGAGGTCCTACCAAACACCTTCTGTGAGTCAAGTAGGATCCTAACTACTGAAGCCAGAGGCAGAAAATTCAGAGAAAGAAAACTACAATACAGGCTGTCAGGGCTGATAGGGACTATAGAATAGAGACTGTCACAAGTGGAGAGGGCAATAGAACACAGAATATCAGAACTGACAGTAATCTGAGGACATAAAAAATCAATTGTGGAGGGCCCCTGGAAAGCAGAACCTATCAGTGCCTGCAGGGAACTTATAAAATGGAATGTCTGTGCCAGAAAGGACCTTTGCACATAGAATGTCACACATGAGTTTGACATTTGGTCCTACACTATCAGACATGGAAGAAAATTTGAATACAGAATGTCAGAGCTGAGAGGAACCTGAGAAAACAGAATGTTAGAGCTAGAAGGAGTATTGGAACATAGAAAATCAGAAGTTTTTTGGGGGGTAGGGGCACCTAGCATAAAGTATTCCTGCACACTCAGGAATAACCTGCCCACCATCTATGTGTGGGTTCTTAGGTTTAGAACAGAAAGTGTTCTGACACAGTTTGGAGGCTCCTCAGGACCTTCAGAACACCTTCAGAATGCTAAATGTCAGAAGTAAAAGAAGCTGAGAACACACATTTCCACCTGGGAGGGTGCTGAGATGATAAACTGTCACAGCTGTAAGGGATCTTACAACACTGAATGTCAGAGTTGGAAAGAACCTCCAAATACCAAAAGTTTTAGCTAGAAAGAGACCTTCCAAATATAATAGATCAAACTTCCTGCCAAGATGGCTGCCTGAATGGGCACATGGCCCATATTCCATGTGACTACTTAAGCAAAACCCTTACATTTCCACAGGAACCCCCCAAATGATCAAAGAATCCAATGAGAAACAACAGTAGCTTTGTCCACACACAAACTGCAGACAGAAAAAATAAAAGCCAGGCTTCCCAACCCCACCCCCACCAATAGGTCCATTCTTTTTTCCTTTGTTCTCATTTGCTTCCTACTTTTCAGTGTTCTCATGTCATTTATAAAAACATTTCAAACTCTTTTTTTGAACTCTTGCTTCATGTCTCCGAGGAATTCAAGGTAAACTTGTGTGTAAGCTGTGTTTTTCTTTGAGGCTTACATGTAGCTATTTTAGAGTCACTGTCATTCTAGGTTGTGTCTTAAATGTCTCTATCACCATAACAGCTTTTGAGGATAGTCAGATTATTTTTTGGTTTCCTCATTCTTTCAGCCTTCTACCTGATATTGGACTTCATATTAGGGTCAGGCTCTGTGCAATTATGGATGCGATGTCTGGGCTGGTCTTGCTACTACATTCCTGGGGTAGTGAGTGCTGTTTTGTTTTTTGTTTTTTGTTTTTTTTTTTGGAATGTCAGGAACATCTCCTCAAGATGAGGACCTGCATACTTTCAGTGCTTTCAAAGACAATCATCTGATTTCTGTCCTATTCTGATCTCTGCAAGCTCCTGACCTGGGTTTAGGTCTGGGCAACACTCAAGTGGTCTCTCCATGTGTGAATTTCCAGGAGACTGCTGTTGGACTCAGCCACTATCAGCATGTTGGAGAACTTGGTTGGCTCAGAGACACAATTGTATGCTCTGCTTTGGTCTGAGATTCCTACCAGGGCTGCTTCAGCAGGCTTCAGTTTGGGCTGGGGGCTGGAACTGAGACCCCACACTGCTCCAGGGATCTAAGCTGCTGTCTGCTTCTTAACTTGCTCCTTGCTCAGTGCACAGCATAGGGTCACTGACCCCTCTTCACCTTGGAACAACCTTCTAAGCCCAGTCTCTGTCCTCAGTATGCCCTGGATCTATGACTTGTGAACAGGCTTGCCGCTCGGTACCTATTCCTCTGCCTTTCTGCATGAGAGACATAGATCTCTCAGTGCTGCAGATGGCACCCTCTCAGCATTTTGGGCCCTTTGTTGCTATACTAACCCCCTATGTGGGACAGCCCATCAACGGGGTGACCCACATTGTTGCAGATCTAGGAGAGGCTGAAAACATCAGCAGCAAAAAGAGAGTTGGTACTGCAGTCCCCTAGAAAAAGAAAGGGAAAGGAGCCCAGAAAGGACCTTTTAGTTTTATTGGTAATCAGGTGTAGGCTCACATGATAGAGGCTGGGGCAGAGAGGAGCAAGTTAGAAGAGCAGACAAATAAAGTGTTGCTGGAACTGCGGAACAGTTGAAACCTGAACAGCGGTTAAGGGCATTGACCAAAAAGCACTCTGAGGTGCCAGCCAGAGAAGGTTCACGACCAAGGATAGGGACAGGATTTCATGAAAGACTTGCTCATGCCCAAGGAGACCCTCAGGAGAAAGACTGGCTTCTTTGCTTCAACTGAGGAGAAGGCCAAGGGACTTATCTTGTGGGACAAGGTGGGGAGCAGAGGCTTTATGTTGAACTTGCAATATATTGGTTCCAAAAAAAGTACAAAGAGTGTTAGCACTGGTGGATGCTGGGGCAGAACATTCTTTGGTGTATGGTAATCCTAAGTGGTTTTCTGGGAAGGTTGCTGTGATAGATGGATACAGGGAACACTGAATTCAGATTATGAAAGCATCTATTCCACTGGGAATAGAAAGGCTGCCTCCTACAGAATATGAGGTATATATCTCTCCAGTTCCCAAATACATCCTAGGTATCCACACATGGCAAGGGTTGTAGTTGCAGACTTCTGCGGGTGGGTTTTGCCTGCATATCCCTGTGGTGAAGGCACTCACCAGGAGTTATGTGAAGCATGCACCCCTGCTGCTTTGACCCCTTGTCGGGCTACTAATACTAAGCAGTATCATTTACCAGGAGGGCATAAGGAAATTGGAGAGACTATTTTAGAACTTGAGAAGGTTGGTACAACTCAGTCAAAACATAGCCCTTATAACTCCTCAGTGTGGCCAGTGTGAAAGCCCAATGGCTTGTGGAGTATGACTGTAGATTATAGGGAACTGAATAAGGTTGTATCCCCTTGTGTACAGAGATACCTTCTGTAACAGCCCTCATGGACCAATTAAGCCACAAGCTAGGGACTTATCATTATGTTTTAGATTTGGCAAATGCTTTTTTCTCCATCCCTATTGCCCCAGAAAGTCAGGAAAAGTTTGCCTTTCTGTGGGAAGGGTGCCAATGGACATTTCAAGTATTACCCCAGGGTTATTTGCATAGCTCCACTTTGTGTTATGGCCTCTTGGCCACTCGCTTGGCTGAATGGACCAAGCCACAACCTATGAAAATGTACACTATATTGATGATATCATGTTAACCAGTAACTCTCTTGCAGACTTGGAAGCCACTGCTCCCACCTAGGTGGCTCATCTACTTGAGAAAGGATGGGCAGTCAATCAAGACAAAGTCCAGGGCCTGACTTATTTGTCAAATTCTTGTTTGGTGGATAAACTCAAGGGTATGCCTTCTGCACTTATTGATAAGATACAAGCCTACTCCACCCTTACAACTGTAAAACAATTGCAGGAATTTTTAGGTTTATTGGGGTATTGGAGGTCATTCCTTCCTCACTTGGCTCAGATCCAGAAGCCCCTATATGATCTGACACATAAAGGGGGGCAGTGGGGCTGAGATGAGGAGTGTTCCTGAGCCTTTAGCACTGCCAAGGTGGCCTTCAAGGCTGTGCAGACTTTAGGTGTCTTTGATCCTTCCCAAACTTGTGAATTGGATGTTCATGTGACCCCAGAGGGATCTGGATGGGAACTTTGGCAAAAAATGGAGAGAACTTGACAACCAATAGGGTTCTGGTCACAATTATGGAAGGGAGCAGAGGTGCAGCACTCTTTGATTGAAAAGCTGTTGTGTGCTATGTACCACACTCTTCTTGCAACAGAACCTATCACAGAAAGGGCACAGGTAACCATGTGTACCACTTACTTCATAGCTGGATCCACGCATGATTGGACTCAAAAACTGAGAAGTGGTATAGCACAGACCCCAGGTTTGACTAAATGGAGTTCCTACCTCCAACAGTGAAGCTCAGTGTCCACCATTCCACTGAGTGCTGAACTTCAGACTGTTTTAAGGCCCATTATATATGTGTCTTTTAAGGTGGAGGGAGCTTTTGGCTTGACTATGTTGGAAAGCCTCTATAAAGAAGGTAAGGGACCTATATCCCCTGCTGCCTGGTAGACGGATGAGTCCATCCGGGGCAACCCCCAAAGTGGAGGGCTATGCCCTTCTACCCAGAGACTGAAACCATATGGATGGAGGTGGGAGAAGGGCAACCAGTTAATGAGCTGAGTTACGAGCCATGTGCCTTGTAAAGGCATGGTGACCCATGAGAAATGCCCTTTAACCATACGTACTGGCAACTGGGCTGTATTTTATGGTCTAAAATGTGGTTATCCACCTGATATTCTTCCCAGTGGTTGGTGAGCCATGGACCATTGTGGGGCATGGACATATGGCAGGACTTGTGGTACATAGGACAGCAAAAGGTGGTAACCATGTGTCATGTAACTGGACATGCTCCCCTGGCTTCCCCAGGGAATGATGAGGCCAATGTACTAGCATGAGTATGGTGGTTTGAAGGTGCTTCAGCCTCAAATGTGGCATACTGGTTGGATCATAGATTGCAACATGTTGGGCCCCACACCATGTGGGAGGTTGTTAAGCAGTGGGGTTTGCCCCTGACCTATGAAGGAGTTGTTGTGGCTAAACAAGACTGTGTGACTGTTCCAAACAGGACTCCTGGTGCATACTGTAAGCAGATGGCGCTATGACTTGGGGGCTCCAACCCCTGGCGAGATGGCCAATTGACTATATTGGGCCACTCCAACTTTCACAGGGGTATCAGTATGTTTTGACGTGTGTTGATATAGGTACTGGACTGTTAGTGGGATTTCCCACCCAGCATGATGATCAAGCCCATACAAAGAGGAGACTTGAGCAACTGTCGGCTGCACATGGGTGCCCTGAATTAGTGGAAAGTGACCAGGAACTCACTTTTCCAGTTAAGTTATACAGTCCTGGATGAAATACCAGGGCATAGAGTGGCGCTTCCCCGCAGCCTACTGCCCCGCAAAGGGCTGGCATCATAGAACGATACAATGGGCTGCTGAGGCAGGTGCTGAAACTGGAACAAGGGACTATGAAAGGGTGGGCCACTCATTTATGGACTGTTATTGGACCCCTTAATGAATGGCCTCGGTGAGGACAGGTGGCCCCACTAGATGCCCTTTTGCAGTATGCTTCCTTCCCAATACAGCTACAAGTACAGAATAAAGGTGAGTTGCTGAAATCAGGTTGGGACAGCAAAACAACATCCTTTTGCAAGCACCTACAGTGCTGAACCCAGGAGATACAAAGGTCTGGACATGGACATGGAATTTCAAACAGGCCGATGCTCATTGGCTGGCTCTGTTGGCCCCTTGGGGGTCAGGACTTCTTTGTATGCCATCTGTGATGACTGTGTGGATGCTGATCCTGACAATGGTGTACCTGTGCACAGAGGAGGGGAACACTATTTTATGGGGGACATTTGTACTGACTCTGTAGATTTTTCCCACACTCCCTGTTTCTCTCCACGTTGACCTCTCTGTAACACCTGTCAGGAGAAGGATAAAAATCTGGTGCATCAAACGAGGCCAGAGCCCTATTCCAGCAGTGAACACCACAAGATAAATCACTAGCATGTATACTTCCTGATGGTCAGGATTTACCTTTGTTAGTGACTTTGTGCCATTTGTCTTATCATACTTAAGGTACACAGAACCCAACTTGTTCATGGACTGGGCCCACATGCTCGTCAGGGTGGCCAATAAATCAGCTTGTTGGTTCTGCACTGAGATCCCATCTAGTATAGTGCTTGGCTTGCTGTGGAGAATTTACCCATGGAACTCTACCTGGACTGATCCAGAGGGGTGGAAGGATAAGACAATCCATCACATGAGCCACATTATCAGGGAGCAGGTTAACCAAATTTGTCCCACTTTAGGTTACTCAGTACGAGATGGATTGGATGGACCACTGCCTCTATGGTAGAGCTGATAGTCCCTGCTGAGGGCTGTGTCAAATGTACTAACAGGCCAGATACTAGGGTAATGAGATGGACACCTACTCCCCTATGTGAGATCATAAAGGTTGTCAGTACTCTGAATACATCTAATCTAGAAGACCAATGGTACCAAAACCAAAGTATTAAAGATGGTGCCCATGTACTTCCTTGGGGTTTCCTGTGGGTTTGTGGTCAATATGGTTGGTTGTATCTTCCATTTAATTGCACCTGGGGAAAACCATATGTACTGGGACACATTTTGAAAACATTGACAAATATACCCACTAACTGGGACATGTACAGGCACGGACACCAACACATTTTTATATCATTCCCTCAAATACAAATTATACCTGTACCTTCTGTCTATGTATATTTCTTCAGCTGAACTATTAGTCATACAATTTTGAAGAATTACAAGTATTATTTTCCCTTGTATGGATATAAACAGTTCAGCTCCATTGAGTCCCTTATGTTTTCTTTTCCCTTTTTATCTTTTTAGGTTTCTCTTGGGTCTTGACATTGGAGATCTATTTTTTTTCAATTCTGGTCTTCTCCTTATAAAAGCTTGAAATCCTTCTGTTTCATTGAATGTAATGTTACCCTACTTTACTTTAATTTCAGCTGAAACATAATAGATTCTGCTACAGTACCTTACCTTTACACTGTGCATGTTTCTTGTAAGCAACATATTGTAGGATTCTGTTTTTTTTTTATTTATTCTATTCTCCATTTCCATTTTATGGGAGAAGTCATCCCATTCACATTCACAGTTATTATTACTACCTGTGTATTTCCCTCCATCCTATTCTTTCTCCTGTTTGTCCTCTTTCTCATTTCACACTTTCCCTCCTCACCAGTGTTTTGCTTCTGTCTACCATTTCTCCTAATGTACCCTCCCATAAATCAGTCCTCCCCCCATTTACTTAATCTCCTCCTCTCCTACTTCTCTGTTGGGTAAGGCAGATTTCTATACTCAATTGATTGCGTATATGATTACCTCTTTGAGCCAATACTGATGATAGTAAGGTTCAAGCAATGTCCATCACCTATCCTCCCATCTTCTCCTCCACTATAATAGGTCCTTCTCTTCATTTGACATAATTTGCCCCATTTTACCTCTCCCTTCCTTCTGCACCCTCCTCATCCCTTACATTTTTTTTATGTTTTTCCCTAAAAATCATCTTTTGCCTATATCCTCTGTCTCTGTATATCCCATTTATCTGTAATGTTGGTGATACAATTTTTAAGAGTTACCAATATCAGCTCCTTGTGTAGACATGTAAACAGTTTACACCTGTTGAATCCCTTATATTTTCTTTTCACTTTTTAGCTGTTTATGCTTCTCTTGGACTGTGACATTGGAGGTCAAATTTTTTATTTAGTTCTAGCCTTCTCCTTATGAAGGATTGAAAGTCTTCTATTTCATCAAATGACCATTTTTCCTATGGACTATTCTGCTTAATTTTGCTGGATAGATGATTCTTGGTGGTAATCTTAGCTCCTTTGCCTTCTGGCATATCATGTTCCATGACCTCTGATATTTTAATGTTGCAGCTGCTAAGTTCTGTGTAATTCTGATTGTGGCTTCCTGATATTTGAATTGTTTCTATCTGGCCACTTGCAGTATTTTTTCCTATCCTACTGGTTTTGTAATTTGGCTATAATACTCCTTGGAGTTGATCCTTGGAAAGAGATTTGGGGATCTCTTTCCTGAGGTGATTAGGGGATTCTTTCAGTGCCTATTTGGCACTCTGGTTCCAGGGATTCAGGGCAGTTTCCTCAATAATTTCTTGAAATATACTGTCCATGTCATGGCTTTCAGGTAGTCCAATGATTCTGACATTGTCTCTCTTGGATCTATTTTCTTTCTTTTTTTTTTGGAACTATTTTCCTGATCAGTTTTTTTTTTCCAATGAGGTACTTCACATTTTCTTCTAATTTGTCATTCTTTTTAATTTGTTTGATTGATTCTTGGTGTTTCATAGAGTCATTAGTTTCCACTTGCGCAATTCTAACTTTGTTTTTCTTTTTGGTGAGGCAGTTGGGGTTAAGTGACTTGGCCACAGTCACATAGCTACTAAGTGTCAAGTGTCTGAGGCCGAATTTGAACTAAGATTTTCCTGACTCTAAGGCCAGAGCTCTATCCACTGCACCACCTAGCTGCCCCCACAGAACAGAGAAAAGCAAACAAAAACATATCCTAAACTTAAATATTGGAACTTAATTGGAGAGTAAGAAAAGAAAAAAAAAGCAGGTGCATAGCAGAACATAAGAGAGGATTCAAAACATGTAACAATAAGTTCTCATTTCAAGAAAGCCGGTATGATTAATACTAGACGTTTTGTTGAGAGCTGTCCATCATTTCTTTATTTCCTTGTAAGTTTTCTTTTGTTCTTTGCTGTGTATTTTTTTTTTGCTTTGTTCTTTGTTTCCCCTCCATTGCCCCAGAAGGTTACAATTAAGTGCAGATATATTTCTCTATACTTATAAATATATACATATATACACATATATACTTACATATATAGACATATGCATTCCCAAACAAATTCTACACCTGATCTTTGTTTTTATATTTGTGCATATCTCTTTTTTTTATCCCTCCTGAGTCCTCTACTTTCCTTCTACTCACTACCTTGCCCTTCTATTACTTAGCCTACCCCCTTCCAAGGATCCCTCCTCTATCCTCTCATTCCCACAAATCTAAACACCCTTCTATAGCCCCTTATACCCTATATTCTCTAACCCTCCTTTAGTGATCCCTCCCTTGTCCTCTCTCCCCTCCCAATCCCATCATCATTTTATTTCTTCTAAATTTAGAAGACTTTTATACTCTTCTAACTATATATATATATATAATATATATATACGTATGTATATATAGTTCCCTCTTAAACCATTCCTGATGAAAGTAGGTTACCAGAACTACAAGCCCTCCTCCCTCATCTAATTCCCCTGAATTGATTCTTCCTCTTGCACCTCATTGGTATAAAATAACTACTCTTTTTAGCTGTTCCTAAATGATTTTACTTTTTAAAGTCACATCATACTCAGGTCTACTCAAATCTTTCTTATGAGCTACCCAATTATTAATAAGAATCTTAGACATACATTTTATGTTTTACATATATAAAAAGTAAACAGTCTGTCCTTATTGAATCCCTCATAATCAGTCTTTGGAAGGTACCTTATGTTTCTCTTGGCTTTTGTAAGTTGAAACTTCAATGAAGTTCAGGCTTTTTTTTTAACAAAATCTTGAAAGTCTGACAGTTGAACAAATGTCCTTTTTTTCATTCAGGATTATGCTGAACTTCGCTGGGTATGATATTTTCCGCTGGAACCCCAGTTCTTTTGCTCTTTGATATATAGTTTTCTAAGACCTGTGGTCCTTTAATGTCTTTGCTTCTAGGTCTTGTGTGATTCTAACTGTGGCATCATCACATTTAAATTATTTTTCTTGTTCTTTTTAATATTTTATCCTTGAGCTGGGGGTTTCAGAATGTGAATATAATATTCCAATGAGTTTTCCTCACAGGGTATATTTTAAGTGGTGATTGATGGATTTTTTCAATTTCTACTTCCCTCCCCTTGTTCTAATGCTTCAGGACAATTTTCTTTAATTATTTCTTGTGTTATTGTATCAAGATTCTTTTTTTGATCATAGCTTTCAGTTAATGCACTTATTTTCATGTTGTCTCTTCTTGATCTATTCTCTAGATCTGTTGTTTTTCTTATAAGATGTTTCACTTTCTCTTCTATTTTTTCATTATTAATATTTTGTTTAATTATTTATTGATCTGTTATAATTTCACTGACTTTGCCTTGCCCAATTCTAATTTTCAAAGTGTCATTTTGTTCCTTAAGATTCTGGATCTTCTTTTCTAATTGGTTGACTTTCATAGTCTTCTTGTTTTTCTTGGGTTATTCTTATTTTTTTTTAGTTTTTCCTCTATCTCATTTGATTTTTAAAATCTACTTTAAGTTCTTCTATGAATAACGTTTGGGCAGGTGACCATTTGACATTACTCTTTGGAGCAGGAGGGTTTTTTTCTTTGCTTCAGTATCCTCCTCTAAAGATGAACCCCGGTCTTTTCTATTCTCATAATAGCTTTCAAGAGTTTGATTCTTTCTCCTTTGCCTGTGCATTTTTGTAGTAATAGCTTAATTTGTGTAATCACCTCTAGCTCTCGGGTATAAGTTTGATAGGATTTTCTATGTGTCTTTTGAAATTGTCTTGCATCATTGCAATTCTGCTTTTTAAGGAATTGTTTTCTTCAGGAAATTTTTATACATCTTTTCCAATGTGACCAACTCTACTTCTTAAGGAGTTGTTCTCTTGAGTGGATTTTTGTGACTCTTTTACCATTTGACTTTTTTCCTTTTTTAGGATATCATTTTCTTTATAATTTTTTGTTTGCCTCCTTTACCAAGTTCTTGACTGTTTTTTCCTGATTTTCTTGTATCACTGTCATTATTTTCTCAATTTTTTCTCTACTTCTTTGATGTTTAAAATTCTTTTTGAGCTCTACTTGCAATTGTTTTAGGACTTGAGACTAATCAACATTTGTCTTGGAAACTTTGGATATAGCAGTTTTTAAAATTAATTTATTAATTTTAATTTTCGCCATTCACTTTCACAAGATTTTGACTTCCAAATTTTCTCCCCATCTTTCCCCTCTCCCACCCCAAGATGACTTGCATTCTGAATACCCTTTCTCTTGATCTTCCCTCCCTTCTATCACCCCCCCTTCTCTTATCCCCTTCCCCTTCTATTTTGCTGTAGAGCAGAATATATTTCTATTCCCCATTGGCCTGTGTATCTTATTTCGCAGTTGCACGTAAAAGCAATTTTTACCATTTGTTTTTAAAACTTTGGGTTCCAAATTCTCTTCCTTCCTCCCTGCCCACCCACTCTCATTGAGCAGGCAAGCAACTTGATACAGGTTATACGTGTGTAGTCATGAAAAACACTTCCATAATAGCTATACCGTGAAAACTAATTATATTTCCCTTCATCCTGTCCCACTCCCATTTATTCTATTCTCTCCTTCACCCTGTTCCTCCTCAAAAGTGTTTGCTTCTGATTAACCCTTCCCCCAATCTGCCTTTTCTTCTATCATTCCCACCTCTCTTGTCCCCTTCCCCACTATATTCCTGTAGGGTAAGACAGATTTCCATACCCAATTGAGTGTGTATGTTATTTTCTCCTTAAGCCAAATACGATGACAGTAAGATTCATTCACTCCCTCTCATCTCTCCCTTCTTCCCCTCCTTGGTAAAAGCTTTTTCTTCCCTCTTTTATGTGAGAATTGGGATGAATGAATTTCTCAGAGCTCTGACAATAGAGGTGTCTATTAAAAAAAGAGGGGTCTAGATTGTGGCTTCTTTTTTTTCTAACCACAGAACAGGGAATGTCTGATTGAAAAGGGCCTTTAGCAGAGAATATCCAAGCTGAGAGAAGCCTCCATAACATTAGAGAGGGAAGAGCCTAGAAGTGTTATTGCTGGGTTAAAGGGTATGGATATTTTTATAGCCCTTTGGGCATAGTTCTAAATGGCTCTCCACCCTCTCTCCACAGTCCCCAACATACACAGAGGTGGATAGGGACTACATTATTTTTGTTGGGAAGGGAAGAAGGGTTCTAGTGTCCCTAAATTCATTTATATGACCCAAAATATTCCAATCCAAATCTAGGTTTATTCTGGAGTCCCCCAGTCTTTTGGGGCATGAGCATTCATTATTTATATGCTGGTTATATATGCTAAATTTTGTACTAAGGGAAGATTCTTTGAAGGAGCCTACCCAGCAAGCCTGCCCACAGAGCTTCTCCTGTGTGAACCAGGGCTGGGCAGGAAACATAAAGTCCAATTGAGAGTCTCTGGGAAGAGAAAACTGCCTGGGCTGATAGAGAGAAGCAGCAGGGAGTAGCCTTGGTGAAGGGCTTGAAATCTGGAGAGTAGGAAAGACTGAGCAAGTTAATCCTTGTGAATGGCAGCCCAGGCTGGTGGAACTTTTGGGGAAGGGGGAAAGGCTGGGAGGACAATGAGGAGCTTCAGCTGCCAGGGCTGCAGTCCTAGAATCATGGAATCTTCCAATCACAAGCACCCAGAATTTTTAAAACCAGTAACTCTGATAAAGGCCTTATTTTTAAAATATATAGAGAACTAAGTCAAGTTTATAAGAATACAAGTCATTGTCAAATTGATGAATTGTCAAAGGATGTGAACAGATAGTTTTCAAATGAAGAAATTAAAGCAATCTATAGTCATATAAAAATGCTCTAAATCACTATTGATTAGAGAAATGCAAATCAAAACAACTCTGAGGTACCACATCACACCTATCACATTTTAATCTAATTTATATGATTAGATGATGAAATGGTCATAGATTTTAGAGCTAGAAGGGACCTTAGAGACCAGTGAATTCAGTTTCTGTCTCACTTTGCAGATAAGGAGCCTGAGGCACAGTGAAGTTAAGTAACTTCCCTAGGGTCACACAACTATTACTTCTGTGTGGAAGGATTTGAACTCAGGTCTTCTGACTCCAAAGCTGGAGATCTATCCACTGTGCCACCTAGCTGCCCTAAGCATAAACTTTTGAATTTTAAATTTTCCCTGCCTTCCTCCCCAAGACCTTGTGCAATATGATTTAGGCTATACATATACATTCCTATTAAATGTATTTTCCCATTAATCAGGTTGTAAAGAAGAATTAGAATGAATAGGAGGATCCACAAGAAAGAAGAAACAAAACAAAACAGAAGGAAAAAAAAGCAAATAGTATGCTTCAATCTGCATTCAAACTCCATAGTTCTTTCTTTGGATGTGGATAGCATTTTCCATCATGAGACTTTTGGAGATGTCTTAGATTCTTGCACTGCTGAGAAAGGCTAAATCTATCAAAGTCAGTCATCACACAATGTGGCTATTATTGTGTACAACGTTCTCCTGGTTCTGCTCACTTCACTCAGCATCAGTCCATACAAGTCTTTCCAGGTTTTTCTGAAGTCTGTTTGTTCATCATTTCATATAGCACAATAGTATTCCATTACATTTATTTACCACAATTGTTCAGCCATTCCCCAATTGATGAACATCCCCTCAATGTCCAATTCTTCTAGCAAAAAAACAGTTGCTATAAATATTTTTGTACACGTGGGTCCTTTTCCCATTTGTATGATCTCTTTGGGATACAGCCCTCGATGTGTTATTTCTGGGTCAAAGGCTATGCACATTTTCATAGCCCTTTGGGCTTACTTCCAAATTGCTCTTCAAAAATCTGACAGGAAAACTATTCCTTGCTCTCCCAGTTTGCTTATAGTATCAGCCCTTATATCTAAATCATGAACCCATTTTGACTTCATTTTGGTATATGATGTAAAATTTTCGTATATGCCTAGTTTCACCAATACTCTTTTCCAGTTTTCCCAGCAATTTTTGTCAAATAGTGAGTTCTTATCCCAGAAGCTGGGGTGTTTGGGTTTATTAAACAGTAGATTACTACCGTCATTGACTACTGTGTCTTGTGTACCTAATCCTATCCTTGTGTATCCTAACCTATTTCTTAGCCAGTATTAAGTAGTTTTGATGATTGCCATTTTATAATACAATTGAAGATCTGGTATGGCTAGGCCACCTTCCCTAGCATTTCTTGATATTCTGGACCTTTTGTTCTTCCAGATGAATCTTCTTCTTATTTTTTCTAGCGCTATAAAATAACTTTTTGGTAGTTTGGCATGGCACTGAATAAGTAAATTAATAAATGGCCCATTTTTAAGATGAAGAAACTGAGGCACAGACAGGAAGTAACTTTTTGAGGAGTCAGACTTACAACTTCAGGTCTTAATGACTAGTCTGGGGCTCTTTCTTGAGTTGCTTTTTTCTTCTTTTTTTGACTAGGCAATGGGGTTAAGTGACTTGCCCAGGGTCACACAGATAGTAAGTGTCAAGTATCTGAGGCCGGATTTGAACTCAGGTCCTCCTGACTCCAGGGCTGGCACTCTTTCTACTGCACCACCTAGCTGCCCCTTAAGGCTCTTTCTTTAAGAAGGCTTTTGAGGTCAGACATCACAACCAGCTTGGTCTACATGAGAGGCTGCATCCCAAAGGCCATTGCCTAAGGGGAGCTGTCTCATCTCTTCCAGGATCCCTTTCAGGAGATGCTGGTCCCATTGCTTCTCTCACAGTTAATTTTGTTTTTCAGAGATCTCAGTGGGACCCCAGCATCTGATTGGTGATCTTCATGGGTGTCTAGCTCCTGAATAGTGGTCTTGGAGAAATCACCAGCAGCCTCCATAGCCATGACAAGAATATGATTTTTGAAAAACAAATCCAATCACAGCCTCTTCCCCTCTCTCAAAATCCCAGGAGCTGCCAGATTCCCAAGGCAGGGGTAGTGTCTGCCATGGATATCACCCTCATAGAGGGATCTACAATGAAGTTTCAGGTCTCTATTCAGATATCTACTTGTCCACTTGACCCCCATGAAAGTGACAAATCAAATCCAAGTCCCCAGTTGAGACCACCACTTGTGTTCCAGGGCCTCACTCAAACCCCAATAGTAACAGGACATAATAACAGCCACACTGTGTGATGACTGACTTTGGTAGACTTAGCCCTTTTCAGAAATGCAAGAATCTAAGACATCTCCAAAAGTCTTATGATGGAAAATGCTATTCACATCCAGAGAAAGAACTGTGGAGTTTGAATGCAGATTGAAGCATACTATTTCCTCTTTTTTTTTCTTCTGTTGTGTTTTGTTTCCTCTTTCTTGTGGTTCCTCCTATTGGTTCTAATTCTTCCTTACAACATGACCAATGTGAAAATATGTTTAATAGGAATGGATGTGTAGAGCCTATATCAGATTGCACACTGTCTTGGGGAAGTAAGAGAGGAGGGAGGGTGAGAAAAATTTAAAACTCCAAAGGGTATGGAAGTGACTTTTGAAAACTATAAATAAATTAATAAAAATAAAAATTAATATTTTATTTGTTCTAATTACACATAAAGACAAATTTTAACACAAAATTTAAAAAATATTGAATTCCAGATTTTTTCTACCTCCCTTTCCCCCTTCCTAAGACAGTATGTGCAATCATGTAAAACATTTTTCCATATTAGTCATGGTGTGGAAGAAGAAACAGATAAAAAAAAAATCACAAAAACAATAAAGCGAAAATAGCATGCTTCAGTGTGTATTCAGACTTCATCAAATCTTTCTCTGGATATGAATACATTTTCCCTCATGATTCCTTTGCAATTGTCTTAGTCTATTGTATTGCTGAGTAGAGCTCTCATTCATAGCTGATCATCCTACAATGTTGTTATTACTGTGTGCCATATTCTCTTGGTCTTCTTACTTCACTTTAAATAAGTTCATGTAAATCTTTCCAGATAATTCTGAAATCAGCCTGCTCAACATTTCTTATAGCACAATAGTATTCCATTACATTCATACATCCCAACTTGTTCAGCCTTTCCTCAACTGATAGGCATCAACTCCATTTCTAATTCTTTGACACCACAAAAAGTGCTGGTATAAGTATTTTTGTACAATTAGGTCCTTTCCCATTTTTTTGATCTCTCCGGGATGTAGTTCTCTTACTGGTATTACTCAATCAAAGGATATGCATGGTTTGCCCTCTGGGCACAGTTAAATTTTCTCTCCAAAATGGTTGGAACAATTCACAACTCCACCAGCGGTGTATTAGAGTCCCAGTTTTCCCACATCCCCTCCAACATTTATCATTTTCATTTTCTATCATAGTGGCCAATCTAATAGGTGTGAGGTGGTAACTCAGAGATGTTTTATTTTGTCTTTCTCTAATCAATAGTGATTTAGAGCAGTTTTTCATATGACTATAGATAACTTTGATTTCTTCATCTCAAAACTGCCTGTTCATATCCTTTGACTGTTCATATGCATTGGGGAATGACTTCCATTATTATAAATTTGACTCAATTCTCTATATATTTGAGAAATGAGGCCTTTATCATAGATATTTGCTATCAAGTTGTTCCCTATCTTTCTGCTTTCCTTCTAATCATGGTTGCATTGGTTTTGTTTGTGCAAGAAGTTTTTCATGTAATAGAATGAAAATGACTCATTTTACATTTTGTAATGCTTTTTATCTCTTGTTTTGTTCTCAATTCTTCTCTTTTCCATTGATCTGACAGGTAAGCTATTCCATGCTCTCCTAATTTACTTATGGTATCACCCTGTATGTTTTAATCATGTATCCATTTTGACCTCTTGGTATGCAGTGTATTATGTTGTTCTACTCCTAGTTTCTGCCACACTGTTTTCTAGTTTTCCCATACATTTTTGTTCAGTTGTGAGTTCTTGTCCCAGAAACTGAGATCTTTGGGTTTTTCAAACATTAGATTACTGTGGTCATGTACTACTATATCTTGTATACTTAATCCATTCCACTGATCCACTATGTTATTTACCACATAGTTTTGATGATTACTGCTTTATAATACAGTTTGAGATCTGGTAGGGTTAGTCCATCTAACTTCTCATTTTTTTCATTAATTCCCTTGATATTCTCCACCTTTTGTTCTTCTAGATAAATTTTATGATTTTTCTAGCTCTATAAAATATTTTTGATAGTTTGTATGTCACTCAATAAGTAAATTAATTTACATAGAATTTTCATTTTCATTACATTGGCTCATCATATCCATGAGAAATTAATATTTTTCCAATTTTTAAAATTTGACTATTTTTGTGAAAAGTATTTTGTGTTTGTATAGTTCCTGAGTTGGTCTTGGCAGGCAGACTCCTGAATATTTTATGTAATCTACAGTTATTTCAAATGGAATTTTTCTTTTTGTCTTTTGCAGCTGGGCTTTGCTGGTTATATGTAGAAATGTTCATTTATGTAGGTTTAGTTTATATTGTGCAACTGTGCTAAAGTTGTTGATTATTTCAACTCAGTTTTAGTTTATTTTTTAGGATTCTCTAAGTATACCATCTGCAAAGATTGAAAGTTTTGTTTCCTCATTGCCTATTCTAATTCTTTCAATTTATTTTTCTTCTCTAATTGCTAGAACTAATATTTCCAGTACAAATTGAATAATAGTGGTAATAATGGACTTCCTTGCTTCATTCCTGATGTTATTGGGAAACCTTCTAGTTTATCCCCATAACAAGTAATGCTATTGATGTATTTAGATAAAAAACTATTTCTCATTTTAAAGAAAGCTCCATTTATTCCTGTGCTCTCTAGTGCTGGCCCATAGGGGGTTGAGATGGGTGCATTGGGGAAGGGGTCCTCAGCTCATAGGCTTTTGGAGCTGAGAGGATCCTTATGTAAAAATGTGGAGCTTCACTCATTGTCCAGACTCCTTCCTTAGACAAGAACAGTTATTAACTGAATCAATCAATCAATCAGAACCAAGTGTGAACAGGATCAGTATATGTCTTCAGGCATCAATCAAAAGCACTGCCTTAAGGGATTTGGTCATGCCTTTAGGAACTTGTATGAAAGAGAGGACCCATCCCAGAAGAAGACAGAGATTCATAGGTTTTGAAAGTAGAGAGGAAGGAGCAGAGTCATAGCAAGTTGAACCAAGAACTGGCAGAAGTGGTTCAACCAGCAATAGGGTAAAGGGAAGGTAGGATTGAGCTCTAGCAAAGAAGAAAAATATCAAAGATGGAAACGGGCTCTACGAGCAACTCAGAGTAGAAGGCTCAGGCTGGTGCCACCAATGTGCCCATCTACCTGAGACCTAAGGAAAGTTCCAAGAAGACGTCTGCTCCTTCCCCAACTTCAGCTTTTAATACTTGTCTAGTCATAGACAATATAGTAATCTGCTTATTAGTTACACAAAGATTTCTAGTAACATGTATTTTGGGTGAACCACAGAGAGGCCAGCTTTTCTTCCCCTCTAATAGTCTTATGTATCTCCCCATGGTCTATCCTTAGGTTGAGTTTTCCCATCCACCATGGAAAACGCCTTTGGGATCATCAGAGTCTATCCTTTTTTCTCTGTTGGGGTCTACCTTCCACCTTTATCTTGGTATGATGATGCTTGTACATGGAGCACTGATGGGATTCTACCCCAGAAATGGATTTAGACAAGCTTCCATCTGGGAGTTTGGGTTGCCTTCTGTCAAATGCTGTTTTTACACTTTGAAGCTTCTATGAAGCTCTAGGATTTTCATCAGGAATGTTTGGAAGTCCTTCCTTTAAGTAAAAGTCTAAGTTTTCCCCTGTGAGATTATACGTTTGCCTAGATGTGGTATTTTGTTTGTAAACTTATATTCTTAGCATTCTGGAATATCATATTTCTAACTCTCAGATCCTTTATGGGAATGGCTGAAAAATCCTGTGTATTCCTGACTGTTGCTCTTTAGTACTTGCATCCTTTCTTTTCAGGTTGCTGGTAATATTTTTGGGAAAAGAAATGAGAGTGATACAAGTGAATTATGAAAAAGAATCACCACTTGGGAAAAGAAAACAGCTCTTTAAAAAGTAGAAATGGCTGAATGGAAAAGTATAAAAGGTAACTGAGGAAAACAACTCCTTAAAAGTTCAAATTGGCCAAGTGAAAATTAATAACTCTATGAGACATGAAGAATCAGTCAAACGAAGTCAAATAAATGAAAAAATAAAATAAAATGTTAAATACCTCTGTGGAAAAACAACTGACTAGGAAAATAGATCTAGGAGAGACAATGTTAGAATCATTGGACTACCTGAAAGCCATAATGAAAAGGAGGACCTGGACAGCATCTTTCAAGAAATTTTCAAGGAAAATTGCCCAGATAGCCTTGAACCAGAGGGCCAAATAGGCCTTGAAAGAATCCACTGATCCTCTCAGGAAAGAGATCCTAAAATAAAAACTGCAAGGAACATTACAGCCAAATTACAGAACTATCAGGTCAAAGGAAAAATACTGCAAGTGGCCAGACAGAAACAATTCAAATATTAGGAAGCCAGAATCAGAATTAGACAGAACTGAGCAGCTGCATCATTAAAATATCAGAGGTCATGGAACATGATATGCCAGAAGGCAAAGGAGCTAAGATTACCACCAAGAATCATCTATCCAGCAAAATTAAGCAGAATAGTCCACAGGAAAAATGGTCATTCAATGAAATAGAAGCCTTTTAATCCTTCATAAGGAGAAGACCGGAACTAAATAAAAAATTTGACCTCCAATGTCACAGTCCAAGAGAAGCATAAACAGCTAAAAAGCGAAAAGAAAATGTAAGGAATTCAACAGATGTAAACTGTTTACATCTCTACACAGGAAGCTGATATTGGTAACTCTTAAAAATTGTATCACCAACATTACAGATAAATGGGATATGCAGAGACAGGAGATATAGGCATAAGGTGATTTTGAGGGAAAGACATAAAAAAATTAAGGGATGAGAAGGAATACAAAAGGTACAGAAGGAAGGGAGAGATAGAATGGGGCAAATTGCATCAAATGAAGAGGATAGAAGGACCTATTATAGTGAAGAGGAAGATGGGAAGATAGGTATTGGGCATTGCTTGAACCTTACTATCATCAGTATTTACTCAAAGAGGTAATCATATATGCAATCAATTGAATATAGAAATCTACCTTACCCAACAGAGAAGTAGGAGAAGAGGATATTAAGTAAATGGGGGGAGGACTGATTTATGGGAGGGTACATTAGGAGAAATGGTAGACAGAAGCAAAACACTAGTGAGGAGGGAAAGTGTGAAATGAGAGAGAGGACTAACAGGAGAAAGAATAGGATGGAGGGAAATACACAGGTAGTAATAATAACTGTGAATGTGAATGGGATGACTTCTCCCATAAAATGGAAATGGAGAATAGAATAGATTAAAAAAAACCAGAATCCTACAAAAACACACACAGTGTAAAGGTAAGGTACTGTAGCAGAATCTATTACGTTTCAGCTGAAATTAAAATAAAACAGGGTAGCATTGCATTCAATGAAATAGAAGGATTTTGAGCTTTCATAAAGAGAAGACCAGAACTGAACAAAAAATTTGATCTCCAATATCAAGACACAAGAGAAGCCTAAAAAGATAAATAGGGCAAAGAAAACATAAGGAATTCAATGGAGCTGAACTGTTTGCATCCATATAAGGCAAGATGATACTTGTAATTTTTAAAAATTGTATGACTAATAGTTCAGCTGAAGAAATATACATAGACAGAAGGTATAGGTATAATTTGTATTTGAGGGAATGATACAAAAATGGAAGGAAATCTACTGGCTCATTGTTAAGAGGAAACATAGGAGGGAGGGTTATTTAACCAGTGTTAGTACCCTGGATGTAGTAGCAGTTACACATGGTCGTACCAGTGTGGGATGGAGGAGTCAAGTAAGACAAGGGTTGTGCAATAAGAGAGACATTCATAAACTGGAGAGCATCCACGTAGGATGGAAATAATGCTAATGGAAATGATGCTAAAGAGGCTAAAATTCCTGCCATCTGAGGATGAAGAAAACTATATTGTCTCAGTTATTCAGTCAATAACATTCATAAAGTATCTCCTAAGTGCCAGGCATGTAGGAAGAAAAAGGAAAGCAAAAGACAATTCCTTTTCTCAAAGACCTCACAGTCCAATAGGGAGGCAATATACAAGCAGCTGAAGTACAAACAAACCATATACAGGATAAATTAGAAATAAGCAAGAGAACAAAGACTCCAGACCTAAGAAGGCCCATGAAAGGCTTCTTGTACAAGGTGAGATTGTATGGGGGACGTAAATAAAGTCAGGGAAAACAGGAGGCAGAGATGAGGAGGGAGAGCATTGCAGACAAGAGGGACAGCCTGTGAAAATGAACAATTGGGAGATAGAATGTCTTGTGCAAAGACTAGGTCACAGACCATCTGGAGGGAGAGTGTAGGATGTAGGAAGAATGCAGTGATGGGGGCAGTTGTGATGGACCTTGAATGCCAAACAGAAGATTTTATATTTGATCCTTGAAGTGATAGAGATCCAGTGGAATAGCTTGAGTAGGGGGAGTTCATATGGTCAGACCTGTGTGTTAGGAAGATCACTTTGGCAGCACATTGGAGCACAGACTGCAGTGGGCAGAGACTTGTGGCAGGAAGACCAACCAGCAACTATTGTAGTATTCCAGGCATGAGGTGATGGATGAGGTGTGTCTGCCCTGAGTCTCCTCTAGTATAATCTTTTCTTCAGGTGTTTATTGGGCAGGCCTTGTGAAATGGATTAGACAGAGGTCAGGGATCAGAGTAATGGGTGAATCTTGCAAAAAGAGAGATTTAGACTTGATGTTAGAAACATCCAGCCCATGCTGATTAGAAGAATCCCAAAGTGAATTAAAGCCTGGGCTGCCTCCTGTCCCTCCCTCAGCTTGCTTTACTTCTTCAACTAGTCTGGCTTTCCTGCCCTGTGAGTGGCAACTGCTTGGTAGGTTAGTGGAGTTTGCTGGTCTCTCCTCTGCAGGAGTTGCTTCCCCAACTGATGGCTGTGAGAGATGGGCTGGAAGCAGGCTGGCTGTTCTGGAGAATGCTGCCACTCCAAGGCTCTTGTGTGTTTTTGTGTGTATTCATGACAATTGGTCAGCACTTGCTGCTGGTAGTGATGAGGAAGGAGGGCTCTGTCTTTCCAAGGATTTCTCCCCTCCAAGATGTTTATGGGGACTGGGCTTGATGAAGTTCTGGTTGATTGGGAAAGCCTGTTCTTTCCAAGGCTCTGGGGTTCAGGACATGGGTTTTGTCCCCATCTTCATTTCTGGAGAGATGCTGGACAAGGTGGTGGTGATATATTGACTTGTCTGACACATGCTGCCCCTCCCCACTCCCCCAACAGACTTTGAAAGGCAGTTGCCCCCACTGTCCAAAAGAATTAACAGACCTCCTCAAGCAATCAGAGCATGTCCTGAATGACAATTACTAGGACCTCTTCCTATAATCTACAAAATAATCATGGAGAGGATTGCTATGACAACTCCATCTTCTCAAGTTCTCATCCCATTTGCATTTTCATGATATTTTTAACATTGCCTTTAGATTTTTTTCCAGAGAAAATTTGGTGGAGACTACTGATTACTTAACAGCCAAAAACCAATCATCTAGTCAAGGAGAAATCTGTACTGCCAGCCATGAATGAATGAATGAAAAAGCATTTGTTAAGAACTTACTATGTGTAAAGAACTGTACTAAATGCTGTAGTACACACCTCCAGTGCCAATTCCCACTTCCACTTTCTAAACATCAAAAGTCCATGTTTATGTCTTCAATGTTATTACCCAAAAGATGTGTCTAATTTGTTGGAAGTGTGATTCAAAGGGAATGAAGGGTAATAGGAAGGAGAAGAACAGAGCATCTAGTTCTAGAACTTGCCCCAGGGGGCTGTTCCCCCTAATCTCCACCCTTCCTCATTCTTATCCCCATACTACTCCTCTGCACAGCCTAACATTATGCAGAACATTCAGTAGGCTCTCAACAAATAATTTATGTTCTACAACAATTTGACTTAAAATCTAGAAAACAAAGAACTGCCTAACTCAGATTTTGTTCATCATCAACTCTGATCTTCCCCCAATTCTCTCAAATCTTTGGTGTATGTAATTGTAACTATGATTTTTCTTCTCTCTGACTCTAACAAACAAGAAAAGTTTTGGTGCTGCAGGCCTACAGTCAGGAGAAGTCTTCTGTTAGACAGTGTCAGTGAATCCAGAAGTCTCTTAGTATCTCTCTTGTGCCAGGCTGTCAGAGTAATCTGGAGGCCCAGCAATCTCTTAATGCAGGGCCAGTGTTGGGATGAAATGAGGTAATGAGATGTCACTGGACAGTTAAGAGAAGCAGATTTACTTTGAGTTAACACAGCATAGAAATTCAACAATGTAGTGATACAGCTTGTCTGGATACAGACCCTCTTGTCTCCATATAAGCACTTCTGGTTGTCAGAGTAGGGTGTCAGGGAAGAGTATGAGGACTTGAGTGGTCTTCAGAAATTCACCAAGTTGGAGAGGTCCTGACTGCCCATTGGAGGGTCTTTTTATGGCCTTAGGGGACCAGGAAGCTTCATTGGAGGAAAGAGGCCAATCAGGTTCCTTTCAGTCTATAGATATTTTTTAAGCTGCTTATGGTGTGCCAGGCACTGTGCTATGCTGGAAATATGAAGAACTGTCAGACAGTCCTTGCTCTCTCAAGGAGTTCACAGACTAATGGGGGAGTCAACAGTCAAACTCCTATGAAGAAATAAGCCATATACAGGAAATACTGGAAATAATCACCTTGAGGAAGGTGCTAGAAATTTGCAGGAAACAGAAACACTTTCTATAGATTGTGAGATTTTAGCTGATACTTGAAGAAAACCAGGGAAGTCAGGTGGTAGAGGTGAGGAGAGAGAATATTACAGGTATGGAGGACAGCATTCCAGGTATGGGGAAAGAGTACATTCTAAGGGGTGAGGGGAGGCTCAGAGAGAGTAGGGACACTGGAAAGTTGAGAGTGGGTAGTTTATGAAAGACTTTGAATGCCAGAGAGGATTTCATACTGGATCCTGAGTTGAAAGGGAGCCACTGGATTTGATTTAGTAGAAAATCAGGGGTGGGAGGGAGGGCACATGGTCAGACTTGTGCTTTAGGAAGACGATTTTGAGAGCTGAGTGTAAGTCAGACTGGAATGGGATATAATGGGGGTAGAGATGGAGTAGATAGTGGGATTTTAGCTAAGACTTGAAGAAAGCCAGAGAAGTCAGAGATGGTTAGCAACATTAGTGAGCGAAGTTTCAGTTGAATGATGAGGGCATAAGGCAGACTGTAGAGAGTTAATAAGAGAGAGGAAAGCAAACATGAGTGACTATTACAAATGGAATTTTCAAGGAGTTTAGTCACAAAAGGGAGGTGATATATGGGATGATAATTAGAGGGGCTGAATGGATCCAGGAAGAGATTTTTTTAAGGATGGGAGAGACATAGACATATCGGTAGGCATGGGAAAACAGCCTGTACACACGGAGATTTTGAAGTGAGAGAATGAGGATGATAAAGAGAGCAGTCTGCTAGAGGAAATAGGCTGGAAGGGATCACTTGTGCAGGTAGAGAGGGGTCTGGCTTAACAAAGAGGAAGCACATCTCTGTGTCTGACACAGGGGTGGAGGAGGAGACAGTGGCAGAAGGCATCTGAGTGATGTGAGAGAATGAGGAGGGGACAAGGAGCTCTCAGGGAATGAGCTTAAAATTTGCAGTAAGATATGAGGCAAGGTTCTCAGCTGAGGGGGTGGGTGGGTGTGGGAAGGAGCCAGGGGAGGGATAAAAATTTTCTGAAGAGTCATTGTGGTGAGTAGGAGAGTGAGTTAAGTAGAGAAATATAAAAATTACTTTGGGGCTCCAGGAGTAGCTTTGCCACCTTTTGGGAAATATTAATCACTGTTTTAGTAGGGAAGGAAGGAAGAGACATGGATCAAACCCAGATTGTAGAGAAATACTGGTAGACATTATTCCTATCACACAGGACTTGGAATTGAAATTTTAAAATACTTTGGTAAATTTGACAGCAGTCCTTTAACAATTCACTGTCAATGGTTTTCATCTTCGGAAAAGGAAACAAAATGGCATTTTGGGCCATGCTTTTCGTTATTCTGTTAACATAGCAAAGCAGCTGTAGGAAGAATGAGGCTTTCTGGGAAGTGATCTCCCTAGACCCAGGTTTTTCGGAATATCTGTCTTTTTTTTCTTTGAAGATGATACAGGATACATTGTTGTCTGTGTGGATGACAGATGACCATTGTTGGTCTGGGTGCATCTTACTGTGGTTAGATCGTTTTTCAGTAGTGACTGACTTCATGAGTCGAGGGTTTCTTGGCAAAGATACTGCAGTGGTTTTCCATGTCCTTCTGCAGCTCATTTGGCAGATGACTAACTGAGGCAAACAGGGTTAAGTGACTTGCCCATGGTGACACAGCTAATAAGTATCTGATTTGAGCTCAGGAAGATGAGTCTTCCTGACTCCAGGCCCAGTGTGCTATCCACTGTGTCACCTAGCTGCCAGTGGTTGTGGTACCATGTCCCCATGGGGTCCCTCTGATGCATATGTGAGTATTAAAGATGAGGTGATTTACTGAGAGGGAATTTGGCAGAGCTTTCCAATGTCTTCGGTGCTGAAGTGATGTTTTTATATCTGTTGATATCTCATCTAACCTTAGCTTTGTGTAAATCCTCGATAACTCATTTAGGCAAAAGGTCAAACTGGGATAAGGATTTCTCACATTAGAGAGAGACAGTAGGATGTTGAGAAGAATTCTGCCAAAGAATTCAATTCAGGCCAATAAGTAAGTAGCTGCTGAATGTTCACGAGGTGAAACTGGATAGTTTTTGGAAATGACTTTTCTTTTGACGTTTAAAAAAGAAACTTATCCCTCATCCTTCTAGTCTTAGAACATCTGGAGAGATGAGGGTACACTAATGAGATCAGAGTCTAAGACCACGGATCAATTGGGAAAAACTGGGTTCATATCCTTCCTTACTAGCTGTGGACACTTCCTAGCTGTGTGACTCCAGACAAGTCCCATCACCACTCAGAGGTTCAGTTTTTTCCTCTGTAAAATAAGAAGGTTGGATTAGTTGTCCTTTGAGGTCCCTTCCAACTCTAGTTTGTAAAACATGGACCCAGGTCTTCCTGACTCCCAGACTGGCCCCCTATTGCCTACCCCAGGCTCTATCACACGCTTGTATTAATGCAACCTGAAATCATGCTAGCTTCCATAGCCACGGACCAGGCATAGAGTACACACACACACACACACACACACACACACACACCCCTTCTCCTGATGCACAGGTTAGGGAGGGAGGGGTCAGAGCTCCAACCTTCCCACAGGTGTGAGAGACATGGCTCCCTTTCACTCTACTGTTCCCTTCTGAAGCCCTCAAGGCTAAGCAGCACCACCCCTCCTTCCCCTTGTCCCACCTTAAGGATGCTGCTTCCCTAACAGAAGGGGCAAAGATCCCCAGGGCATCAGTGGCTGTCCTCACCCCCTCACTTACTTGTAAATGTCTAGAAGACAGATGAGACACAGGGTAGAAGCCAGTGTCTAGGGCAGGCCTGCACATCTCTTGGGGATATGGATCTAATAGTGGTATTGCTGGTTCAAAGGGTATGCACAGTTTGATAGCCCTTTAGGCACAGTTTCCAAAGTGCTCTCCAGGATAATTAGATTAGAGTATGACTCCACCAAAAGTGCCTTAGCATCCCTGTTTTTCCACATCCCTTCCAACATGTGATGTTTTCCTTTTCTATCATATACCCAATATGATCATTGTGAGGTGGTATCTCAGGATATTTTTCTCATTTGCATATCTCTAATCAATAGTTATTTAGAGCACTACTAAAAATAATATTTTACTTTTTCCCAATTAAATGTGAAGACAATTTTTAACATTCATTGAAAAAAAATCTTGAGTTGCAAATTTTCTCCCTCCCTCACTTTCCCTTCCCTGAGATGTTAAGCAACTGATAGAGGTTATATGTGTCTACTCATGGAAAATATATTTCTGTTAGTCATATTATGAAAGAAATAACAGATCCAAACAAAATTAAGCACAAAAATAATAAAATTACAATAGTATGCTTCAATCTGCATTCAGACTCCATCAGTTCTTTCTCTGGATATGGATAGAAGTTTTCATCATGCATCCTTTGGAATTGTCTTGGTTCATTGTATTGCTGAGAATAGAATGCTAAGTCATTCACAGTTGATCATCATACAGTATTGCTATTACTGTGTACAATGTTCTCCTGGCTCTGCTCACTCTAATTTGCATCAATTCATGTAAGTCCAGGTTTTTCTGAAATCCATCTGCTTATCATTTCTTACTGCACAAGAGTATTTCATCATAATCATATTCCACAGCTTCTTCAGTCATTCCCCAAATGATGGGCATCTCATTAGATTTCCACTTCTTAGCCACAAAAGGACCTACTGTAAATATTTTTGTGTAAGTAAGTCATTTTCCCTTAATTCATCTCTTTGGTATACAAACCTAGTAATGGTATTGCTGGATCGAAGGGTATTGCAGTGTGATAGCCCTTTGGGCATAGCTCCAAAGCATTCTCCAGAATGGTTGGAATAGTTCCCAACTCCACCAACAATGCATCAGTGTCTCAATTTTTCTGCATGCCTTCCAACATTCATCATTTTCCTTTTTTTGTCATATTGGCCAATCTCATAGGTGTGAAGTGGTACTTCAGACTTGTTTTAGTTTGCCTTTCTCTAATCAAGAGCGATTTAGATCATTTTTCATATGGCTATAGATAGCTTTGATTTCATTGTCTGAAAACTGCCTGTTCATATCCTTTTACCATTGTGATGATTGAAAAAATTCAAGAGATAAACTTTCTGGGTAGTCATTTCATTAATAATGCTAGTGTTTAATCAATGCAAAATGTCAGTGGTACTCTCAAATGCCAAGCACTATCATGGAGTCAGGTTCACAGCTTATATGCCCTTGGAAAAGTGGGTGTTCAGAGGGTGGCAGTCAACTGACTGGTTAACAATTAATGAGAGAATGAGAGGTGGAACCATTCTAATGAAAGGCTGGGGATGTTCTAAATTGTCTAGCCTTGGGCAGTGGATTCAAAGAACTTATCCCCACCCAAACCTGAGTAGGGCACAATGGGCTTCCAGTCTCCTTTTTAGCAATGTTTTCAGAGACTGAGGACCTACAGGTTCCTGAAAAAATACTGGTTTTAATTCAATAATTGACCATTAATATAAGAAATAAGCATTAATCTCACCAACAATTGGGGAATGATGTATATTCTAAGAAATTTGACTAAGTTCTGTATATATTTGAGAAACGAGGTCTTTTTCAAAGACACAATATATAAATTGTATAAAGCTGTGAAGCTTTCTGCTTTCCTTCAAATTTTGTTTGCGTTGGTTTTATTTCCACAAACTCCTTTTTAATTTGACATGATAAAAATTATCCATTTTAATCTGGTAACACTCTGTGTCTTGTTTGGTCATAAATTCTTACCTTCTCCATAGTTCTGACAAGTAAACTGTTTTTTTGCCCTCTTATTTGTTTATAGCACATATAAGCATATAGCTTATATGCTTATAGCATTTATAAAGATACCTTCATATCTAAAAATGATCTACCCATTTTGACCTTCTCTTCACATATGGTGTGAGATATTGGTCTATACTTACTTTCTGCCATACTGTTTTTAAGTTTTCCCAGTAGTTTTTGTCAAATAGTGAGTTCTTGTCTCAAAAGCTTAGATCTTTGGGTTTATTAAACACTAGATAATTATGGGCATTAACTACTATGTCTTGTGTTCCTAATCTATTCCATTGATTCACCACTATATTTCTTAGCCCATACCAGATAGTTTTAATGATTACAGCTTTATTATACAATTTAAGATTTTGTCTAGCTGGGCCACCTTTCTTCTCATTTTTGAAATTAATTCACTTGATATTTAACTTCTTGTTCTTCTAGGTGAATTTTGTTATAATTTTCCTAATTCTATCAAATAATTTTTGATAGTTTAATTGGCAATTGAACAAGTAAATTAATTTAGGTAAAATTGTCATCTTTATTATATTAATTTGGCTCACACATACTCAAGTGGTATTTTCCCAATTGTTTAGATCTGACTTTATTTCTGTGAAAATGTTTTCTTATCATGTTCATATAGTTCCTGGGTTTGTCTTGACAGGTAGATTCCCAAGTATTTTATATTGTCTAATTTAAATGAAATTTCTCTTTGTATCTCTTGCTGTTAGATTTTTTGGTAATATATAGAAATGTTGATGATTTACATGAGGATTTTATATTCTGCAACTTTGCTGAATTTGTTAATCATTTGAACTAAACCTTTTAGTTGATTCTCTAGTACTTTCTAAGTATACAAAGATATAATCTGGAAAGAATGATAGATTTGTTTTCTCATTGCCTGTTCTAATTTCTTCCATTTCTTCTTCTGTTCCTATTGCTATAGCAAACATTTCTAGTGCAATGTTGAGTAATAGCAGTGATAATGGGCACCCTTGTTTCACTCATGCTCTTATTGGGAAGGCTTCCATCTTATCCCCATTACAGATAATGCTTGCTGATGATTTTTGAGAGGTACTACATATCATTTTAAGAAAAGCTCCATTTATTCCTTTATGCTCTTTAGTGTTTTTCCTAGGAATGTGTACTTCATTTTGACAAAAGCTTTTTCTGTATCTCTTGAGATAATCATCTGATTTCTGTCGGTTTTGTTATTGATATGGTTACTTATGTTGATGTTGTTCTTAATATTGAACCAGCCCTGCATTCCTGGTATAAATACCACCTGGTCATAGTGTATGATCCTGGCGATATATTGTAATCTCCTTGTGAGCATTTTATTCAAAATTTTTGTTATCATTATTCATTAGGAAAATTGGTCTATAGTTTTCTTTATCTGTTTTGGCTCTTCCTGGTTTAAATAAAAACACCATATATGTGTCATAAAAGGAATTTGGCAGGACTTTTCCTTTACCTCTATCCCCAAATAGTTTATATAGTATTGGAATTAATGGTTTTTTTAAAATGTCAGATAGAATTCATGTGTGAATCCATCTTGCCCTGGGGATTTTTTCTTAGGTTGCTCATTGATGGCTTATTCAATTTCTTTCTCTAAGATCTGATAATTTAAGTATTCTTTTTCTTCATATAATATGTGTTTGTAAATATTCATCCATTTCATATAGATTGTCAGATTTGTTTTCATACAGCTTGTTAAAATAGCTCTTAATCATTGCCTGGATGTCATCTTCCTTGGTGGTGAATTCACCCTTTTCATTTCTGATACTGTTAATTTCATTTGACAGTCAGTTAGCTGGCACCATGTATAGAATGCAGGGCCTGAAATCAGAAAGACTCATTTTCCTGAGTTCAAATTTGGTCTCAGACTAGTTGTGTGACCTTGTGCAAGGCTTGTTTGCCTGAGTTTCTCATCTATAAAATGAGCTGGATAAGCATATGCTAAACCACTCTACTACTTTGGCTAAGAAAATCCCAAATAGGGTCACAAATGTCAGATATGACTGAAACAACTAAACAACAACAATAAAATTTCTTTCCTACTTTTCAAAAAAATCAAACTAGCATATTGTTCATCTATCTTACTGTTTTTTCCCCATAAAACCATCTCTTAGTTATATTAGTTTCATTTTTAACTTTCAATTTTGTTAATTTCTCCTTTGGTTTTCAGGTTATTTAATTTGGTATTTAATTAGGGATATCGACATTTGTCTTGGAAGTTTTGGAGGTAGCAGCTTTGACCTTGTTGTCTGCTGAGATTGTGTTTTGATCTTTCTTGTCACCATAATAAGTTTCTATGGTAAGATTCTCTTTTTATTGCTTACCCGTTTTCCAGCCTATTTTTTTTTTTTACTTTTAACTTTATGTTAAATTTGGCTCTGCTCTTTAGGGTGGAGGGAGCACTGTTCCAAGCTTGGGGTCTTTTATGCAGCTGTTTTCAGATCTCATTCTGAGGGTCCGTAAGTTTTCAGATTTTCTAAGGCTGTGTGATCTAAAGAGAGGTGCAGTTACTTCCCTCCTGGCCTGTGCTCTGGTCTATGAACTACCACAAGCACCCTTTTCCACTCTCGCACTGTGAGAAGGGTCCCCAACCCTGCACCACAAGCTCTGGTGTGCTAGTGCTTCACTTCACCCCGAGACAGAGATCCAGGAATCTGAAACGGATCCACCCATGAGTGATGCACTGGCTGCATTTTCCTTTAGAAATCTTTTAAAGTAACAGAATCTACAGGCAACATGAAACAAGACATGAGATAAAGATTTTTGTGAAGAACAGAGAAAATGACAAGACACACACAGACAAGATATAAAGATAAAACCCATTTTAGGGGAAGTGGCCAGAAACCATTGCTTTATGGCTACCCTCAAAACCAAAAATTCATCTGATCAGAATAAGATTTTCCAAAGACTACTCGAATTTCTTTAATGTGCAATAATGATTAGAGCCAAAATGGCTAAAAAAACCCAGCTGTATTACATTCAGTTTTATGCCAGATGTCTCATAGCTCACTAGCATCCTGTTTAGTTATTCATGTAATTACCAGACATGTTAGGGAAGCGGGATCCTTTTATTTCTGAATTCAGAGAATTTCACCTGTTTGCTTCTCAGGTTCCAAGAGCATGTAGAAAGACTTAATACAAACTCAATATAAATTAGAGCTATTAGAGGAACATCAAATCAAGACCACAAAATTCACCTGAAACATAAGAGAATTTCAATTGTTACATCCTGAGGGCCTGAATTGGAAAATGAGTCTTTCCAAAATTATCAGATAAATGCCTCATAAAAGGAAACTAATTTCACCTGTTTCACAATTATCAAGGAAATTTTACATGTAAAATTCTTAATCTACTTTTTGAAAACTTCATCACATGTCCCACTAAGTCCCCCTTAATGAGGATATTATAATATTAACACAATGAAAGGATGTCATATTATCAATCTTCTGTGAACTCATAAACTCATAAACTCATCATTCTGTGATACTCATAAACTGTCAGGACTGCTGGTCTCTATTATTTGTAATTCAAATGACAATTTAAAATGATTCCTCACTCTAGTAGTACTATACTACCATGTATTATCCAGTCAAAAGTCCCCAATAGCCTTTATCTCTTATGTTTATCAGAACAAAAAAATGAGACATCATTAAATATTTGCCTTTATCAGTAGAATTTGCTATGTGAGGAGAAAGGGAAGGACAAGTATTGATACCATTCACTAGTTCTGTTGATTTCAGGTATGAATCACAGGCAGCCAAATCATGTGAAAGGATATCACAGCCAGGCTCAGAATTAGGCAAGTGGGAAAAGGTGTTACATTGGAAATTGAGTCAAGAAGGTCCTCACTTTAGTGTTCTTAAGTTCATCTCTCCTCAAGTATTCCCCAGGGACAGATATCCATTGGTGTGAATTCACAGATGGCACCCCCATTGAACTGCTAACATTTTCCTAGTAGCCTTAGGAGAAGTCAGACAATAAAACCTGAAATCAAAACTGAGAAGTATATCAAATTATAGTCCCAAATTTGCTGCCTCAAATAGCAAAACTTCATTAGTCATATGTTAGGGCAGGATATATTTATTATGTTCATGTGTAGCAGTGTTGGTTCAAATTCATACAGTATTCGTTAACAGATTAAGTTTTCATATATTCAATATAGTTGTTGGAGGTGAAATTTGCCACATGTACATATGTCCTGAAGAACAACTAAACAAATACATGATAGGTTTTAAAACTCTCCTTGTGGTCTGCTCTGTAGACAGGAGAAAGGAAGGGAAAGTACATGTGGCCATTTCAGGTGGGTTTCAGGATACAGCCTGCCAAGAGGAGTTTTAAGTTCTAGAAAAAGCTTTAATCCACTGAGTAAGCCAAAGGGAGCAATTACCAGAGGAAATGATGGAGACACAAGCTGGTTGAATGTTGGTTAACTTGGACAAGCAGCACAAATACTACATTTTGGAGTTTTACATGAATACAGTGAATATTAGTTTACACATAGTGAACAGTTGGCTCAAAAATGTAACTTTACTACATACTGAGTATTAACAGATGATAATTTCATCATTATCCAAATGATTTCAGATGAAACACTTCTAATTTAAAGTTGAATTCATAAATTTTGGCTGGGAGAGGTTCTGGTTCCTTAAACTGCAGTATGTCAGAGTTTGGCAATATGTTGTCAGCAGGGCTGGTAAGGTCTCATGTTATAACAGGTCAAGCAGGAACTCCAAAAGACCCTCACAGACAAAGATTTTTTAACAATATTTTGCTATCTATAAAATAAACCCAAATAAATCATTGGCATTTCTATATATTACCAACAAAGCACAACAGCAAGAGATAGAAAGAGAAGTTCCACTTAAACTTACTGCAGACATTATAAAGTATTTAGAATCTACCTCCAGAAATAAACCCAGGAACTATATGAACACAATTACAACACTTTTCACACAAATAAAGTCAGATCTAAACAACTGTAAAAATATTAGTTGCTCATGGGTAGACTGAGCTAATATAATAAAAATGACAATTCTACCTAAGCTAATTTACTCATTAAGTGCCATACCAAACAAACTACCAAAAAATTATTTTGTAGAGTTAGAAAAAATAATAACAAGATTCATTTGGAATAACAAAAGGTCCAGAATATCAATGGAACTAATGAAAAGAAATGCAGGGAGAGGTGGACTAGCCATTCCAGATCTTAAATTGTATTATAAAGCAGCAATCATCAAAACTGCTTGGTACTGGTTAAGAAAGAGAGTGGTAGATCAGTGGAATAGGTTAAGTATGCAAGACACAGTAGTCAATGACTATAGTACTCTATTATTTGATAAACCCAAAGACCCCAGCTTCTAGGATAAGAACCCACTCTTTGAAAAAGAACTGCTGGGAAAACTGGAAAAGAGTATGGCAGAAACTAGGCATTGATCAAAATCTCACACCAAATACTAAAATAAAGTCAAAATGGGTTTACGATTCAGATATAAAGGCTGATACTATAAGCAAACTGGGAGAGCAAGGAATAGTTTATCTATCAGATCCATGCAGAACAGAAGAATTCATGATGAAACAGCATATAGAGAACATTACAAAAAGCAAAATGCTTAACTTTGATTATGTTAAATTGAAAAGTTTTTGCACAAACAAAGCCAATGCAACTAAGATTAGAAGGAAGGTAGAAAATTGGGAAAGAATTTTTACAACCAGTCACTCTGATAAGGGCCTCATTTCTACAATATGTAGAGAATTAAATCAGATTTATAAAAATACAAGTTATTCCCCAATTGATAAATGGTCAAAGGATATGAACAGGCAGTTCTCAGATGAAGAAATTAAAGCCATCTATAGTCATATGAAAAAATGCTCTAAATCACTATTGATTAGAGAAAAGCAAATTGAAACAACTCTGAGGTACCCTATCACACCTATCAGATTGTCTAAGATGACAAAACAAGAAAATGATAAATGTTGGAGAAGATGTGGGAAAATTGGAACACTAATGCATTGTTGGTGGAGTTGTGAAATGATCTAACCATTTTGGAGAGCAATTTGGAACTATGCCCAAGGGGCTATAAAAATGTGCATACCCTTTGACCCAGCAATAGCACTTCCAGGGCTATATCCCAAAGACATCATACAAATGGGAAAAGGACTCACATGTACAAAAATATTTATAGCAGCTCTTTTTGTGGTGGCAAAGAATTGGAAATTGAGAGGATGTTCATCAACTGGGGAATGGCTGACCAAATTGTGGTATATGAATGTAATGGAATACTATTGTGCTATAAGAAATGATGAACAGACTGACTTCATAAAAACTTGGAAAGACTTGTATGGTCTGATGCTGAGTGAAATGAGCAGAACCATGAGAACATTGTACACAATAACAGCCACATTGTATGATGACTAATATCGATAAACTTAAACCTTCCCAGCAACACAAGGATCTAAGACATCTCCAAAGGCCTTGTGATGGAAAATGCTATCCACGTCCAAAGAAAGAACTATGGAGTTTGAATGAAGATTGAAGCATACTATTTCCTATTTTTTTTCTTCTGTTGAGTTTTGTCTCCTCTTTCTGGTGATTCCTCCTATTGGTTCTAATTCTTACTTACAGCATCACTAATGTGAAAATATGTTTTATAGGAATGTATATGTATAGCCAATATCAGATTGTGTGCAGTCTTGGGGAGGGTGGTGGGGAGGAAGGCGGAGAAAAATTTTAAACTCAAAAGCATAAGTGATATCAAAAGTGATTGTTGATAAATCAAAATAAATTAATAAATTAATAAAAAAGCAGTCTAAGTGTTTAAAAAAATGAATATTTTGCTATACTTTCCTCATAAGTGTCATTTATCATCATTATTATTTTCTTAATTTCAAGCAAAAATACCTCATTAAATCTTAACAATTTTCAAACACTTTTCACATTCTATAACAGATACATTTAGGGTCTCACAGTATTTAGATCAAAGGGGGAAGTAACCTGTCTTAACAATTTTTTTATTCAGTTTTTTTAATACAAAAGAAAAGATTGCATGTTGGCATCAAGCATTTAACACATGCAACTTATTACTGTCAGATGATAATAATTCGGCAAGATGCATTTTAAAATTATGTTTCAGGAAAAATCATCTATCTTATCTCCTTTGGGATCTTACTAATCATATCCAATGACGTCTAAAACTCAGTATAAAATTATCTAGCATGGAGTAATTACAATTAACTGAAGAGGTGACAGTGGTTCATTGACATAGTGCTTACCACATGCCAAACCATTTTCTAATTCTTAAAGATTACTTAGGGGGCAGGTAGGTGGCATGGGGGATAGAGCTCTGCTTGGAGTCATGAGGACCTGAGTTAAAATCCAACCTCAGATACTTGATACTTAATAGCTATGTGACTCTGGGCAAGTCACTTAACCCCGATTGCCTTACCAAAAAGCAAAAAAGGAGGAAAAAAAGATTACTTTAAAGGATTTCAGAGGCCTACTTTCTGTAGTACTTTAGAATGTTTAGTTTTTGATTTCTCAGTTATTACTTGATCACTTGATAATTTACTTTAATGAGACAGTTATACATAGTAAGACTGAAGTCTTTCCCTTTAAGAAACTAGTTTAGAGGAAAATATACCCCATTCAATATTTAATAGGTTTTTTTAAACAGCCTTGCTATCTTTAAGCAGTCCATTTCATGAGATACTAAACTTGCTTTAGCCAAATAACATTAATTCAGTCCATTTCAAAGTGACATTATTTAAGCATGGTTACAAATTTAGATCGCCACTAGAGAGGCATTCCTCAAACTTCTTATTAAATCATAAGAATTTAACTCAATAAGTACTTCATTATTACAATGCTTTTCCTCCCCCACCCCAGGCTGTTATTACATTCATTTGAATATCTCAGTAGGGAAGTAGTCTAATAGCATTTCACAATATTTTTGAAAATTTGACCTAACAGTATATTTTTAAATGCATATTTTCCTAATTAAAAGAGAATTCACATTTCCAATCAAATGTCTCCTATTCTTCTAAATTCTACAAAATAAGAATATTTAGAAGTCTAAAGAATATAATTTTTGTTTGTGGTTTTTTAACATGATGCTAAATTTCTCAAGTTTTTCTCAAATCAAATTTCATTTATTAAATTAGATGAAATCTCAATTTATCCTCCTTAGAAAATCATCCATGTTATCATCTTTGATATGTTGTTTAGTCCAAAATGTAATAACAATGGTTGACATTTATACATTTCTCATGCTAAGCACTTCAGAATCATTTAATTCCTCAAACAAAACCAGGAAGTAGGTGCTGTTATTATTATTATTATTATTATTATCTTCTTGTACATATAAAGAATGATCAAATTCTCTAATATATTACAAATACAAAAATTTTTAACATTGTCAATTCTTCATTTGTAATTACTAGTGGCAATTACTAACCCTCAATTTTCACAAGGGTCCATTGTTTTTAGTTGCCTTACATAAAAAAAAAAATCATGTTGATGCTCCCAACCTTAATAACTGCTCCTTTATAACTTTAGATAAAACAAAATACCAAATAAATTCTTTTTATTTCTTCCTTACTCCCAGTGTACCTTACAGCATTTTCTTAATAAATTCTTGAAAAACTTCCTTTAAAATATATTTTTTTCTTAATGTGATCAAAACCTTTCCTCAAATTTCCTTTTTCAAAACTTCGACTCCTTTTCTTTTAAGCTCTGCATTCATACTCTGTCAGAGGAGACTCTAACTCTCCTTAACTCTCTACCCATTTTTTTCTCATGCTTAATTGATTAAACTGTCATCTCTTCTTTCATTTGACAAAAACCTTCAAAACTGGACCTTTCTTTTTACCTTATCCAGCACTTCTCTCACTTTCTTCTACTAGTTTAATTCCTCTAGCCACTAATTGCCAAGATTTCAAATTTAAGGCCCAGGCAGCTGTGGCAGTTTCCAGACTTCTCAACCCAGAAATTCGAAATACAGCTTAGAAAGTCAGTAGGAAAGGTCTGTCGGACCTGGGTGAGAGAGGAGCACAGTCCAGCCCTGGCCCCGGCACAGCCCCAGGGCAGTGGCAGTGGCATTAGCTGTGGCAACTACTTCCAGAGCTGTCAGCCAACAGACAGTAAGAGGATAGAACAACTGATCAGTAGGAGATTACAGGAGTCTCTTTACTGGCAATGAGGCAGCATTCTGTTGCTTTGCCTGTATTTGAATCTAGGTGCCAGTCCTGGGGCAAGGAAGAGCACTGGCATAGCAGAGCTTGTGGCAGCAGTGGAGAGGGAACCCTCCTCACAGTTCCAGGGCAAAAAAGAGTACTTGTGGTCACTCACTGATCAGAGCACAGGTCAGGAGAGGAGTAAACACCTCTCCTTAGATCATACCACCTCAAAAGAACTGAAAACTTACAGGTCCCTAGAAGTATCTCTGAAAACAGCTGTACAAGAATCCTGAAGTTTGGGAGAGTGTGCCCTCAACACTGGAAACAGAGCCCTACGTTAACAAAGAGTTAAAAAGTCAAATAAATGTCTGGGAAGATGAACAAACATTGGGAAAAAAAAACTCAGAGTATAGAAACTTACTTTGGTAATAAGGAAAATCAAAACATACAACCAGAAGAAGAGAAAAAAATTAAAACTCCTACATCCAAAGCCTCCAACAAAAATATGAATTGGTTTCAGGTCACAGAAGAGCTCAAAAAGTATTTTGAAAATCTAGTAAGAGAATCATAGGAAAAATCGTGAAGAGAAATGAGAGTGATGCAAGAAAAGCATGAAAAATGAGTCAACAGCTTCCTAAAGGAGACCCAAAAAATATTGAAGAAAACATATTAAAAAATAGACTAGATTTGGGGCAACTAAGTTAAATGGCAAAAGAGGTCCAAAAAGCCAATGAGAAGAAGAATACCTTAAAAAGCAGAATTTGTCAAATGGAAAAAGAGGCCCAAAAGCTCACTGAAGAAAATAATTCCCTAAAAATTAAAAATGGGCAAGTGGAAACTAATGACTCTATGAGAAATCAAGAAATTGCAAAAAACAAAAACAAAAAACCCAAAAGAATGAAAATAATAGAAGACAATGTGAAATATCTCTTTGGACAAACAACTGACCTGGAAAAGAGATCCAGGAGAGATAATTTAAAAACTTATTGGACTACCTGAAAGCCATGATGAAAAAAAGAGCCTAGACATCATCTTTCAAGAAATTATCAAGGAAAACAGCCATGATATTCTAGAACCAGAGGGTAAAATAGAAACAGAAAGAATCCACAAATCACACCCTGAAAGAGATTCCCAAAAGAAAACTCCCAAGAATATTATACCCAAAGTCCAGAGTTCCCAGGTCAAAGAGAAAATATTGCAAGCAGCCAGACAGAAACAATTCAAGCATTGTGGAAACACAGTCACGATAATGCAAGATTTAGCAGCTTCTACATTAAGAGATCAGAGGGCTTGGAATGTGATATTTTAGAGGTCAAAGGAGCTAGATTAAAACAAAGAATCACCTGCCTAGCATAACTGAGTATAATCAATGGGGGGGGGGAATTGACATTCAATGATGTAGAGGAATTTAATGCATTCTTCAGAAAAAATTAGAGCTAAATAGAAAAATTGACTTTTAAATACAAGACTCAAGAGAAGCATGCAAAGGTAAGCAGGAAAGAGAAATCATAAGAGACTTATTAAAGTTGATAAGAGATGAGATATTAAAGAAATAAGAGGGGTGGTAATAGAAGGGATGGCAGATTGGGGGAGGGGGTAATCAGAAGCAAACACTTTTGAGGAGAGACAAGGTCAAAGGAGAAAATAGAATAAACTGGGGGCTGGATAGGATGGAGGGAAATATAGTTAGTGTTTCACAACATGACTATTATGGAAGTGTTTTGCATGACTACACATGTGTAGCCTATATTGAATTTCTTATCTTCTCAGTGAAGGTGGGTGGGGAGGGAGGAATGGAGAGAATTTGGAACTCAAAGTTTTAAAAACGAATGTTAGAAATTGTTTTTACATGCAACTGTGAAATAAGATACGCAGGCCATGGGGTATAGAAATCTACCTTACCCAACAGGAAAATAATAGGACAATAGGATAAGAGAAAAGGAGTGGCAGATGACAAGAGAAAGGGCAGATTAAGGGAGGCAGTGGTTGGAAGCAAAGTAGACCTTTAGGGAGGGACAGGATAAAAAGAGAGAAGAAAAAGAAGAAACAGAAGAAAATGGAATGGAGGGAAATATGCAGTTACTACTCGTAACTATAAATTTGAAAGGAATGATTTCACCTATAAAATGGAAGTAGGTAGCAGGATGGATTAGAAATCAGAATCCAACAATCTGCTGTTTCCACAAAACACAGCTGAAATAGAAAGACACACACAGAGTTACAACAAAGGACTGGAGCAGAATCTATTATGTTTCAGCTGAAGTAAAAAAAGGCAGAGGTACACATTATGATCTCAGATGAAATCAAAAATAGACTTAATTAAAAGAGATAATCAGGGAAACTAGTTTTACTAAAAGGTAACACAGATAATGAAGGAATATAAAAATTTTTAAAGCAAGTTTATCTGATAAACATGTCTTGTCAGAAATATATTTGGAACTGTGTCAAATTTATAAAAATGAAAGCCCTTCTCCAACTGATCAATTGTCTAGGGATATGGACAGGGAGATTTCAGAAGACAAAGTAAAGCTATTGTTGTATAAAAGAATGTGCTAAATTACTGAATTTTAGAAAAATGCAAATGAAAAAAACTCTGAGGTACCACTTCACATTTATCAGAAATGACAAGTGCTGGAGGGAATGAAAGACAATAAGTACACTAATGAATTGTTGGTGAAGTTGTCTGCTAGTCCCACCATTCTGAAGAACAATTTGTCACTATGCCCAGAGGGCTATAAAACTGTTTATACCATTTGACCCAGCAATAACAGTACCAGATCTGTATCCAAAGAGATAAAAGCAAAAGGAAAAAGGACCTATATGTACAAAAATATTTATGGCAGCTCTTTTGGTGGTGGCAAAGAATTGGAAGCTAAGGAGATGCTCCTTACCTGGGGAATGGCTGAACAAGTTGGGGCATATGATTATGATGGAGTACTATTGTGCTATTAGTAGCAACCAGAGGGATGGTTCAGAAAAACCTGGGAATATCTATATGAACTCATTCAGTGACCAGAAATGAGAGATCATTATGTACAAAAATAGCAATGTTATAATGATGATTAAATGTGAAAGATTTAGCTGCTTTGATCAACACAAGGATCAAAAGAGTTGCAAAGGACTCACAATGAAAAAATCTCATCCTCCTGCAGAGAGAGAACTGATGAACTCAGAATGAAAATTGCAGTATAATTTTTCACTTTATTTTTCTAGCTTTTTCATATGGTTAATATGGAAATAGGTTTTGCATGATTTCACTTTTATAATTGATATATTGCTTGTCTCTCAGTGGTCAGAGAAGGGCTTAGAGGAAGGGAGAGAATACGGAATTCAAAATATAAAACAAATATAATGTTAATAATGAATAATAACTTCATTTTTAAGCAATACAGTAAAAGAAAAACAGAGGGGAAGAAATGCCCAGACTAGATCTTCTTTAGGGGTTTTGACGTTTCTGGGGACTGCCATTCAGTTTTACCCTCAGGAGAAATTGTGTGGCTTCCCTTGGTTATGTCCTGCTGGAGACACAGTCTGACTGTGTGTGCTAGGAGAACAGAGGACCAAAGATGGGGAGACTACCAGCTCGTGTTTGGCTGGAGAAAGTGAGAAGGAAGCATGGATCTGGCCTGGGCTGAGTGTAGCAGAAAGTGTCTGGAGTCAGGCCTGAGTTACATACCCTTCCTCCTCTGTGCAGTGGTTCAGATGGTTGGTTCAGAGCAGGGGTTCCTTACCTTTTCAAGACCTTTAACCCCTTGGCTTTTCAGTACACTTTCCTTTGCTCTTATTTAGTATGAAATTCAATAAATTCTACTGCATATTGTCAGTATAACTAAAATAAAAAGATCAATTTTCCTTTTCCAAGGGTAGACCAACACTTTTGTAACTTCACTGATGGAATGATATCATTATTTGCTAAACATTCTGTGAATCCCCTTGACAAGCTCCTCTTTCTCTCTGGAGGTGAGACGATCTTCTAAGGGTCTCTGCCACTTTAAATGTACGAACTTCCAATTTTCTTTCCCTCCTCTCCCCTACAGGGCTCTCTGGAAGTCACTGCCTTATTCATTAAGCAAGGTTTGAGCCTACAGGTACCTGGGACCAGTCCTGCTACCCCCAATCCTATTCTGAATCATTCTGCCTGCAGCCTCCCAACCTGGCCTGATTGACCTCTGAGCCTTGGTCCTGGAGGGAACCAAGGTTAGATCTGATCTCATGGAGAGGAGGGCCTTCGCTCCAGCACCCCAACTTCCCCCTCCCCAGTACAGTTCCTGGCCAGGCTTTCCCATGTAGATAGATCCTCTACATCTGAACATTATTTAAGCCTATTTTCCTCTTCTTTTACTACCTGAAGTGACAGACGGCTGCCATGTAATGGACAGAACACTGGGGTTGGAGTCAGAGGGCTGGGTTTGGAATCCTGGCTCTGATTTTCTGAAGTTCTAATAACTTGGGTGACCATGACAGTTCACTTGACCTCTCTGGGGTTCCAGACCCACCTTTGACATCTCTTTCAGGACTGGGTCCCAGGATGGATCCCTGTGGACAGGATGTCCTTATACCCAGGCATGACACTTCTAGCCCTCTGTGGTGGGGAGAGGGGAGAGAGGATTGAGAGGGTTTGAGGACTCTCTCTAGTTGGGAGGAGGGAGAGGGATCAGGCTGAAATCACTGCTGTCCCTCCATGACACAGCTGCCCCAAAGTGGAATAGGCTGCCTCAGGAGGAAAGAAGTGAGTTCTCTAGCCCTGCCTGGATGCCCATGAGTTCTGCATATTGTACGGGAGATTGGTGCTCAGGGTTGGGAACGTAGCATCTGCAGTCCCCTCCAGGAGCTCAGGGGGATTGTGATTGGAAGATTCCATGATTCTAGGACTGCAGCCCTGGCAGCTGAAGCTCCTCATTGCCCTCCCAGCCCTTCCCCCTCCCCAAATGTTCCACCAGCCTGGGCTGCCACTCACAGGGATTAACCTGCCCCGCCCCTCCTCCTCTCCAGATTTCAAGCATTTCCCCAAGGCTGCTCTCTGCTGCTTCTCTCAATCAGCCCAGGCAGTTTTCTCTTTCTCTCTTTGAGAGACTCCAGTTGGACGTTATGTTCCCTGCCCAGCCCTGGTTCACACAGGAGCAGTTCTGTGGGCAGGATTGCTGGGTAGGCTCCTTTGAACAATCTTCTCTTACTACAGACTTTGGCATATCTAAACCAGCGTGGAAATACTGATTGCTCATGCCCCAGACAGACTGAGGGGACTCGGGAACCAAGCTAGATTCAGACTGGGATATTTTTGGCCATATTAATGAATTGAGGGACACTAGAACCCTTCTTCCCTTCCCAAAATAACGTAGTCCTCATCCAACTATGTGTGTGTTGGGGACTGTGGGGAGAGAGTGAACTTAAATAATTAGAGGATGAAAGGATCACAGATTTCAGAGCTGGAAGGGACCTTCAAGACCAGTGAATCGTTTCTGTCTCACTTTGTGGATAAGGAATCTGAGACACAGAGAGGTTAAGTGACTTCCCTAGGGACACACAGCTACGACCTGCATGTGGAAGCATTTGAACTCAGGTCTTCCTGAATTCAAATCCAGCACTTTAATCACTACACAAGGTTGCTAGTAAAAGCATTGCCCTCTATTCAAATGGCACAGTGATGCCTTTAGTATCCTCAAAGAATTAGAATGAATGTGTTTCTCAGAGCCATAACATTACAGGTATCTTTTAGAAAAAGAGAATTTCGGGGCAGCTAGGTAGTGCAGTGGATAGAGCATCACCCCAGAAATCAGGAGGACCTTAGTTCAAATCTGGTTTCAGATCAGACACTTGATACCCACTAGCTGTGTGGCCCTGGGCAAGTCACTTAACCCCAATTGCCTTGCAAAAAAAAAATAAATAAAAGTTCCACACTGTGGCTTCTTTTTATCTAACCACAGAACAGAGAATGTCTGAGTTGAAAACGGCCTTTAACAGAGAATGTCCAAGCAGAGAGGAGCCTCCACAGTGTTAGAGATGGAAGAGCCCCTCAAGCAGAGTCATACCTGTAGAGGCAGTGAGCACATAGGACATGGAATGTTAGATCTTGAAGGGACCTTGGAACATAGAATTGTAGAGCTGAACGGGATGTTAGAGATAATTGAGGACAAATGGCCCATTTTTAAGATGAAGAGGCTGAGGGACAAAGACAGCAAGCAACATTTTGAGGAGTCAGAGTTACAACCCCAGGTCCTAATGACTAGTCTGGGGCTCTTTCTTTAAGAAGGCTTTTGGAGTCAGGTATCACAGCCAGTTTCCTCTTTCAAGAGGGGGTGAGGCCCTAAGGCCAGTGCCTGAGGGGATTTGTCTTATCTCTTTTCCAGGATCCCTTTCAGGAGATGCTGGTCTCACTGCTTCTCTCTTACACTTAATTTTGCTTCTCTCTTTCACTTTCTTCATATTTTTTTCATCCTTTCTCCAAGCAGTTGGTGATGCTAATGGGGCCTTGGCCTCTACCTGCAGTTCTCAGTGGGACCCTGGCATCTGATCAGTGATCTTCATGGGTGTCTCCTGAATGGTGGTCTTGGACGAATCAGCAACAGCCTCCATAGCAATGACAAGAATTTGAGATTTGAAAAACAAACCCAATCAGAACCTCTTCTCCTCTCTCAAAAGCCCAGGAGCGGCCAGATTCCCACAGTAGGGGTAGGGTCTGTCATGGATATCACACTCAGAGAGATCTACAGTTAAATGTCAGGTCCCTATTCAGACTTCTACTTGTCCATGTGGCCCCTATGAAAGTAGCAATTCAAATCCTAGGCCCCAACTGACACCACCGCTTGTGTTCCAGTGCCTCACTCAGACCTCAATCATATGGCACAGCCATAGCCAAAGCATTCACTGGAGCCACACTGAGGTGACCACTTGAATGCTTGGTCCCCATCAAGATCACGAGTTGGGTGCCACACCTCCAGTCAGACCATCTACCAAATCCCAGACCCTTACCACTAAAGAAACCACCAACTGAAGCCTAGTCCGACTGTGAGATCACTAACTGATAGACAGGATCCCAGCAAGGTCTCCTACTGGATGTCATTATGGTTTTCCTCAAAATCCATCCCTTCTCCTCACTGGCTTATTCCTTTTGAGGGAATCTGCATTCTTTTAGAAATCCAACTTTTCATTTTACTTTTTTTAATGAACAAGTGTTAATTTCCTCTCCCATCTAACTCCCATCCCTCCCTTGAACGATGAAAAAAAAGAAAAGAATAACTAAACTGTTATAAAATATGAATATGTAGTCAAGCCATGCAAATCCTCCCATTGGCCACATCCAAAAATCTGTCTCATTCTGCACCTTGAGTCAGTCTATCACCTCTTTGTCTAGAGCTGTGCACTATGCATCCTCATGGGTCCCTGGGAGTCATACTTGATCATTACATTAATCAGAGTTCTTAAGTGTCTCCAAATTGTTTGTCTTTATACTGTTGCTGTAATTGCATAAATTGTTCTCCACTTTTGTTCACTTTACTCAACAACAGTCTTCTGTTGGTCCCCTTTGTTATTCATTATGTCATAATAATATGTTTAAATAATATTTTATTTTTTCTAACTACACATAAAAACAATTTATAAAATAAATTCTAAAAGTTATTGAATTCCAGATTTTCTCCCTTCCTTCCCTTTCCCCTTTCTAAGACAGTAAGTGCAATCATTTAAAACATTTTTCCATATCAGTCATGTTGTGGAAGAAGAAACAGATCAAAAGAAAAAAAAGCACAAAAAAAATAAAGTGAAAATGGTATGCTTCAGTGTGTATTAAGACTCCATCAGTTTTTTCTCTGGATGTGAATAGCATTTTTCCTCATGATTCCTTTGCAATTGCCTTACACCATTGTGTTGCTGAGTATAGCTACATCATTCATGGTTGATAATCCTGCAATGTCGCTATTACTTTGTGCCATATCCTCTTGGTCTTCTTACTTCACTTTAAATTAGTTCATGTAAATCTTTCCAGATTCTTCTGCAATCCACCTGCTGGACATTTCTTATAGCATTATATTCCATTACATTCATACATCCCAACTTGGTCAGCCTTTCCCCAATTGATGGGCATCCCTTTAATTTCTAATTCTTTGCCACCACAAAAAGTACTGCTATAAATATTTTTGTACAATTAGGTCTTTTCCCATTTTTTTGATCTCTCTGGGATGCAGAACTCCTAGTGGTATTGCTGGATCAAAGGGTATGCATGGTTTGCCCTTTGGGCATAGTTAAAATTTCTCTCCAGAATGGTTGGAACAGTTCAAAACTCCACCAGCAGTGCATTAGAGTGCCAATTTTCCCACATCCATCCCCTCCAACATTTTTCATTTTTATTTTCTGTCAAATTAGCCAATCTAATTGGTGTGAGGTGGTAGCTCAGAGCTATTTTATTTTACCTTTCTCTAATCAATAGTGATTTAGAGCAGTTTTTCATATGAGTATAGATAACTTTGATTTCTTCATCTTAATACTCCCTGTTTATATCCTTTGACCATTCATATGCATTGGGGAATGACTTGCATTGTTATAAATTTGACTCAGTTCTCTATTTATTTGAAAAATTAGGCCTTTATCAGAGATATTTGCTATCAAATTGTTTCCCCCTTTCTGTTTTCTTTCTAATCATGGTTGCATTGGTTTTGTTTGTGCACAAACTTTTTCATATAATAGAATCAAAATGACCCATTTTACATTTTGTAAACCTTTTTATCTCTTGCTTGGTTCTAAATTCTTCCCTTCTCCATTGATCTGAGAGGTAAACTATTCCATGCTCTCCTAATTTACTTATATTATCACCTTTTATATGAAATCATGTACCCATTTCAACCTTCTCTTGGTATACAGTGTAAGATATTATTCTATACCTAGTTTCTGCCATATTGTTTTTCAGTTTTCCCAGAAGTTTTTGTTCAATAGTGAGTTCTTGTCCCAGAAACTAAGGTCTTTGGATTTATCGAACACTACATTACTATGGTCATTTACTACTGTCTTGTGTACTTAATCCATTCCTCTGATCCACTATGCTGTTTCTTAAACAATACCAGATAGTTTTGATGATTACTGCTTTATAATAAAGTTTGAGATCTGGTAGGGTTAGTCTCCACCAAATTCTCACTTTTTTCATTAATTTCCTTGATACTCTCAACCTTTTGTTCTTCCAGATGAATTTTGTTATGGTTTTTGTAGCTCTGCAAAATGTTTTTTGATAGTTTGATTATATGACACTGAATAAGTAAATTAATTTATAGGCGATGGGCTTTGTTTGAACTTTACTATCATCAGTATTGGCTCAAATCATATACACAATCAGTTGAATATAGAAATCTATCTTACCCAATAGGGAAGTAGGAGGGGAGGAGATTAAGTAAACTTGCGGAGGGGCTGATGTAAGAGAGGGCACATCAGGTGAAGGAGTAGACAGAAGCAAAACACTGGTGAGGAGAGAAAGGGTGAAAGGAGAGAGAGGACAAACAAGAGGAAGAACAGAATGGAGGGAAATACACATGTAGTAATCATAATTGTGAATGTCGATGGGATGAACTCTCTCATAAAATGGAATCTGATAGCAGAGTAGATAAAAAAACAAGAATCCTATGATATGTTGCTTCTAAGAAATATACACAGGGTAAATTTAAGGGGATGTAGCAGAATCTGTTACGTTTCAGTTGAAATTAAAATGAAACAAGGGTAGCAATACATTCAATAAAATAGAAGGATTTCAAGCTTTCATAAGGAGAAGACCAGAACTGAACCAAAAATTTGATCTATAATATCAAGACATAAGGTGAATGTGTGGGAATGACATAAAAAAGAAAGGAAGTCTACTGGATGTTAAGGGGAAACACAGGAGGGAGGGTTCTTCAATCAGTGTTGGAACCCTGGGTATAGTAGCGGTTATATGTGGCAGTATCAGTCTGGGATGGAGGAGTCAATTAAGACAAGGGTTGTGCAATAAGAGAGACATTTATAAAGTGGAGAGTATCCATAATAGGATGGAAATGATGGTAAAGAGGCTAAAATTCCTGCTATCTGAGGATGAAGAAAACTATGGTGTCTCAGTTATTCAGTCAATAAACATTCATAAAGGACCTCCTAAGTGCCAGGCATGTAGGAAGAAAAGGAAAAGCAAAAGACAATTCTTTTTCTCAAGGACCTCACAGTCAAATAAGGGAGGCAATATATAAACAGCTGAAGTACAAACAAACCATATGCAGGATAAATTAGAAATAAACAAGAGAACAAAGGCCCTAGAGGTAAGGAGGCCCATGAAAGGCTTCTTGTAGAAGGTGGGATTGTACAGGGGACCTAAATAAAGTCAGTGAAACCAGCAGACAGAAATGAGGAGGGAGAGCAATGCAGGGAAGTGGGACAGCCCATGAAAAAGGCCAGTTGGGAGATGGAGTGTCTTGTGCCAAGACCAGCAAGGAAGAGTGTATCACTAGATTACAGACTATCTGGAGGGAGAGTGTAGGATGTAGGAAGAATGCAGTGATGGGGGCAGGTTGTGATGGGCCTTGAATGCCAAACAGAGGATCTTATATTTGATCCTTGAGGTGATAGGGAGCCACTGGAATATATTGAGTAGGAGGAGTTGACATGGTCAGACCTGTGTGTTAAGAAGATCACATTGGCAGCAGAGTGGAGGATGGACTGCAGCGGGCAGAGATTTGTGGCTGGCAGACCAACCAACAGCTATTGTAGTAGTCCAGGCATGAGGAGATGAGGCACATCTGCCCTGAATCTTCTCTAGTATAATCACCTGCAGTTTTTTTAGGTGTTTATAGGGCAGGCCTTGTCCAATGGATTAGGCAGAGGTCAGGGATCAGAGTAATGGGTGAATCTTGCAAAAAGAGAGATTTAGACTTGATGTCAGAAATACCCACCCCAGACTGATTAGAATAATCACAAAGTGAATTAAAGCCTGGGCTGCCTCCTGACCCTCCCTCAGCTTGCTTCACTTCTTCAGCTACTCTGGCTTGCCTGCCTTGTGAATGGCAACTGCTTGGTAGGTTAGTGGAGTTTGGTGGTCCTTTCTCTGTACAAGGTGCTTCCCCAACTGATGACTGTGAGAGATGAGCTGGAAGCAGGCTGGCTGTTCTGGAGAATGCTGCCACTCCAAGGACTCTTGTGTGTTTTTGTGTGTATTGGTGACAATTGGTCAGCACTTGCTGCTGGTAGTGATGAGGAAGGTGGGCTCTCTCTTTCCAATGATTTCTCCCCTCCATGATGTCTATGGGGACTGGGCTTGATGAAGGTCTGGTGGATGGGGGGAGTCTATTCTTTCCAAGGCTCTGGGGTTCAGGACATGAGTTTGTCTCCATCTTAGACAAACCAGTAGGTAGGACACAGGTCTTCCTGACTCCCAGACTTTCCCCAGGCTCCATCACATGCTTGTATTCATGCCACCTGAAATCACGCTAGCAAAGGCAGCTATGTGGCTAGGCATATAACACTGGACAGCAAGTATACACACACACACACACACACACACACACGCACATACACACACCCCAAACTCCTTTTCCCACCATCTGACCTCTGATAGAATCTAGGCTGTGTAGGGTGCAAATGAAGTGTACCTATTCCTAGATTGACACCCTCCTCCCAGTGATTTTTAATATTAACTGAATAGAAAAGCAAAACAGAATTTTTCCTTTGGCAGGTAGCACAAATGAACCCATGTAAGCCCAGCAGAGCTTAACCCCCTGCCATTGTATGAGTGACTGATGCTAGTTGGTTTGGCTCAATCACTGCAAATTATTGATGAGGTGAATCATTTAATCAATGTAAATATGAAAAAAACACAAGTAGGCTTTGAAGTCCCCTATACCAGAAGCCCAACCCATAGGTCCCAGGATGCTTGCCCCTGGCTCATTCAAAGTAGGACCAGGGGTCTCACACCTTTTCCAGTGGAAATCCAGATCAAGTTAGCCACCCCACCTCTGGTGGAATATGATCTCTCTAGAGGCAAAATTTAGTGTCCAGCAAGGCAGGAGCAGATAGTTTCAATCACTGGTTGCCATGGACTGGTTGTTGCCAAGGATACCTGGAATCCTGAGTTGCTAACATTCATGATACCTCCTTATCAGGCCTCTATTATGCTCCCTAGGCCAGGGGGAGGGCAGTGCTTCCTTCACCTTTGTCCTGTACTGCCAGCTGGGTACAGATCTAAATCACCAGGGGCTACAAAATATCAGAAGATACCCCCAAATATACACTTATGTATATAAAGGCATATATATAAATAGAGATGCAGAAATAGAGACGCAGAGACAGAGACAGGAAGAGCCAGAGCCAGGAGAAAGAGAAATACAGATGCTGGCTGCAAAATACTATGCATAAGACGACACATAAGGCAAGCAGCTGTTGCTAAGAGACTTGCATCAGAGAAGGGAACAAATATCATCCTAGACACTCTGGTGACCTCTCTAATCCTTTTGGGGGTGATCAATAGATTTTTTCATTTTCTCTTCGCTCTCTGCTTCTAAGAAGTCTAGAAAGTTTTCTTATTTGATTTCTTGAAATATTATAGCTAGGTGCTCTTGTATGGTACAGTTTTCAGGTTGTCAACCAATATTAAATTTTTCATTCCTTAATCTTTTTTAATTAATTAATTAATTTTTAGTTTTTCATCATTCACATCCATAAACTTTTGAGTTTTAAATTTTCTCCCCCTTCTTACCCTCCTCCCTCACCAAGATAGCATGCAATCTGTTATAGGCTCTACATATACATTCCTATTAAACATATTTTCACATTACTCAGTTATAAAAAAGAATTAGAACTGATAGGAGGAACCAAGAGAAAGAAGAAACAAAAGAAAGAAAGAAGGAAAAAAAAAGAGCAAATAGTATGCTTCAATATGCATTCAGACTCCATAGTTCTTTCTCTGGATGTGGATAGCATTTTACATCATGAGTCTTTTGGAGATGTCTTAGATCTTTGCACTGCTGAGAAGAGCTAAGTCTATCAGATTTAGGCATCACACAATGTAGCTGTTAAAGTGTACAATGTTCTCCTGGTTCTGCTCACTTCACTCAGCATCATTCCATACAAGTCTTTCCAGGTTTTTCTGAAGTTCACCTGCTCATCATGTCTTACAGCACAATAGTATTCCATTGCATTCATATACCACAACTTGTTCAGGCATTTCACAATTGATGGGCATCCCCTCAATTTCCAATTCTTTGCCACCACAGAAAGAATATTTTTGTATATGTGGGTGCTTTTCCCATTTTTATGATCTCTTTGGGATATAGCCCTTAAAGTGCTATTGCTGGGTAAAAGAGTATGCACATTTTTAAGTGGGCATAGTTCCAATTGGCTCTCCAAAATGGTTGGGTCAGTTCACAACTCCACCAACAATGCATTAGCGTTCCAATTTTCCCCCATCTTCTCCAACATTTATCATTTCCCAGTTTTGTCATGTTAGCCAATCTGATAGGTGTAAGGTGATACCTCAGAGTCATTTTGATTTGCATTTCTCTAATCAATAGTGATTTAGAGCATTTTTTCATATGACTATAGACAGCTAGATAGATACAAGAGAAGATTCTATAGATAGAAATGTCAATAATGTATGTGGGTTTATTTTATATCCTGTAACAATGCTAAAGTTGTTTATTATTTCAAGTAGTTTTTTATTAATTCTCTAGGATTCTCTAAGTATATTATCATATCATCTGCAAAGAGTGATAGCTTTGTTTCTTTGCCTATTTTAATTCCTTCAATTTCTATTTCTTCTTTTATTGCTAAAGCTAATGTTTCTAGTACCGTAATGAATATCAGTGGTGATAATGCACATCCTTGTTTCACTCCTGATCTTACTGGAAACACTTCTAGCTTATCCCCATTACATATAATGCTTACTGATGGTTTTAAGTAGATGCTACTTATCATTTTAAGGGAGACTCCATTTATTCCTATGCTCTCTAGTGTTTTTAATAGGAATGGGTGTTGTATTTTGTCAAAAGCTTTTTCTGCATCTGTTGAGATAATCATATGGTTTCTGTTGGTTTTGTTGTGAATATGATCAATTATGCTGATAGTTTTCCTAATATTGAACCAGCCTTGCATTCCTGGTATAAATCTCACCTGGTCATAGTGTGTTATTCTCATGACAAGTTGCTGTAATCTTTTTGCTAATATTTTAATTAAATTTTTGCATCTATATTCATTAGGGAAATTGGTCTATAATTTTCTTTCTTGTTTGACTCTTCCTGGTTTAGGTATCAACATCATATTTGTATCATAAAAAGAATATGGTAGGACTCCTTCTTTGCCTATTTCCCCAATAGTTATATAGTATTGGAATTAATTGTTCTTTAAATGTTTGATAGAATTTGCTTGTAAATCCATCTGGCTCTGGAGATTTATTTTCTTAGGGAGTTCATTGATGGCTTGTTCACTTTCTCTTTCTAAGTGGGGTTATTTAAATATTTTACTTCCTTCTTTGTTAATCTGGGCAATTTATATTTCTGTAAATATTCATCCATTTCTCTAAGATTGTCAAATTTCTTGGCATATAGTTGGGCAAAATAATTCCTAATGATTGTGTTAATTTCCTTTTCATTGGTGGTGGATTCACTCTTTTCATTTTTGATACTGGTAATTTGATTTTCTTCTTTCTTTTTTTAAATTAAATTAACCAAAGGTTTATCTATTTCATTTTTTTTATAAAACCAGCTCTTAGTTTTATTTATTTTTTCAATAGTTTTCTTAATTTTAATTTTATTGATCTATCTTTTGGTTTTCAGTATTTATAATTTGGTATTTAATTTGGTATTTTTAATTTGTTCTTTTTCTAGCTTTTTTAGTTGCATGCCCAATTCATTGATCTCCTCTTCCTCTATTTTACTCATGTAAGCATTTAGAGATATAAAACTTCCCCTGAGAACCACTTTTGCTGCATCCCATAAATTTTGTTATGTTGTCTCATTATTGTCATTCTCTTTAATGAAATTATTGAATGTTTCTATGATTTGTAATTTGGCCCACTCATTCTTTAGGATTATTTAGTTTCCAATTAATTTTCAGTCTCTTGCCATGGCCTTTTATTACGTATAATTTTTATTGCATCATGATCTGATAAGGATGAATTTAATATTTCTGCCTGACCTCACTGGATTGTGAGGTTTTAATGCTCTAGTACATGGTCAATTTTTGTGTAGGTGTCAAGTACCACAAAGAAAAAAGTATATTCCTTTCTATCTTTATTCAATTTTCTCCAGTGGTCTGCCATATCTAACTTTTCTAAAATTCTATTCACCTCCTTAAATTCTTTCTTGTTTATTTTGTGGTCAGATTTATCTAGTTCTGAGAGGGGGAGGTTGAGGTCTCCCACTAGTATAGTTTTGCTATCTATTTCTTCCTGTAACTCCATTGATTTATCCTCTAAGAATTTGGATGCTATACCACTTGGTGCACATATGTTTAATAAAGATATTACTTCATTGTCTATGGTGCCTTTTAGCAGGATGTAGTTCCCTTCCTTATCTCTTTCAATTAGATCTATTTTAGCTTTTGCTTTGTCTCAGATCAGGATTGCTACCCTTTCTTTTTTTACTTCAGCTGAAGTATTATATATTCTGTTCTAGCCTTTTACTTTTACCCTATATGTATCCTTCTGTTTCAAATGTGTTTCTTGTAAACAGCATATTGTAGGATTATAATTTTTAATCCATTCTGCTATCCACTTCTGTTTTATGGGAGAGTTCATCCCATTCACATTCACAGTTATGGTTACTGTCTTTATCCTTCTCTCCATCCTATTCTTGTCGCCACCCCTGTTTGTGCTTTTCTTTCTCCTTTTCTCCCTCTCCTTCTTCACTAGAGCTTTCCTTTCAACCACCACCTCCCTCAAGCTGCCCTCCCTTCTATCTGGCCCTTCCCTTTTCTTTCCCTCTTCCCTTACTACTTCTTCCCTCCCTTCTATCCTCTCTTCCTTTTTCTTTCCCCTTTTCTCTCCTACTGCCTATGGTGCAAGTTAGATTTCTTTATCTAACTAATTATGTTATTCTCTCTTCAAACCAAATCTGATGAGCATAAAGTTCAAACAATGCCATCTTTCTCCCTTTTTTCCCTCTACAATAATATGTCTTTGTGCCTCTTCATGTGATGCAATTTACCCTTTTCTGCCTCGTCCTTTCCTCTTCTCCCATTATGGTTTTTTCACCATTTCATTAGGTTTTTTATCATCACATCAAAGTCAACTTAAACTCACCCCCTCTGTCTATGTATATCCCTTCTAAATGTCTTAATAAAGATATAGTTCTCAAGAGTTATAAGTATCATCTTCCCATGTAGGGATATAAACAGTTTACCCTCATTGAATAACATGGTTTTTATTCCCTTTCCTGTGTACCCTTTTATGCCTCTTTTGAGTCTTGTATTTGAAGACCAAATTTTCCATTGAGCTCTAGTCTTTTCATCAGGAAAGTCCAAGAAGTTCCCTATTTCATTGAATGTCCATCTCCTCCCCTGAAAGATTAGACTCAATTTCGCTGAGTAGTTGATTCTTAGTTGTAATCCAACCTCCTTTGCCTTACAGAATATCACATTCCAAGCCCTCAGATCTTTTAATGTAGAAGCTTCAAGGTCCTGTGTAATCCTGACTGTGGTTCCACAATATTTGAATTGTTTCCTTCTGGCTGCTTCCAGGATTTTCTCCTTAACCTGATAATTCTGGAATTTGGCTACAAAATTCCTTGGCATTATCAATTTGGCATCTCTTTCAGGAGGTGATTCGTGGATTCTTTTGTTGACTATTTTACCCTCTGGTTCTAGGTTTTTATGACAATTTTCCTTGATGATCTATTGAAAGATGCTGTCCAGGCTCTTTTTGTTTTCATCATGGCTTTCAGGTAGACCAATAATTCTTAAGTTATCTCTCCTGGATCTTTTTTCCAGGTCACTTGTTTTTCTAATGAGGTATTTTACATTTTCTTCTATATTTTCATTCCTTTGATTTTCTTTGACTGATTCTTGATGTCTCAAACTGTCATAAGCTTCCCATTGCCCAATTCTAATTTTTAATGAATTGTTTTCTTCAGTTAGCTTTTGTACCTCCTTTTCCATTTGTCCCATTTTACTTTTTAGGGAGTTCTTCTCTTCAGTGAGGTTTTGTGCCTCCTTTTTCATTTGGCCAATTCTATTTTTAAGGAGTTGTTTTCTTCAGTGTACTTTTCTCCATTTTGTCAACTGTATTGTTAAAGGAATTGTTCTATTTTTCTTCTGCTTCTCTCATTAGACTTTTAAAATCCTTCTTGAGCTCTTCCAAGAAGGCTTTTTGGTCTTCAGACCAGTTCATATTCCCCTCTGAGGTTTCAGATGTGTGTATATTGACAATGTTGTGCTCTCCTGAATTTGTCTTTTGATCTTCCCTGTCACCAAGATACTTCTCTGTGGTCATTGTTTCTCTATGTTGCTTTTTGTTCATGTTGTTTGCCTTTTTTCTGGCTTTTAAAGTTGATGTCTGCTTCAGGTGCACAGGTGGCAGTATCCCAAGCTTCTTGTGCTGGGTGTTAGGGGCCTGGTTACTGGCTTGCTGAAACACCTCCCTTCCTGTACTGGTCCCCTTCAGTCACAGTGAGTGGGACCTTTCCCAGTTAATGCCCCAAGCCTTCTGAGCTAAAAGACTGCTATCTCATCTTTCTGCTGGCTCCACTGTTACAGGATTTTTCCTGGGACAATATTCTCTGGGTTTTTTTGAGGTCAATAAGGGAGATAAGAGTGACTTACTGCTTACTCTGCCGTCTTGGCTCCCCTCACTCCTTAATCTTTTTTCCATATCATGTTTTTTTTTAAATAATATATGTTATACTTTCTCTTTTTGAAAGAACAAATTTTCATTGTTTTTGTGTATTTTATATCACCATAGTTTCCCCACATATCCCTTCTTTTTCCCCTCCCAGAGAACCATGTGAAATGACCAATAGTATTTTTAAGGAGAAAACACAATTCAGCACAACTGATGAACACATTGAAAAAGTCTGAGATCATGTGCTATCTGTACCATCTGTGGACCTCTTATGTCCACAAAGGGGTAGGCTAGGGGTGTGTTCTTGTATCTCTTCATTTGAATCATGCTTGATCTTTATGATTTTGTTACATCTACTTTTGAATTTTGGTGTTTGGTTTCCATTTACATTATGGTTTCTGTGTATATTGTGTTCTTGACTCTGCTTACATCAGTCTGCATCAGGTCACATAGATCTTTCTATGCCTCTCTGTATTCATCAGGCACATCACTTCTTACAGTACAGTAATATTCTGTTATGTTCATGTACCCCAAAGTGTTTAGCCATTCCTCATGAGCCATAGGTATCTATTTGTTTCCACTTTTTAGCTATCACCATAAATCCTTGCTATAGATACTTTGGAGAATAAAGGATCTTTCTTCTTATTATGGCTCCCTTGGGGCATAAGGTTAGTAATGGAATCTCTGATTCAAAGGATAATGGCATGTTAGTCACTTTATTTGCATAATTCCAAATTGCTTTATGAAATGGTTATATATTTCACAGCTCCACCAACAATTTAGTCATGTGCCTATCCTTTCATAACTTTTCCAACATTGACCATTGTCATTTTTCTCAACTTGAGAGTGTAAGGTGAAATCTCAGGGTTGTTTTGATCGATACACGAGAATTATGAGAGCAGAATATATAGCCTGCATAGTAAAAATAATGAGCAGAACTGATTTCCTGTTCTTAGCCACCACAAAAAGACCTACTATGAATATTTTTGTACAAGTAGGTCATTTTCCCTTATTTCATCTCTTTGGTATCCAAACCTAGTAATGGTATTGCTGCATCAAAGGGTATGCACAGCATGAGAGCCTTTTGGACAGTGTTCCAAATTGTTCTCCAGGATGGTTGGAATAGTTCCCAAAGCCAATAAAAATGTATTAGTGTCCCAATTTTCCTGTGTCACCTCCAACTTTTATCATTTTCCTTTTCTGTCATATTGGCCCATCTGATAGGTGTAAGGTGGTACCTCAGAGTTGCTTTAAGTTGCCTTTCTCTAATCAATAATGACTTAGAGTATTTTTTTTTAAATATAGCTATAGAGAGCTTCGATTTCTTTGTCTGAAAATTGCCGATTTATTTTTTTTTTACCATTGTGATGGTTAAAAAAGTTTGAGAGACATAATTACTGGGTAATTAGTCATTTCATTGATAATGCTAGCATTTAATTATTACAAAATGTCAGTGGACTCTCAGATGCCAAGGACCATCATGGAGACAGGTTCACAGCTTATATGCCCCTGGAGAAGTGGGTTTTCAGAGGGTGGCAATCAACTCTGATTGGTTAACAATTAATGAGAAAATGAGAGGTAGAACTATTCTAATGAAGGACTGGGGGGTGTTCTTCCAAATTGTGCAGTCTTGGGCAATCTAATCAAAGAATTTATCCCCAGTCAAACCTGGGTAGGGCACAATGGGCTTCCAGTCTCACTTTTAGCAATGTCTTTCAGAGCCTGAGGACCTACAGGTTCCTAAAAAAATACTGGTTTTAATTCAATATTTGATTATTAATAAAAGGAAGAGATAAGCATTTATTCTCACCAACAATTGGGGAATGACATGTATTCTCAGAAATTTGACTCAGTTCTGTATATGTTTGAGAAATGAGGCCTTTATCAGAGACATAATGTATAAATTGTATAAAGCTAGGAAGCGTTCTGCTTTCCTTCAAATTTTGGTTGCATTGATTTTGTTTCTGCAAACTCTTTTTTAATTTGCCATAATCATAATTATCCATTTTTAATCTAGTAATGCTCTGTATCTCTTGCTTGGTCATAAATTCTTGTTTTCTCCACAGATCTGAGAAGTAAACTATTTTTTGCTCTTCTTATTTGCTTATAGCATCACCCTTCATGTCTAAAAATGATATTCCCATTTTGACCTCCTCTTCATATACAGTGGAAGATGTTGGTCTATACTTACTTTCTGCCATACTGTTTTTCAGTTTTCCCAGCAGTTTTTCTCAAATAGTGAGTTATTGTGCAAAAAGTTTAGGTCTTTGGGATATTAAAAACTAGATTTGTATGGGCATTTACTACTATGTCTTTTGTTCTTAATCTATTCCATTGATTCATCATTCTATTTCTTAGCCCATACCAGATAGTTTTAATGATTACAGCTTTACTTAAGATTTTGTGCATCTAAGCCAACTTCCTTCACAGTTTTGAAATTAATTCACTTGACATTCTTAACCTCTTGTTCTTCTAGATGAATTTTTTATGATTTTTCTAGCTCTATAAAAGAATTTTTGGTAGTTTAATTGGTAATTTAACAAGTAAATTAATTTAGGTAGAATTGCCATCTTTATTATATTAATTTGGCCCACACATGCACAAATGGTATTTTCCCAGTTGTCTAGGTCTGACTTTATTTGTGTGAAAAGTGTTTTGTAATTGTGTTCATAGAGTTCCTGGGTTTGTTTTGGCAGGTAGACACCCAAGTATTTTATATTGTCTAATTTAAATGAAATTCCTCTTTGTAAACTCTTGCTGCTAGATTTTTTTTGCTAATATATAGAAACGATTATTTATGTGAGTATTTTATATTCTGCAACTTTGCTAAATTTGTCAATTACTTGAACTAATTCTTTTAGTTGATTTGCTAGTACTCTTCAAGTACACAATGATATCATCTAGAAAGAGTGATAGATTTCTTTTCTCATTGCCTTTTCTAATTCCTTCCATTTCTCTTCTTCTGTTCCTATTGTATAGCAAACATTTCTAGTGCAATGTTGTGTGATAGCAGTGATAATGGGCACCCTTGTTTCACTCATGATCTTATTGGGAAGGCTTCCATCTTATCCCCATTACAGATAATACTTGCTGATGGTTTTTGAGAGGTACTACTTATCATTTTTTTTTAAAAGCTGCATTTATTCTTATGCTCTTTTGTGTTTTTCCTAGGAATGGGTGCTATATTTCATCAAAAGCTTTTTTTGCATCTCTTGAGATGCAGAAATAAAATAACATAATAAAATAATATAATAATATAAAATATAATAAAATGAATCATATGATTTCTGTTGTTTTACTTATTGATATGGTCACTTATGCTGATGCTGTTCCTAATACTGAACCAGCCCTGCATTCCTAGAATAAATACCATCCGGTCAAAGTGTATGATCCTGGTGATATATTGGTGTAATCTCCTTATGAGTATTTTATTTAAAATTTTTTATATAAATATTCAATAGAAAAATTGGTCTGTAGTTTTGTTTTGGCTCTTCCTGGTTTAAATAAAATCACCATATGTGTATCATTAAAGGAATTTGGGAGGAGTTTTCTCTTGCTTCTATTCCCCAAATAGTTTATACAGTATTGGAATTAATTTTTTTTTTTTAATGTTGGATAGAAATCACGTGTGACTCCATCTTGCCCTATGGCTTTTTTCTTAGGCAGTTCATTGATGGCTTATTCAATTTCTTTCTCTAAGATCTGGTAATTTAAGAATTTTTTTCTTCACTTACTCTGGGTAATACATGTCTTTATACATATTCATCCATTTCACTTAGATTGTCAGATTTATTGACATACAGTTTACTAAAATAGCCCCTAATAATTGCTTGGATTTCATTTTGATTGATGGTGAATTCACCCTTTTAATTTTTGATACTGGTAATTTCATTTGATAGTCAGCTAACTGGCACCATGTATAGAATGAAGGGCCTGAAATCAGAAAGACTCATTTTTCTGAGTTCAAATTTAGCCTCAGACACTTACTAACTGTGTGACTTGGGCAAGTCACTCAAGGCTGTTTGGCTTAGTTCCTCTTTGGTAAAATGAGCTGGAGAAGGAGGTGGAGCCAAGATGGCAGAGTAAAAGCAGTGACTTGCTTGAGTTTTCCCCCAAACCTCTCCAAATACCTGTAAAAAATGACTCTAAACAAATTCTAGAGTAGCAGAACCCACAAATAGACAGAGTGAAACACATTTTTGGCCCAAGACAACCTGGATGGCTGATTAGAAAGGTCTATCATACTGAGCTGGGAGAGAAACACAAATCAGTGTGGGTGTGGGAGCACAGAAAGACCAGCTTTTCAATTAAATATAATCAAAATGATCTATTTTACATCCCATGATGCTCTCTATCTCTTGTTCATTCAATAACCCGTAACTCATTTAATTTCTCCTTTAAGAACTTGGATGCTATACCATTTGGTGCATATATGTTTGTATTGAAATTACTTAAATGTCTATGGTACCTTTTAGCAAGATATAGTTTCCTTTCTTATCTCTTTCAATTAGGTCTTTTCACTTTTGCCTTGTCTGAGATCAAGATTGCTACCCCTGCTTTTTTTTTTTTTTAAATTTTACTTCAGTTGAAGCATAATAGATCCTTTTCCAGGCTCTTACCTTTACCCTATGTGTGTCTCTTTGCTTCAAGTGTGTTTCTTGTAAACACCATATTATAGGATTCTGGTTTTTTATCTACTCTGCTATCCATTTATTTTTTATGGGAAATTTCATGCCATTTACATCCACAGTTATCATTACTACCTGTGTGTTTCCCTCCATCCTATTTTTTCCTCCTGTTTGTCCTCTCTCTCCTCTCACTCTTTCTGTCCTTGACAGTGGTTTGCTTCTTTCTACCACCTCCTAGATCTGACCTCTCTTCTGTCACTTCCCTTCCATCCTCCTGCCTTTATTTAATCTCCTCACTTTCTACTTTCCTGTGTGGTAAGATAGATTTCTGTATTCAACTGTGTGTATATCATTCCCTCTTTGAGCCAATACTGATGAGAGTAAGGTTCAAGCTGATGCCCATTGCCCACCATCCCATCTTCCCCTCCACTGTAATAGATCTTTCTCTCTTCTTCATGTGAAATGATTTACCCCATTCTGCCTTTCCCTTCCTTCTGTACCTGGTCCTCATTTTCATTCCTTAACGATTTTTTATGTCATTACCTCAAATTCACCTTATACTGGTATCCTTTGTCTATGTATGTTCTTTCTAGCTCTACTATTAGTGGTACAACTTTTTAAGAATTACAAGTATTATCTTTCCACATAGGGATGTAAACAGTTCATCTCCACTGAATCCCTTATGTTCTCTTTTCCCTTTTCCCCTTCTTCGGGTTTTCTTGGCTCTTGATATCGGGGTGAGATTTTTCTTCAATTCTGGTCTTCTCCTTATGAAAGCTTCAAATCCATCTCTTTCACTGAATGACCATTTGTTCCCTTACAGTATTATGCTTAATTTTGTCAGGTAGGTGATTCTTGGTTGTAGGCCTAGTTTTTCTGCCTTCCTGAATATCATGTTACATGAACTCTGATCCTTTAATTTCGCAGCTGCTAAGTTCCATGTAATCCTGATTGTGGCTCCCTGATAGTTGAATTGTCTTTTTTTGGCCACTTGCAATATTTTTCCTTGATTTGATAGTTCTGTAATTTGGCTATAATGCTCCTTGGAGTTTTTATTTGGCTATCTCTTTCCTGAGGTGATTAGTGGATTCTTTCAGTGCCTATTTGGCCCTCTGGTTCCAGGGCTTTAGAGTAGTTTCCTCAATAATTTCTTGAAAGATACTGTCCATGTCTTCCTTTTGATTATGACTTTCAGGTAGTCAAATGATTTTGATATTGTCTCTCTTGGATCTATTTTCTTGATCAGTTTTTTTTCCAAAGAGGTATTTCACAATTTCTTCTAATTTGTCATTTTTTTGAATTTGTTTGATTGATTCTTGGTGTTTCATAGAGTCATTAGTTACCACTTGTCCAATTCTAACTTTTCTTTTTTGCTTTTTGGTGAGGCAGTTGGGGTTAAGTGACTTGCTCAAGGTCACACAGCTAGTAAGTGTCAAGTGCCTGAGGCCGGATTTGAACTAAGATCCTCCTGACTCCAAGGCCAGAGCTCTTTCCACTGTACCACCTAGCTGACACAGAGAAAAGCAAACAGAGAAAAGCAAACAAAGACATATCATAAACTTAAATACTGGAACTTAATTGGAGAGTAAGAAAAAAAAAAGCATGTCATGTGCATAGCAGAACATAAGAGAGGATTCAAAACATGTAACAGTAAGTTTTCACTTCAAGAAAGCCGGTATGATTAATACTACACATTTTGTTGAGAGCTGTCCATCTTTTCTTTGTTTCCTTGTAAGTTTTCTTTTGTTCTCTGCTACATACTTTTTTGCTTTGTTTTGTTTTTCCCATCCCTGCCCCAGAAGGCTACAACTGAGTACAGATATATTTCTCTATAGCTATAAATATATACATATACATATATACATATATACTTACATATATGGACATATGCATTCCCAAATAAATTCTACACCTGATCTTTGTTTTTATGCTTGTTCATATCTCGTTTTTTATCCCTCCTGAGTCCTCTACTTCTACTCTCTATCTTGCCCTTCTATTACTTAGCCTACCCCCTTCCAAGGATCCCTCCCCTAGCCTCCCATTCCCATAAATCTACATACTCTTCCATAGCCCTTATACCCTATTCTCTAATCCTCCTTTAGTGATGCCTCCCTTGTCCTCTCCCCTCTCCCTATCTCATCATCATTTTGTCTTCTAAATTTACAAGACTTTTATACTCTTCTAAATATATAGATATATAGTTCCCTCTTAAACCCATTCCTGATAAAAGTATGTTACCAGAACTACCAGCCCTCCTCCCTCATCTAATTCCCCTGAATCAATTCTTCCTCTTGCACCTCATTTGTATAAAACAACTACTCTTTTTGGCTGTTCCTAAATGATTTTACTTTTTAAAGTCACATCATACTCAGGTCAACTCAAATTTTCTTATGAGCTACCCAATTATTGATAAGAATCTTAGACATACATTTTAGGTTTTACATATATAAAAAGTAAACAGTCTGTCCTTATTGAATCCCTCATAATCAGTCTTTGGTAGGTACCTTATGTTTCTCTTGGCTTTTGTATGTTGAAACCTCAATAAAGTTCAAGTTTTTTTTTTTTTAACAAAATCTTGAAAGTCTGACAGTTGATCAAATGTCCTTTTTTCATTCAGGATTATGCTGAACTTTGCTGGGTATAATGTTTTCAGCTGGAATCCCAGTTCTTTTGCTCTATGGTGTTCCAAGACCTGTGGTCCTTTAATGTCTTTGCTTCTAGGTCTTGCTGAGAGCTGTTCATCTTTTCTTTGTTTCCTTGTAAGCTTTCTTTTGTTCTCTGCTATGTACTTTTTTGCTTTGTTTTGTTTTTCCCATCCCTGCCCCAGAAGGCTACAACTGAGTAGAGATATATTTCTCTATAGCTAACTGTGTGATTCTAACTATGGCACCATGATATTTAAATTTTCTTGTTGTTTTTAATATTTTATCCTTCAGCTGAGGGTTGCAGAATGTGACTACAATATTCCAATGAGTTTTCCTCACAGGGTACATTTTAAGTGATGATTGATTAATTTTTTCTATTTCTACTTTCCTCCCCTTGTTCTCCTGCTTCAGGACAATTTTAATTATTTCTTGTGTTATTGTATCAAGATTCTTTTTTTGGTCATAGCTTTCAGTTAATGCACTTATTTTCATGTTTTCTCTTCTTGATCTATTCTCTAGATCTCCTGTTTTTCTTATGTTTCACTTTCTCTTCTTTTTTTATTATTCATATTTTGTTTAATTATTTCTTGATCTCTTATAATTTCGCTGGCTTCGCCTTGCCCAATTCTAATTTTCAAGGTGTCATTTTGTTCCTTAAGATTCTGGATCTCCTTTTCTAATTGGTTGACTTTCATAGTCTTCTTGTTTTTCTTGGGTTACTCTCATTTTTTTTTTTTTAGTTTTTCCTCCATCTCTCTCATTTGATTTTTTTTTTAATTTGGGTGCTAGGTAAAGCTTTCTGACCAGTAGCCCAGACTCCACCACTGTTCTTTCTCTTTGGTCTGTCTAGAACAGTGACTATATATTAGGGAAAACAAAATTATGGTGGCAGACAGGAAATGAGGTCCAGGAGGTTACACTAGGCTGGGCTGGGTTAAGCAAGGAGAAGGCCCAGCTTCAAGACTGAAAGACAGACACCCAGACAACCACCTGGACAGGTCATGTGACACCCTCCCTATTTCCCTCCCTCCCCACTCCCTTGACCCTGCCCCCCCTCCTGGTATCCCCATTGACTATTCTGAGCAACCCCCTCTGGGAGTTGCAGTCTTTGCCTTCTATCCTTAACAAACTGCCCCAGTGGAAACGATGTGATTTAGGGGTTCAGGGGTCCTGGGACCCCAAAATCACAACACGCTGGTCCTGCCCAAAAGAATTTGACCCAAGCCTTCTTTCAACTAAAGACAAGGTTTATTAGAACATCCATACTGTTGGTCAGACTCTTAAGGAGTCTGAACATGGGTAAGCAGTGGCTAGATTTTAAGAATCTAAGCATCTTAATGGAAACAAGGTGGGCCTTATATATAGAAAGACTGTGGGAGGGACTTAGGAGTGGCCAGTAAACTGGGGTGAACAGAACTCCTGAGCCCTGGACCTCGGCCAAGGGACAATGGAGCCTAGCTAGGATTAAGGGTGGGAAATGGCCGGGGGCCATACATAGGGAGGTAAGACAAAGGAAGGCCAGGCTAGGTTAAACAGAACTGGGAGATTGGGTGTAGCCACAATGAAAGGCCAGTTGATGAGATTACAGCCTCAGGCTAATGCCAGAGATTTGACCATGTGGGAAAGTCCAGGGTTTTTTCTTTCTGGGGCCCAGATCCCAACCCCATCAGAAATGTCCATCAGTTTTTTTGCCAGAGAACCATGCTCTGGGCTCTCCTGTATCAGTACCTTGGGATTGGCCCTAGGCATGGGATGAAAATGGTCCTTGGTACCAGGATGCCAAGAAGGTTGCAAACAACAGTCCACTCCCACCCTGGGGTCTGAGTGTTCTTGGTTCTTGCCTCAGGCAGGATGCTGCTGGGGCTGGAGGGAGATGTGGTGCTGCTCCATCCCAGAGATGGGGTGGTGGGCATCTAGGCTCTTGAGCTCCCCTGCATATCTGTCTCTGTTTCAGATGAATTGCTATCAGAGTATATTTCAGCACTGTCCTGCACCTTCAGACGAATTCCCCCGAGGCGAATCAGGAGGGACTCATAGTCAAAGTAGCCTCGGTTCTCCCCTAAAGGACTCTGCATCGCCTGGTCTTGGAGGTGTAGACGGTCTCTGCACACCATCTTATAGATGTCATAATACTCCATAAAGGACTTCTCCATCACACCCCTTAGGGACTCAGGGCAGGGACACTTTCCCTCCAGCATGTCACAGACTGCCACTCTGATGGTCTCATGCCGAATAAGCTCATTGTAGTTGTTGCTGTCTCCTGGGTTTCTCTCCTGCTCAAAGCCAGGCTCATTGTAGTAGGGGTTTTCATTCATGAGTGACTGGATGGAGACAAGCACGGAGGAGATGCTCTGGGCTGGGCTCCAGGCAGGGCCAGGCCAAGTACCCAGAATACTCAGGCAGACTTTCCCACTGCGGTACAAGTTGGGGTTAAACCTCACCGTGTTATTGCCCGTGGTCATCAGCTTGACCCTGGGGGCGCGGATAGGATAATCTGGAGGGCAGCGAAACAGGAACAGGAAGAAACCCCCTTCATAAGGAGTGTCAAATGGGCCCGTGATCAATGCATGAATCTTCGTCATGTCCAGGGGGTCGGGCACCACAAACATCCCGGGGGGCGGCTCCTTGTAAATGGACATGATGTCCCGCTTGATCCGCAGCAGGCACTGCGGCGTGGCGCGCTCATTGTCCCAGTCCGAGCTCAGCGTCGGGTCCCAGAAGACCGGGGGGCTGGGCAGCTCGGCCTCCGGGGGCTGGGCAGGGCCCGAGGGCGGGGGCCCGGGCAGCGGGGCCAGGCCTCCCCCCCGCCCGAAGCCGCTGCCGCCCGCCGCCTCCGCCGCCCCCGCCGCCCCCACCGCGCCTGCCACCCACACCTTGGGTGGGAAGGACGGCCCGAAGCCCGTGCTGGGGCCCGGGATCCCCGCAGCCTCGGCCCAGGCAGGCCCCGCCTCTTCCATCTCACTCTCCTCCATCACGGCTCGGCTCCGCTTCCGGGACGCCATGCCTGGGAGTCCGCCGCGGGTCAGAGCCGCCTCTCGCTGGATTCCTAAATTCTCCTCTGAGTTCTTTGTGGGGAGCAGGCGACCATGTGATGCTCCTCTTCGGGGCAGGAGGGCGTTTCCGTGCTTCAGTATCCTCCTCCGAAGACGTACCCCGGCCTTCTCTGTTCCCACAACAGCTTTCTACGGGGTTGGATTCTGCCTCCTTTGCCTGTGTATTCTTGCAGCAATTGCTTAATGTGTGGAATCACCTCCAGCCCTGGGGTAGGGGGGGTGGTGCCTCTGGCCCCTGCTCTTCGGTTCTCCCCTCTAGCCTGGAGCCCGAGCCAAACCTCCAACCTCCTGCAAGTGCCCACGACCAGGGCCCTTCCTTCCGCCCCACCGCTCCTGCGCTCACCAGGGGGGCGTGGCTGGCGCCTTCTCTCTCACCCCCTCCCTCCTCCGCTCTCTGCCTCACAGCCGGGTCTGGCGTTCATGGTCAGCAGAGGCTCCTCGGGTCTTCCCGGGCTCAGACGCCCTGCTCCCCTCTCATTCTCCGGGTAAAGGTTCCTGTCGCTGGGGCTGAGGCAGCCTCCCAAACCGGCTAACCCCAGGGCTTGTGGCTTGTTGTTTAAGCAGCTTGCAGCTTGATGGTAACACAGCCCCTAGACTGGTGGAGGTGTTTAATCTTCACAGGGGCCAAATCCATCCGCGAATTTTTCTTCTGATATTCTGGAATTGTCCCAGGAACACTCCTGTGGTGCCTGTATTCTTATTTATTTTTACTGGCACTTGGTTTGCCCTAAGGTGCTATTTTGTCTCTTTTGAGGGGAAAATCTTGGAATTTTCTGACCTACTCCACCATCTTCCCAGAATCCTCTCTCCTAATTCTAACTTTTAAGGAGGCATTTTTCCCCTGTTAGCTTTTGTACTTTCTTTTCCATTTGGCCAATTTTACTTTTTCATTCATTTATTTTGATTTATCAACAATCACTTCCATAAGCTTTTGAGTTTTAAATTTTTCTCCCCCTCCCTCCCCTCTCCCTTCCCAAGACAGTGCACAACCTGATATAGGCTACACATATACATTCCCATTGAACATGTTTTCACATTGGTGATGTTGTAAGGAACAGTTAGAACCAATAGGAAGAACCACCAGACAGAAGAACCAAAACAAAACAGAAGAAAAAAAAGAGCAAATAGTATGCTTCAATCTTCATTCAAACTCCACAGTTCTTTCTTTAGATGTGGAGAGCATTTTCCATCACGAGACCTTTGGAGATGTCTTAAATTCTTGCATTGCTGAGAAGGGCTAAGGCTATCAACTTTAGTCATCACACAACATGGCTGTTACTCTGTACAAGGGTTCTCCTGGTTCTGCTCACTTCACTCAGCATCAGACCATACAAGTCTTTCCAGGTTTTTCTGAAGTGCACTTGCTCATCATGTCTTATAGCACAATAGTATGCCATTACATTCATATACCACAACTTATTCAGCCATTCCCCAATTGATAGGCAGCCCCTCAAGTTCCAATTCTTTAGCACCACAAAAAGGGCTGCTATAAATATTTTGGTACACGTGGGTCCTTTTCCCATTTGTATGATCTCTCTGGGATACAGCCGTAGAAGTGCTATTGCTGGGTCAAAGGCTATGAACATTTTGATAGCCCTTTGGGCATAGTTCCACATTACTCTCCAAAATGGTTGGATGACTTCACAACTCCACCAACAATGCATTAGTGTTCCAATTTTCCCACATCTTCAACATTGATCATTTTCCTGTATTGTCATGTTGTCCAATCTGATAGGTGTAAGGTGGTACCTCAGAGTTGTTTTGATTTGCATTTCTCTAATCAATAATGATTTAGAGTATTTTTATATGACTATATATGGCTTTAATTTCTTCATCTGAGATCTGCCTGTTCATATTTTTTGACCATTTATCAATTGGGGGATGATTTGTATTCTTATAAATTTGACTTAATTCTCTATAATATACTTTAGAAATGAGACCCTTATCAGAGAGACTGGATGGAAAAATTCTTTCCGACTTTTCTACTTCCTTTCTATTCTTGGTTGTATTGACTATGTGTGTGCAAAAGCTTTTCAATTTAATGTAATCAAAATTATCCATTTTGCAGTGCATAATGTTCTCTATCTACTGTTTAGTCATGAATTCCTCTGTTCTCCATAAATCTGACAGGTAAATTATTCCTTATTCTCCCAGTTTGCTTACCTTTATATCTAAATCATGAAACCATTTTGACTTTATTTTTGTACATGGTATGAGATTTTGGTTTATGCCTAGATTCTTCCATATTTTTTTGCAGTTTTCCCAGCAATTTTTGTCTAATAGTGAGTTCTTATCCCAGAAGCTGGGGTTTTTGGGTTTATCAAATAGTAGATTACTATAGTCATTGACTACTGTGTCTTGCATAGCTAATCTATTCTACTGATCCACCACTCTATTTCTTAGCCAGTACCAAGTAGCTTTGATGATTGCTGCTTTAGAATACAATTTAAGATCTGGAACAGCTAGGCCACCTTCCCCTGCATTACTTTTCATTTGTTTTCTTGATATTCTGGACCTTTATATTTTCTAGCTCTATAAAATAATTTGTTGATAGTTTGATTGGTATGGCACTGAATAAGTAAATAAGCTGTTGAATTTTTTTCTAATTCTCTTCTATCACTCTCATTTTTTTCCCTAAATTTTCTTCTATCTTTCTTTTTTTCACATGGCCACCCAATTTTTTTGGGGGGGGGGATAGTATGCAGTGTTTTTATTTTTTTTAATTAATTAATTTATTTTTACTTTTCAACATTCACTTCCACAAGATTTTGAGCTCCAAATTTTCTCCCCATCTCGTCCTTTCCCCCTCCCCAAGATGGCATGCATTCTGAATACCCCTAATTTGCCCTCCCTTCTATCTCTCCCCTCCCATCCCCTTCCGCTTTCATTTTCCAGTAGAGCAGGGTAGATATTTTTACCCCATTTCCTGCATATCTTATTTCCCAGTTGCATGTGAAAACAATTTTTTTTAACTTTTGTTTTTAAAATTTTGGGTTCCAAATTTTCTCCCTTCCTCCTTCCCCACCCACCCTTCCCTGTCACCATAATAACCTTCTATGGTCAGATTTTTTTTTGTTTTTTACTCATTTGGCGGGGGGGGGGGGAGCTTTTTTCCTTTCTTTTCAATTTGAAATCTTTTCCCAGGTTTGAAGGTGCACAGTCTCAGGCTTCTTGTGCCTGTGGTTGCAAGACCTGGCTATTTACCTGGTGCTGCACTGATGTTGCCCTGAGTCCCATGAGGGACCCTCATGTCTGGTGCTGCACTGAGGGGTGTGGTGGGCGGTACCTGACTCTGCTGTTGGCCATAGGGATCTGGCAGCTAACGTGGTGCTGAGCTGGGGTCCTCGTGGTGGTGTCTTTCATGTGCTGAGGCTGGTGGGGTGTTTCAGCATTTTCATGGGGCTACACTGAAGCATGTGGAGGTCTGGCCACTGGAGGATGCCTGTTTTTCAAGCATTACACTCAAGCACACGGTCATTCTTGGAGCTGAATTCTACCCTGGCTATGCTGAGGCATATGGGGGTGTCCTGGTGTTTACATTTGCCTGCTCCACCACACTTTTTTTTTTTTGCCAATCTTCTAAGTTTCTTGGACCACAAGATTGTTTCATGCTGTCTTTTTGCTAGTTCTGCTCTTCCAGAATTTGTTTTGGGGTGCTATTTTATGGAAGTTTGGAGGTGAATATGGGAGAGTTACAGTGATTTACTGCTTACTCAACAGCCTTTGGCTCCCAGAAGTCCATCAGTGAAAGTCCAATTTACTATTCAGCTCCGGTCTTTTCATCAGGAATACTCTAAAGCCTTCTATTTCATTGAATATCTATTTTCCCTTAAAAGTTTATACTCACTTTTGCTGGGTAGGTGATTCTTGGTTGTAATCCTCACTCCTTTGCCCTCCAGAATATCATATTCCAAGCCCTTTGTTCCTTTAATGTAGAAGCTGCTAAATCATGTGATATGCTGTTTATGGCCCCACAATATTTATATCATGGCTTTCAGGCTGTCCAATAATTCTTAAAGTCTCTCTTTGACCTCTTTTTGAGAGTAGTTGTTTTTCCAATAAGGTATTTCACCTTTTCTTCTATTTTTTCATTCTTTGGATTTTGTTTCATTGTTTTTTAACATCTTATGGAGGCATTCATTTCCAATTACCCAGTTCTAACTTTTAAGGAATTATTTTCTTCATTGAGCTTTTGTATTTGCTTTTCCATTTGGCCAATTCTACATTTTTATTTTTTTAAGTAATATTTTATTTTTTCGAATTACATGTAATGACAATTTTAAATATTCATTTTTTATAAGATTTTGGGTTCCAAATTTATCTTCCTCCTTCCCTTCCTTTTTTTTTTTTTACCTCCTGAAGATAACAAGCAATCTGATATAGGTCATATTTGTGCAAACATGTAAAACATATTTACACATTAATCATGTTGTGAAAGAAGAAACAGAACAAAAGGGGAAAAATGAAAAAAAACAAAGAAAGTGAAAATAATATGCTTCAATCTGCATTCTGAGTCTATCAATTCTTTCTCTGGAGCTTGATAGCATTTTCTACTGTGTGTCTTTTAGAATTGTCTTGCATCATTGCAATTCTACTTTTTAAGGAATTGTTTTCTTCAGGAAATTTTTATACATCTTTTTCAATGTGACTGACTCTACTTCTTAAGGAGTTGTTCTCAAGTGGATTTTTGTGCCTCTTTTACCATTTGACTTTTTTCCTTTTTTAGGGTATGATTTTCTTTATAATTTTTTTGTGTGCCTCCTTTACCAAGCTCTTGACTGCTTTTATACATGTGTAGTCATGCAAAACACTTCCATAATAGCCATATTGTGAAAAACTAACTATATTTCCCTTCATCGTATCCCACCCCCATTTATTCTATTCTCTCCTTTGACCCTGTCCCTCCTCAAAAGTGTTTCCTTCTGATTACCCCTTTCCCCAGTCTGCACTCCTTTCTATCATCCTCCCCTCTCTTGTCCTCTTCCCCACCATATTCCTGTAGGGTAAGAGATTTCCATACCCAATTCAGTGTATATGTTATTACCTCCTTAAGCCAAATCTGATGACAGTAAGATTCATTCATTCCCTCTCATCTCTCCCTTCTTCCTCTCCATGGTAAAAGCTTTTTCTTCCCTCTTTTATGTGAGAATTGGGGTGAATGAGTTTCTCAGGGCCCTGACAATAGAGGTGTCTATTAAAAAAAGAGAGGTCCAGATTGTGGCTTCTTTTTTTTTTTTTCTAACCACAGAACAGGGAATGTCTGATTGAAAAGGGCCTTTAGCAGAGAATGTCCAAGCTGAGAGGAGCCTCCATAATATTAGAGATGGAAGGCCCTAGAAGTGTTATTGCTGGGTTAAAGGGTATGGACATTTTTATAGCCCTTTTAGCATAGTTGTAAATGGGCTCTCCAAAATGGTTAGATCAGATCACAACTCCACTTTTGATTTGTATTTCTCTAATCAATAGTGATTTGGGGCATTTTTATATGACTATAGATTGCTTTAATTTCTTCATCTGAAAACTGTCTGTTCACATCCTTTGACAATTTATCAACTGGACAATGACTTGAATTCTTATAAATACTATAAATTCTTATAAATTTGACTTAGTTCTCTATATATTTTAGAAATAAGGCCCTTATCAGAGATACTGGTTTTAAAAATTCTCAGTGTTTGTGATTGGAAGATTCCATGATTCTAGGACTGCAGCCCTGGTAGCTGAAGCTCTTCATTGCCCTCCCAGCCTTTCTCCCCTTCCCAAATGTTCCACCAACCTGGGCTGCCACTCACAGGGATTAACTTGCCCAGCCCCTCCTCCTCTCCAGATTTCAAGCCATTCACCAAGGCACCAGGGAGCACCCTGCTGATTCTCTTTATCAGCCCAGGCAGTTTGCTTTTCTCAGAGACTCTCAATTAGACTTTATGCTCCTTGCGCAACCCTGGTTCACAGAGGAGCAGCTCTGTGGGCAGCATTGCTGGGTAGGCTCCTTCAAAGAATCTTCCCTTACTACAAACTTTAGTATATCTAAACCAGCATATAAATACTGAATGCCCATGCCCAAACAGACCGGGTGACTCCAGAATAAACCTAGATTTGGAGTGGAATATTTTGGGCCATATGAATGAATTTAGGGACACTAAAACCCTTCTTCCCTTCCCCAAAAAAATAATGTAGTCCCCTTCCACCTCTGTTGTGAACACAGAGAGGGTGAATTTATATGATTAGATGATGAAAGGGTCATAGATTTTAGAGCTGAAGGGGACCTTAGAGACCAGTGAATCCAGTTGCTGTCTCACTTTGCAAATAAGAAATCTGAGGCACAGTGAAGTTAAGTGACTTCCCTAGGGTCACACAGCTATCACCTCTGAGTGTAAGGATTTGAACTCAGGTCTTCTGACTCCAAAGCTGGAGATCTATCCGCTGTGCCACCAGGCTGCCCCCACCATAAGCTTTTGAGTTTTAAATTTTCTCTGCCTTCCTCCCCACCTCCCTCCCCAAGATGTTGTGCAATATGATTTAGGCTATACATATACATTCCTATTAAATGTATTTTCCCATTAATCAGGTTGTAAAGAAGAATTAGAATGAATAGGAGGATCCACAAGAAAGAAGAAACAAAACAAAACAGAAGGAAAAAAAGAGCAAATAGTATTCTTCAATCTGCATTCAAACTCCATAGTTCTTTCTTTGGATGTGGATAGCATTTTCCATCATGAGATTTTTAGAGATGTCTTAGAGTCTTGCATTGCTGAGAAAGGCTAAATCTATCAAAGTCAGTCATCACACAATGTAACTGTTACTATGTACAACGTTCTCCTAGTTCTGCTCACTTCACTCAGCATCAGTCCACACAAGTCTTTCCAGGTTTTTCTAAAGTCTCTTTGCTCATCATTTGTTATAGCACAATACTATTTCATTACATTCATCTACCACAACTTGTTCAGCCATTCCCCAATTGATGAATATCCCCTCAATTTCCAATTCTTTTCTACCACAGAAACAGTTGCTATAAATATTTTTGTACATGTGGGTCCTTTTCCCATTTGTATGATCTCTTTGGGATACAGCCCTAGAAGTGTTATTACTGGGTCAAAGGCCATGCACATTTTCATAGCCCTTTGGGCTTACTTCCAAATTGCTCTTCAAAAATCTGACAGGAAAACTATTCCTTGCTCTCCCAATTTGCTTATAGTATCAGCTGTTATATCTAAGTCATGTGCCCATTTTGACTTCATTTTGGTATATGATGTAAAATTTTTGTATATGCCTAGTTTCAGCAATACTTTTTTCCAGTTTTCCCAGCAATTTTTTCAAATAGTGAGTTCTTATCCCAGAAGCTGGGGTGTTTGGGTTTATTAAACAGTAGATTACTACAGTCATTGACTACTGTGTCTTGTGTACCTAATCCTATCTTTGTGTATCCTAACCTATTTCTTAGCCAGTACCAAGTAGTTTTGATGAGTGCCATTTTATAATACAATTGAAGACTTGGTATGGCTAGGCCACCTTCCCTAGCATTTCTTGTTATTAGTTCCCTTGATATTCTGGATCTTTTGTTCTTCCAGATGAATCTTCTTATTATTTTTTCTAGCTCTATAAAGTAACTTTTTGGTAGTTTGGTATGGAACTGAATAAGTAAATTAACAAATGACCTGTTTTTAAGATGAAGAAACTGAGGCACAAAGACAGGAAGTAACTTTTTGAGGAGTCAGACTTACAACCTCAGGTCTTAATGACTAGTCTGGGGCTCTTTCTTGAGTTTATTTTTTCTTCTTTTTTTGGCTAGGCAATGGGGTTAAGTGACTTGCCCAGAGTCACACAGATAGTAAGTGTCAAGTATCAGAGGCCAGATTTGAACTCAGGTCCTCCTGACTCCAGGGCTGGTGCTTTATCTACTGCACCACCTATCTGCCCCCTGGGGCTCTTTCTTTAAGAAGGCTTTCGAGGTCAGAAGTCACAACCACCTTCCTCTTCATGAAGGGCTGCATCCCAAAGGCTGTTGCCTAAGGGGAGTTGTCTCATCTCTTCCAAGATCCCTTTCAGGAGATGCTGGTCCTATTGCTTCTCTCACAGTTAATTTTGTTTCTCAGAGATCTCAGCCCGACCCCAGCATCTTCATGGGTGTCTAGCTCCTGGATAGTGGTCTTGAAGGAATCAGCAGCAGCCTCCATAGCCATGACAAGAATTTGATTTTTGAAAAACAAACTCAATCAGAGCCTCTTCCCCTCTCTCAAAATCCCAGGAGCTGCCAGACTCCCAAGGCAGGGGTAGTGTCTGCCATGGATATCACCCTCATAAAGGGATCTACAATGAAGTGTCAGGTCTCTATTCAGAAGTCTACTTGTCCGCCTGACCCCCATGAAAGTGACAAATCAAATCCAAGTCCCCAGTTGAGTCCACCACTTGTGTTCCAGGGCCTCACTCAAACTCCAATAGTAACAGGACATAGTAACAGCCACACTGTGCAATGACTGACTTTGACAGACTTAACCCTTTTCAGAAATGCAAAAATCTAAGACATCTTCAAAAGTCTCATGATGGAAAATGCTATCCACATCCAGAGAAAGAACTATGGAGTTTGAATGTGGATTGAAGCATACTATTTGCTCTTTTTTTTTCTTCTGTTTTGTTTTGTTTCCTCTTTCTTGTGGTTCCTCCTATTGGTTCTAATTCTTCCTTACAACAAGACTAATGTGAAAATATGTTTGATAGGAATGTATGTGTAGAGCCTATATCAGATTGCACACTGTCTGGGGAAGGGAGGTGAGGAGGGAGGAGGGAGAGAAAAATTAAAAACTCCAAAGGGTATGGAAGTGATTTTTGAAAATTAAAAATAATTTAATAAAAAATAAAAAGTAATATTTTATTTGTTCTAATTACACATAAAGACACATTTTAACATAAATTTTCAAAAATATTGATTTCCAGATTTTTTCTCCCTTCCTTTCCACCTTCCTAAGACAGTATGTACAATCATGTAAAACATTTTTCCATATTAGTCATGTTGTGGAAGAAGAAACAGAACAACAACAAAAAAAGCACGAAAACAATAAAGTGAAAATAGTATGCTTCAGTGTGTATTCAGACTTCATCAGATCTTTCTCTGGATATGAACACATTTTTCCTCATGATTCTTTTGCAATCGTCTTAGACCATTGTGTTGTTGAGAAGAGCTGTTGTTCATAGCTGATCATCCTGCAATGTTACTATTACTGTGTGCCATATTCTCTTGGTCTTCTTACTTCACTTTAAGTCAGTTCACGTAAATCTTTCCAGATTCTTTTGAAATATGCCTGCTGGACATTTCTTATAGCACAATAGTATTCCTTTACATTCATACATCCCAGCTTGTTCAGCCTTTCCCCAACTGATGGGTATTGACTCCAGTATTTTTGTACAATTAGGTCCTTTTCTATTTTTTTTTTGATCTCTCTGGGATGCAGTTCTTCTACTGGTGTTTCTCGACCAAAGGATATGTATGGTTTGCCTTCTGAGCCCAGTTAAAATTTCTCTCCGGAATGGTTGGAACAATTCATGATTCCACCAGCAGTGTATTAGAGTCCCAATTTTCCCACATCCCCTCCAACATTTATCATTTTCATTTTCTATCATAGTGGCCAATCTAATAGGTGTGAGGTGGTAACTCAGAGATGTTTTATTTTGCCTTTCTCTAATCAATAGTGATTTAGAGGAGTTTTTCATATGACTATGGATAACTTTGATTTCTTCATCTCAAAACTGCCTTTTCATATCCTTTGACCATTCATATGCATTGGGGGATGAATTCCATTCTAATAACTTTGACTCAGTTCTCTCTATATTTGAGAAATGAGGCCTTTATCATAGATATTTGCTATCAAGTTGTTCCCTATCTTTCTGCTTTCCTTCTAATCATGGTTGCATTGGTTTTGTTTATGCAAGAAGTTTTTCATGTAATAGAATGAAAATGACTCATTTTACATTTTGTGATGCTTTTTATCTCTTTCTTTTCCATTGATCTGACAGGTAAACTATTCCATGCTCTCCTAATTTACTTATAGTATCACCCTCTATGTTTAAATCATGTGTCCATTTTGACCTTCTCTTGGTATGCAGTGTAAGATGTTGTTCTATGTCTCATTTCTGCAATAGTGTTTTCTAGTTTTCCCAAAATTTTTTGTCTAATAGTGATTTCTTGTCCCAGAAAACTGAGGTCTTTGTGTTTTTCAAACACTAGGTTACTATCGTCATTTACTATTATGTCTTGTGTACTTAATCCATTCCACTGATCCACTATGTTATTTACCACATAGTTTTGATGATTATTGCTTTATAATACAGTTTGAGATCTGGTGTTAGTCCATCTAACTTCTCATTTTTTTTCATTAATTCCCTTGATATTCTTGACCTTTTGTTCTCCTGGATAAATTTTATGATTTTTCTAGCTCTATAAAATATTTTTTGATAGTATGTCACTCAATAAGTAAATTAATTTACCTAGAATTGTCATTTTCATTACATTGGCTCAGCATATCCATGAGAAATTAATATTTTTCCAATTTTTAAAATCTGACTATTTTTAGTATTTTGTGTTTGTATAGTTCCTGAGTTTGTCTTGCCAAGCAGACTCCTGGGTATTTTATATTATCTACAGTTATTTTAAATGGAATTTTTCTTTTTATCTTTTCCAGCTGGGCTTTGTTGGTCATATGTAGAAATGTTGTTCATTTATGTGGGTTTAGTTTATATTGTGCAACTGTGCTGAAGTTGTTGATTATTTCGGTTTTAGTTTATTTTTTAGGATTTTCTAAGTATACCATCTGCAAAGATTGAAAGTTTTGTTTCTTCATTGCCTATTCTAATTCCTTCAATTTATTTTTCTTTTCTAATTGCTAGAGCTAATATTTCCAGTACAAATTGAATAATAGTGGTAATAATTGACTTCTTTGCTTCATTCCTGATGCTATTGGGAAACCTTTTAGCTTATACCCATTACAAGTAGTGCTATCGATGTATTTAGATAAAAACTATTTCTCATTTTCAAGAAAGCTCCATTTATTCCTATGCTCTCTAGTGCTGGCCCATGAGGGGTTGAGGTGGGTGCATTGGGGAAGGGGTCCTTACATCATAGACTTTTGGAGCTGAGAGGATCCATATGTAAAAACGTGGAGCTTTACTGATTGTCCAATCTCCTTCCTTAGACAAGAACAGTTATTAATTGAATCAGTCAATCAGTCAGAACCAAGTGTGAACAGGATCTGTATATATCTTCTGGAATCAATCAAAAGCACTGCCTTAAGGGATTTGGTCATGCCTTTAGAAACTTGTGTGAACGTGAGGACACATCCCAGAAGAAGACAGAGATTCATAGGTTTTGGGAGTAGAGAGGAAGGAGCAGAGTCATAGCAAGTTGAGCCAAGAACTGGCAGAGGTGAGTCAACCAGCAAGAAGATAAAGAGAAGGTAAGATTGAGCTCTGGCAGAGAAGAAAAATATCAAAGATGGAAACAGGCTTTATGAGCAACTCAGAGTAGAAGGCCCAGGGTGGTGCCACCAATGTGCTCATCTACCTGACACCTAAGGAAAGTTCCAAGAAGAGGTCTGCTCCTTCCCTAACTTCAGCTCTTAATACTTGTCTAATCATAGACACTGTAGTAATCTGCTTATTAGTTACACAAAGATTTCTAGTAACCTGAATTTTGTGTGGACCACAGAGAAACCAGCTTTTCTTCCCCTCTAATAGTCTTATCTGTATACCCAAGGTCTATCCTTAGGTTGAGGTCTGCCATCTACCCTGAGAAAAAACTTGGGATCATCAGAATCTATCCCTTTTCCTCTGTTGGGGTTCACCTTCCACTCTTATATTGGCATGATGATGCTTGGACATGGAGCACTGATGGGATTCTACCCCAGAAATGGATTTAGACAAACTTCCACCTGGGAGTTTGGGTTGCCTTATGTCGAATGCTGTGTTTACAGTTTTGAAGCTTCTATGCAGCTCTAGGATTTTCATCAGGAATGTTTGGAAGTCCTTCCTTTAAGTAAAAGTCTAAGTTTTCCCCTGTGAGATTATACTATATGGCTGAATGTGGTACTTTGTTTGTAAACTTATATTCTTTGCATTCTGGAATATCACATTTCTAACTCTCAGATCCTTTATGGGAATGGCTGAAAAATACTGTGTATTCCTGACTGTTGCTCTTTAGTACTTGAATCCTTTCTTTTCAGGCTGCTCGTAATATTTTTGGGAAAAGATATGAGAGTGACACAAGAGAATTACGGAAAAAAAGTCACCACTTGGGAAAAGAAAATAGCTCTTTAAAAAGTAGAATTGGCTAAATGGAAAAGTATAGAAGGTAAATGAGGAAAACAACTCCTTAAAAGTTAGAGTTGGAAACCTCACACCATATACCAAAATAAAATCAAAATAGGTTCATGATTTAGATATAAAGGCTCATACTATAAGCAAACTGGGATAGCAAGGAATAGTTTACCTATCAGATCTATGGAGAACAGAAGAATTCATGACTAAACAGGAGATAGAGAACATTACAAAAAGCAAAATGAATAATTTTGATAACATTAAATTGAAAAGTTTTTGCACAAACAAAACCAATGCAACTAAGATTAGAAGAAAGGTAGAAAATTGGGAAAGAATTTTTGTAACCAGTCTCTCTGATAAGGGACTCATTTCTAAATTATATAGAAAATTAAGTCAAATTTATAAGAACACAGGCCATTCCCCAATTGATAAATGGTCAAAGGATATGAACAGACAGTTCTCATATGAAGAAATTAAAGTCATCTATAGTCATAAGAAAAAATGCTCTAAGTCACTATGGATTAGAGAAATGCAAATCAAAACAACTCTGAGGTACCACATCACACCTATCAAATTGGCCAACATGACAAAACAGGAAAATGATAAATATTGGAGAAGATGTGGGAAAATTGGAACACTAATGCATTGTTGGTGGAGTTGTGAAATGATCCAACCATTTTGGAGAGCAATTTAGAACTATGCCCAAAGGGCTATCAAAAGGTGCATACCCTTTGACCCAGCAGTAGCACTTCTAGGGCTATATCTCAAAGAGATCATACAAATAGGAAAAGGACCCACATGTACAAAAATATTCATAGCAGCTCTTTTTGTGGTGGCAAAGAGTTGGAAACTGAGAGGATGCCCATCAATTGGGGAGTGGCTGAGCAAGCTGTGGTATATGAATGTGATGGAATACTATTGTGCTATAAGAAATGATGAACAGGCTAACTTCAGGAAAACGTGGAAAGACTTGTATGGTGTGATGCTGAGTGAAGTGAGCAGAACCAAGAAAACATTGTACACAATAACAGCCATATTGTGTGATGACTAATATTGATAAACTTAACCCTTCCTGACAATACAAGGATCTAAGACAACTCCAGAGGCCTTGTGATGGAAAATGCTATCCACATCCAAAGAAAGAACTATGGAAGTTGAATTGCTATTTTTTTCTCTTCTGTTGAGTTTTGTTTCCTCTTTCTGATGGTTCCTCCTATTGGTTTTAATTTTTACTTACAACGTCACTAATGTGAAAATATGTTTAATAGGAATGTAAATGTATAGCCTATATCAGATTGTGTGCCATATTGGGGAAGGTGGTAGGGAGGAAGGGGGAGAAAAATTTTAAACTCAAAAGCATATGGAAGTGATTACTGATAAATCAAAATAAATTAATAAAAAAAACAAAAAACCCCCCAAAACACACTATTTGTCATATAAGATGGGTCTCTGGAGAGGGAAAGGGAAGTATACTTAAGATAACTATGGTGATGTGAGAAACAGAAAATATAAATGAAAACTTTTGAAAAAAAATTTGCAGTAAGATATGAGGCAAGGTTTTCAGCTGAGTGGGTGGGTGGGTGTGCGAAGGAGCCATGGGAGGGATAAAAATTTTCTGAAGAGCCACTGTGGTGAGTAAGAGAATGAGTTAAGTAGAGAAGTATAAAAAGTACTTTGGGGCTCCAGGAGTAGCTTTATCACCTTTTGGGGAAAATTAATCACTGGTTTAGTATGGAAGGAAGAGGCATGGATCAAACCCATGTTGTGGAGAAATGCTGGTAGACATTATTCCTATTACACAAGACTTAAAATTGAAATTTTAAAATGCTTTGGTGAATTTGACAGCAGCCCTTTAACAATTCACTGTCAATGGTTTTCATCTTCAGAAAAGGAAAGAAAATGGCGTTTTGGGCCATGCCTTTTATTATTCTGTTCACATAGCAAAGCAGCTGTAGGAAGAATGAGGCTTTCTGGGAAGTGATCTCCCTGGACCCAGGTTTTTCAGAGTATCTGTCTTTTTTTCTTTGAAGATGATACAGGATACATTGTTGTCTATGGTGATGACAGATGACCAGTGTTGGTCTGGGCGCGTCTTACTGTGGTTAGATCGTTTTTCAGTAGCGACTGACTTCATGAGTCGGGGGTTTCTTGGCAAAGATACTGCAGTGGTTTTCCATGTCCTTCTGCAGCTCATTTGGCAGATGACTAACTGAGGCAAACAGGGTTAAATGACTTGCCCATGGTGACACAGCTAATAAGTATCTGATTTGAGCTCAGGGAGATGAGTCTTCCTGACTCCTGGCCCAGTGCACTATCCACTGTATCACATAGCTGCCAGTGGTTCTGCTACCATGTCCCCATGGGGTCCCTCTGATACATATGTGAGTATTAAAGATGAGGTGATTTACTGAGAGGGAATTTGGCAGAGCTTTCCAATGTCTTTGGTGCTGAAGTGATGTTTTTATATCTGTTGATATCTCATCTAACCTTAGCTTTGTGTAAATCCTTGATAACTCATTTAGGCAAAAGGTCAAACTGGGATAAGGATTTCTCACATTAGAGAGAGAGAGTAGGATGTTGAGAGGAATTCTGCCAAAGAATTCAATTCAATCCAGTCAGTAAGAAGCTGCTGAATGTTCACGAGGTGAAACTGGATAGTTTTTGGAAATGACTTTTCTTTTGAAATTTAAAAAAGAAACTTATCCCTCATCCTTCTAGACTTAGAACATCTGGAGAGATGAGGGTACACTAATGAGATCAGAGTCTAAGACCACGGATCAATTGGGAAAAACTGGGTTCACATCCTTCCTTACTAGCTGTGGACACTTCCTAGCTGTGTGACTCCAGAAAAGTCCCCTCACCACTCAGGGGTTCAGTTTTTTCTTCTGTAAAATGAGAAGGTTGGATTAGTTGTCTTTTGAGGTCCCTTCCAACTCTAGTTTGTAGAACTTGGACCCAGGTCTTCCTGACTCCCAGACTGGCCCCCTATTGCCTACTCCAGGCTCTATCACATGTTTGTATTAATGCAATCTGAAATCTCCCTACCTCCCATAGCCACAGGTCAGGCATAGAATACACACACACACACACACACACACACACACACACACACCCCTTCTCCTGATGGACAGGTTAGGTAGGGAGGGGTCAGAGCTCCAACCTTCCCACAAGTGTGAGAGACATGGCTCCCTTTCACTCTACTGTTCCCTTCTGAAGCCCTCAAGGCTGAACAGCACCACCTCTCTTTCCCCCAGTCCCCCCTTAAGGATGCTGCTTCCCTAACAGAAGGGGCAAAGATCTCCAGGGCATCAGTGGCTCTCCTGCCCCCGTCACTTACTTGTAAAGGTCTAGAAGACAGATGAGACACAGGGTAGAAGCCAGTGTCTAGGGCAGGCCTGCACATCTCTTGGGGGTAAAGATCTAATAGTGGTATTGCTGGGTCAAAGGGTATGCACATTTTGATAGCCCTTTAGGCACAGTTTCCAAAGTGCTCTCCAGGATGTTTAGATTAGTGCACTACCTCACCAAAAGTGCCTTAGCCTCCCTATTTTTCCACATCCCCTCCAACATTTGGCATTTTCCTTTCCTATCATATACCCAATCTGGTCATTGTGAGGTGGTATTTCAGGGTATTTTTTCTCATTTGCATGTCTCTATTCAATCGTTATTTAGAGCACTATTAAAAAATAGTATTTTACTTTTTCCCAATTAAGTGTGAAGACAATTTTTAACATTCATTGAAAAATAATTTTGAGTTGCAAATTTTCTTCCACCCTCACTTCCCCCTTCCCTGAGATGTCAAGCAATTGATAGAGGTTATACATGTCCAGTCATGCAAAATATATTCCTGTTAGTCATATTATGAAAGAAGACACAGATCCAAACAAAATTAAGCACAAAAAATGATAAAATTAAAATAGCATGCTTCAATCTGCATTCAGACTCCATCAGTTCTTTCTCTGGATAGGGATCATGCATCCTTTGGAATTGTCTTGGATCATTGCATTGCTGAGAATAGCTGAGTCATTCACAGTTGATCATCGTACAGTATTGCTGTTACCGTGTACGTTGTTCTGGCTCTGCTCATTCTAACTTCCATCAGTTCATGTAAGTCTTTCCAGGTTTTTCTGAAATCCACCTGCTTATCATTTCTTATCACACAACAATATTTCATCATAATCGTATTCCACAGCTTTTTCAGTCATTCCCCAATTGATGGACATCTCATTTGATTTCCAGTTCTTAGCCACCACAGAAAGATCTACTGTAAATATTTTAGTGTAAGTAGGTCGTTTCCCCTTAATTTGTCTCTTTGGTATACAAACCTAGTAATGGTGTTTTTGGATCAAAGGATATTGCAGTGTGATAGCCCTTTGGGCATAGTTCCAAAGTGTTCTCCAGAATGGTTGGAATAATTCCCAACTCCACCAACAATGCATTAGTGTCCCAATTTTCCTGCATGCCTTTCAACATTCATCATTTTCTTTTTTGTCACATTGGCCAATCTCATAGGTGTGAGGAGGTACTTCAGACTTGTTTTAGTTTGCCTTTCTCTAATCAATAGTGATTTAGAGCATTTTTTTATATGGCATAGATAGCTTTGATTTCGTTGTCTGAAAACTGCCTGTTCATATCCTTTTACCACTGTGATGATTAAAAAAGTGCAAAAAATGAACTTTCTGGGTAGTCATTTTATTCATAATGCTAGTGTTTAATTAATGCAAAATGTCAGTAATACTCTCAAATGCCAAGGACTGTCATAGAGGGAGGTTGACAGCTTATATGCCCTTGGAAAAGTGAGTGTTCCAGAGGGTGGCAATCAACTGACTGGTTAAAAATTAATGAGAGAATGAGAGGTGGAACCATTCTGATGAAGGGCTGGGGGATGTTCTTCTAAATTGTCCAGCCTTGGGCAATCTAATCAAAGAATTTATCCCCACCCAAACCTGAGTAGGTCACAATGGGCTTCCAGTCTCATTTTTTGCAATGCCTTTCAGAGACTGAAGACTTACAGGTTGCTGAAAAAATAATGGTTTTAATTCAATAATTGGCTATTAATGTAAGGGAGAAATAAGCATTAATCTCACCAACAATTGGGGAATGACATGTAGTCTAAGAAATTTGACTAAGTTCTGTATATACTTGAGAAATGAGGCCTTTATCAGAGACACAATGTATAAATTGTATAAAGCTGGGAAGCTTTGTGCTTTCCTTCAAATTTTGGTTACACTGGTTTTGTTTCTGCAAACTTTTTTTTTAATTTGACATAAAAAATTATCCATTTTATATCTGGTAATACTCTGTGTCTCGTTTTGTCATAAATTCTTACCTTGTCCATAGATCTGACAAGTAAACTATTTTTTTGCCTTCTTATTTGATTATAGCATCACCCTTTATATATCTAAAAATGATCTACCCATTTTGACCTTCTCTTCATATATGGTGTGAGGTGTTGGTCTATACTTACTTTCTGCCATAATGTTTTTAAGTTTTCCCAGCAGCTTTTGTCAAATAGTGAGTTCTTGTCCAAAAAGCTTAGGTCTTTGGGTTTATTAAACACTAGATAAATATGGGCATTTACTAGTTCTGCTTGAATTCAGGTATGATTCACAGGCAGTCAAATCTTGTGAAAGGATGTCACAGGCAGGCTCAGAATTAGGCAAGTGGGAAAAGGTGTTATACAGGAAGTTGAATCAAGAAGGTCCTCACTTTGTTGTTCCTAAGTTCACCTCCCCTCAAGTATTCCCCAGGGACAGATATCCACTGGTGTGAATTCACAGATGGCACCCCTATTGAACTGCTGACATTTTTACTAGTGGCCTCAGGAGAGGTCAGACAATAAAACCTGCAATCAAAACTGAGAAGTATATCAAATTATGGTCCCAAATTTTCTGCCTCAAATAGCAAAACTTCGTTAGTCATGTGTTAGGGCAGGATATATTTATTATGTTCATGCATAACAGTGTTGGTTCAAATTCATGCAGCATTCATTAACAGATTAAGTTTTCATATATATATTATAGTTGTTGGAGGTGAAATCCACCACATGTACATGTATCCTGAAGAATGTCTGAACAAATACATGATAGGTTTTAAAACTCTCCTTGTGGTCTGCTCTGTAGATAGGAGAAAGGAAGGGAAAGTACATGTGGCCATTTCAGGTGGGCTTCAGAATACAGCCTGCCAAGAGGAGTTTTAAGTTCTAGAAAAAGCTTTAATCCACTGAGTAAGCCAAAGGGAGCAATTACCAGAGGAAATGATGGAGACACAAGCTGGTATCTTGGACAAGCAGCACAAATACTACATTCTGGAGTTTTACATGAATACAGTGAATATTAGTTTACACATAGTGAATAGTTGGCTCAAAAATGTAACTTTACTACATACTGAGTATTAACAGATGATAATTTCATTATTATCTAAATGATTTCAGATGAAAGAAACACTTCTAATTTAAAGCTGAATTCATAAATTTTCTACTTTGGCTGGGAGAGGTTCTAACTGCAGTATTTCAGAGTTTGACAATATGTTGTCAGCAGGGCTGGTAAGGTCTTATGTTATAACAGGTCAAGCAGGAAGCCCAAAAGACTTTCACAGACAAAGATTTCTTAAGAATATTTTGCTATGCTTTTCTCCCAACAGTGTCATTTATCATTATCAACATTTTCTTAATTTCAAACAAAACTACCTCATTAAATGTTAACAATTTTGAAACATATTTTCACATTCTAGAACAGATACATTTATGATCTCACAGTATTTGGATCAAAGGGGGAAGTAACCTGTCCTAACAATTGTGTTTTTTTTTTCAGGTTTATAATACAAGAGAAAAGATTGCTTACCCAACATGAAGTATTTAACACATGAAACTTATTACTGTCAGATGATAATAATTCAGTGAGATGCAGTTTAAAATTTTGTTACAGGAAAAAACATCTATCTTATCTCCTTTGGGATCTTACTAATCACATCCAATGACATCTAAAACGCAGTATAAAAGTATCTAGCATGGAATAATTACAGTTAATTAAAGAGGTGACAGTGGTTCATTGACATAGTATCTACCACATGCCAAACCCTTTTCTAATTCTTTAAGATTACTTAGGGGGCAGGCAGGAGGTACAGTGGATAGAGTTCTGCTTGGAGTCAGGTGGACCTGAGTTCAAATCCAGACACTTGACCCTTAGTACCTGTGTGACCCTGGGCAAATCACTTGAACCCGATTGCCTCACCAGAAAGCAAAAAAGGAGAAAAAAAAAGATTACTTTAAAGAATTTCAGATTACTTAACAGCCCCAAACCAATCATCTAGTCAAGGAGAAATCTGTACTGCCAGCCATGAATGAAGGAATGAGAAAGCATTTGTTAAGCACTTACTATGTGCAAAGAACTGTACTAAATGCTGTAGTACACACCTCCAGTGCCAATTTTCACTTCCACTTTCTGAACATCAAAAATCCGTGTTTATGTCTTCAATGTTATTATCCCAAAGATGTGCCTGATGTGTTGGAAGTGTCATTCAAAGGGAATGAAGGGCATTAGGAAAGAGAAGAACAGAACATCTAGTTCTGGAACTTGCCCCAGGGGGGCTGTTCCCCCTGATCTCCACCCTTCCTCATTCTTATCCCCACACCACTCCTCTGCACAGCCTAACATTATCCTGAACATTCAGTAGGTTCTCAACAAATAATTTAGGTTCTGCAACAATTTCACTTAAAATCTAATAAACAAGGAACTGCCTAACTCAGATTTTGTTCATTGTCAACTCTTATCTTCCTCAAATATTTTGAGCCTGGAATGGTGTTTCCAGTTCTCCCAACTCTTTGATGTATCTCATTGATACTATGATTTTTCTTCTCTCTGACTCTAAGAAACAAGAAAAGTTTTGGTGCTGCAGTCCTACCGTCAGGAGAAGTTTTCCTTTAGACAGTGTCAGTCAATCTAGAAGTCTCTGAGTATCTCTCTTGTGCCAGGCTCTCAGAGTAGTCTTGAGCCCCAGCAATCTCTTAATGCAGGGCCAGTGTTGGGATGAAATGAGATAGTGGGACGTCACTGGACAGTTAAGAGTAGCAGATTTACTTTGAGCTAACAGCATAGAAATTCAACAATGTAGTGACACAGTTTGTCTGGATACAGACCCTCTTGTCTCCATATAAACACATCTAGTTGTCAGAGCAGGGTGTCAGGGAAGAGTATGAGGACTTGAGTGTCCTTCAGAAATTCATCAAGTTGGAGAGGTCCTGACTGCCCATTGGAGGGTCTTTTTATGGCCCTGGAGAACCAGGAAGTTTCATTAGGGGAGGAGGAGGAGCAGGAGGGGAAGGAGGGGGGTCCCTTTTCCCCTGAGTCTGGATAGGGGACTATGAACAGCTCCAGATTTGCCTGCCTCTAACCCCCTACATTTCCCCTCTCCCACTTCCTTCCTACAGTCCCAGCATGACAGATCTGAGAAATTCCTGCACTTTCCTGTGTATGAAATAAGCCCCACCTACACCCCTCCTGCTACTGCCCCTCCTGCTCCCCCTCCTGCCCCTCCACATTCTCCCACCCCCTATATTCTCTTCTGTACTTTCTTCAGTCTTCTCCTGAATGCTCCACCCCAAAATGGTTTATTTTAGTGCCAAGGGGGATGTGTGTGGGCATGGGTAGGGGGTCTAGTGAGTATTTGTATCTTTGCTTAAGCATGTGTTCTGTGAGTAGGTAGGATTGTATGTGTCTGGGTGTGTGATTTCTAGTACAGTTTGAGATCTGCTACTGATAATCACTAATCTAAAATCCTTTCTTTCCTCCTTTCCCTCTCCATTATCACCCTTCAGATGTGTGTCTCATTACTTATCTAGCCTTAATTCCTCAATGGGCATTGCCTCAGTCAAACTGAGACCTGGGAAAGACCTAAGGTTAAAAAAGCCAAGGTCTCTCACTGAACTGGGGCAACCTCTGTTTGTCCTGATCTATATCTTGCTGCTGCACCCAGGTGGCTCCAGAGAAGAAAGTGAGCCTGGTGACTTTGCACAGCCCTTCCTCACTTAAATCCAATTTACTTGTCAGTCATGGCATCACCTTCCTGATGCCCTAGCCCTCTTCCAGAAAGGAAAAACAAGAACAATACCCTTGAGATAGGTGACCTCTTTTTAAAAAGTTTCATTGATATTTTCCGTTTCTTATATCACCAGGTTATCCTGTGTATTTCTTTTTCTCTTCATCCTAGAGAGCCATGCCACGTGGTAAGATTTTTTTTTCCTTTTAGGGAGAAAAAAAAGGGAGCAGAAGTGATCGATGCAATCAGCAAAATGTGTGACACTCGTGGACCTCTCACCTCATGGAAGGAGTAGGTTGATGGTGTCCCAGGGCTCAGTCTCCCCTCAAGTTTAGTGTTCCCTGGTATGTGCCATACTGAGGGTACTTATTTTTTGGCCATTCTTTGTCCTTCCATAAGGTTCTTCTTAGATGCCTTCCTCTCCTTTCTCTTCCCATCCCAGGAAAGAGATTCCTTCAGACAGTAATAGTGATTGAACAACTCATATTTCTGTACAACACAGTGCTTTCCTTACAAAAGCCCTGATAGGCACAAAATGCCACGATCATTCCCATTTTACAGATGAGGAAACTGAGGCTGGAGGAGGCAAGAGGGGCAGAGGACTGCATGAGAAAATGACAGTTACCAGTCATTGCTTCTAGGAGACATGGCCTCCATCATAGCTGAGCCCTCTGGCCCCCTTCATTTCACTATAAGAGCCTTGACCAATAGATGGTTCATATTTCTATAGTGTTTCATTATACAGAGATTAGGGCTGCTAGGTGGCTCAGTGGATAGAGCCACCCAGCTGACTGGGCCCACAGTCAGCAAGACCTGAGCTCAAATCTGTCCTCAGATAATTACTCATTGTGTGACACTGGGCAAGTCACTTACTCCTGTTTGCCTCAGTTTCCTTACCTGTAAAATGAGCTGGAGAAGGAAATGGCAACCAATCTAGTATCTCTGCCAAGAGAACCCCAAATAGGGTCACAAAAGTCTGACATGAATGAAAAATGACTGAACAACAGAAGTATACAGAGAGCCATCTTATAGAAGAAAAAAAATGTTAAAAAAAAATTCAGTGAAACCAATCAAGACACTTAAAATATCTGAAAATAAATTCATGCTGCCATCCCTGTGGACCTTTCAGCTCTGGAAAGGAATAGTGAGACTTTTCTTCTTCCTCTTTTTAAGGGTCAGGCTTATTTAAGTTTTTATCACTCTTACAGAGCTGGTCTCCATCACTAGGATGTACTTTTCTCTGCAAGCAGGGACTGTTTCCTTTTTGTCTTTGCACTGCTAGCACCCAGAGCAGAGTGTGGCAGGTAGTAGGCTTTTAATAAATGTTTTTTGACCCATTTAGTGCCATTGAAGATGATGTCACAGTCTTTTGCTGATATCTGGTGGTCAAAAAAAAAAGATAGTGAAGATAATTATAGTACGGTCTTTGGTGATATCTGGTGATCACAATTGAAATCGCAGAATTTAGCAACGTTTTGGTGACACAGGGAACGTTGCATAGGAGTGAAAGTTTCAGGCTAGAGAGGAATATATTCTGCAGTTGAGATTCCTGTCTTGTTCCTATTGTAGATATTACATTGTTAGTCTGTCATCTCACGTCCAAACCTCCTTTTCATTTTAAACGACATATTTGTTGAATTTTATCCCATGTTACAGCTCCTTCTAAGTCATGCAGGCAAAATGTAACTAAATGAAATCCTCAATTTATGAAATGAAGAGTTTACTGAACTCCTTCAGTGTCAATATGAATTCAGACTAAATCATCACCATCAAAAGTATCTTTTTACCTCTCCATCATATTAAAAGTCTTCTGATATAAGATCAGCCTTCATAGCAGAGGTGACAGCTGGTTTTACTCTCCATTGTGGTTAGGTGGATGAAGCCTTAATGTTGCCCAACCAAAGGAGCCAAAAATTTTGAGGAAATAACTGCAAAACATGACTGATCCTTGTCTGGAAGGAAATTTATGAAAGAAATATCAAGTTTGAATGAGACTGCACCAGTGTGAAATCTGGCATTTAGGTAAATATCCTGTGAGTATACAACAACAGAGAGTGAGGCTACAGCTGTAATCATTATCCTTAGAAGTAAGGCTGTAATTCCAATCTGGTTTTCCTACTTTCAAATTTTGTCTTCTTGCTGAGAAAAGTGATGTTGTTCTATTATATTAATAATCAGTTATTAAATTAGGGGAAGATATTCCATCAAGAACATTATTCCTCCTTCCCAGCCAAGAGGAGAAAGGCTGTTCCATGAAGCGTCCAGCCTGACTTGGGAGAAGGAGAATAACACCATTCCTTGACTCCCAGAACTTCTCCTTTGGCCTGAACTGTCTAAAGGGCTGAGGAAACAGTAGCCTGAAGCTACACCTCTATGGGCAATGGAAGCCTACTTGAAATCATTCCTCAATGAATAACAAACTGTAGCTCTTGGTCATACCCTTGCCAGTTCACTATTTCTGCTCCCCCACCTTCACCCTTCAGTACTCAAACTCACTTCTCCATTCTCTTCTTCCCCCACAGGCCCATCCCTCCACTTGACAGTTCAATATTCCCACTCTAAAGCTACCCACCTAGCATTGTGACTTCTGGAATGCCAGCTCCCCAGGTAACAAACTTGCTTTTAGCTTACATCTTTCCCTTTCCCACTCTGAGATCTACCTGTCTCCCTCTTGATGACACAGCCTCCCTGGCCTCCCTTTGAAGCACTGCTTACACTTTCACTCATCCACTGTACTCATTAATTAAGGTAGAAGAGTTGGAATATTCCGTGATTTCCACTGTCACTTCTAGGCTCTCCTTCTCCCATCACTCAATAGCTTCTCTTGTGAGGGTCACTCAATCCATATCTACCACTCAATCAAAAATCTAGTAGCTGTTGTCTACAGGACTCTAGGACACTGCCCTTCTTCCTTAAAGTGTTCAGTGTCTGGCTCACAGTCCTTCCCTTCTCCCCAACTCCTGTTGTCATATTAGGGGACTTCAACATACATGTTGATATTCTCTCCAACACCCAATCCTAATAGATTCTTTCAATTTACCCATCTCAAGTGACGTGCTACACTACCTCAGCTGCACACAAAGGTCATACCCCTGATCTTGCCATCACTCACAAATAAGATACCTCCATATTCAAGAACTATGAAGTGCTCTCACCTGATCATATCCATGGTCATTCTACCTCTCTCCACCTTGCAACTCCAAACTCATCACAACCTCTAATCCCTCAACCCCTCAGTTCTTTCCCAGGCCATCACCCCTGCACTAGCTGCACTCTTCCCCGTTCTCTATCTTGACCCCTTGATGAACTAGTTGAACTCTAAACTATCCTCTTCTCTTGAGTTTCTTGAGCCCTTCCTGATCTTTCCCAGGAAAACCTCTGCCTTGGATCACTCTCACCATCCATTGCTCCTCCTCTGTCACACATGCTACTGAGTGAAGCTGGAGAAAATCAGGAAATGATAATGGCTGAGTCCTCTCAATTTTAAGTTACTTAACCTCAACTAGGCTCTCTGTGCAGCAAGGCAATACTTATTATGCCTTTCCAATTACCTTATGATCCCACTCACCATAAAAGTTATTACAAACTCTTTCATCTACCCTCAAATGTCCCACGGTTCCCCTTCCTGTAATTTTATTAGTTGAGAACCTTGCCCCAGCATTTACTAATAACACTGGGTCCATTTGAGGGAGCTGAGAGCTCCCTCTTCTCCCCTCTTCATCTCCCATCAACCCCATGTCTTCTGCCACTATCTCCTCCTTTACTCCAGTTTCACATAATAAGGTGGTCCTTCTCCTCACCAAGGCAAACCCCTCTGCATGCACAAGGGATCTCATCTCAACCTATCATCCAGCAGACTGCCCCTTTTATTATCCTCATATTCACTAATCTTCAGTCTCTCCTTGTCTACTGCATGCTTCCCTATGGACTACAAGCATGCTCATGGGTCCCCCATCCTCAAAGATCCTCATTTGATCATCCATCCCTTAGCTCTCCTGCCTTTTGCAGCTAAACTCTTGGAGAAAGTCATCTGTAATAGGTGCCTCCACTTCTTTTCCTCTCACTCTCTTCTTAACTCTTTGCATTCTGGTTTCTTACTTTAACATTCAACTGAACCTGCTCCCTTTAAAGTCATTAACCATCTCTTAATTGCCAAATGGATTGGCTACTTCTCAGTCCTCATCATTCTGGATCTATAGCCTTTGACACTGTTGATCTCTGTCTTCTCCTTGTTACTGTCTTATCTCCATGTATATGGGATGCTCTCATTGGGCACAGAAAGAGCTTCAGAACCTCACCCCCTTCTTACCTTTTAGTCTTCTTGTGCCTTATACCCCATTCTCCATATATTTTGCAATCCAGTCAAACCAGCCTCCTTGCTGTTTTGTGAAGAAGACGCTCCATCTCTAGACTCCAGATATTTTCATCAGCCATCCCGCAAGCCTATAATGTTCTCCTTCCTCATCTCTACCTCCTGGGTCCCCTGACTTCCTTCAACACCTAGCTAAAATCTTATCTTGTATAACTTGCCTAATTCAGTGAGAACCTGAAAAGACCTTATCTTAAAAGGGGCAAAGTCTCCCACTGCATCTTAGTCATCTCATCGATATCTGGCCACTGGACCCAGATGACTCTGGAGGAGAAAGTGAGACTGGGGACTTTGCACAGTCCTCCTTCACTCAAATCAAAGTCAATTGCAAGTCATGTTATCATCTTCCTGATGTCATGGTTTTCTTGGAGAATGAAGGACAAACCACAACCATATTGAGTGACTGATTCAAATTTATAACACTAAGAGTCATTCCCTAATAAATGAATTGTCAAAGGATATGAACAAGCAATTTTATTCTCATTTATCTTTAATGTCTATTTTTTTTAAAATTTCAATTCCAAATTCTCTGACTCCACTTAATACTGATTAAGAAAGCAAGCCATATGATATTAATAAAACATGTGAAGTCATGCAAAATTCAGTTCCACATTAGGCATGTTTCAAAAATAAAGGCTAAAAAGCAAGGAACAAAAAGAAAGTGAAAAATGTATGCTTCAGTCTACACTCAGTCTTCATCAGTTCTCTCTCTAGAGGTAGATAGCATTTTTCATTATGGGTCCTTTGAAACTGTCTTGGATCAAAGTGTTGATCAGAATAGTTAAGTCTTTCAAAGTTGATCAACATTACAGTTTTGATGGTACTGTTTACAATGTTCTCCTCCTTCTACTCATTTCAATTTACAACAATGCATAAAAATCTTCCTAATTTGTTCAGATACCATCCTGCTTATAGCAGAATAACGTTTCTTATGGCCAAAAACATTTCTTCAGTCATTCTCTAACTGATGGGCACCCCCTCAATTTTCAATTCATTGTACAGGTAATTTTCAAAGGAAGAAATTTAACCCATCAAAAACCATACGATAAAATGCTCGACATTACTAATAATTAGAGAAATGCCAACTAAAAGAACTCTCAGGTTGCACCTCATACCCACCCCAATTTGGAAAACAAAAAAGGTTGCAGGGGCTGTGGGAAAACATAATGGAGATGCAAACTATTCTTGCAACTCAGGAAAGCAAGTTAGAACTATGCCTCCAAAAAACTAAAATGTGAATATTTTCAACCAACAACACTAATACTATGTCTATTGCAAACGGAGTTATCATATATGCAAATTATTTAGAGCACCTCCTTTCACAGTAGCCCTAAACTAGAAATTAAGGAAGTAGCCACCTAATAGGGAATGTGTAAACAAAGTGTTGCAAAAGAATATTAGGGAATATTATTTTGCCACAAGCGGTGGTGAAATGGGCAGTTCAAGAGGAAAATGAGCAAATATGGTGGTGAGTGAAGTAGCAGAACTAGAACAATTCACACAACAACATTAAAGGGAAAAAAAGATTTTGAAAGCTATTGGAATTCTCATTAATGCAATGATAAATCTAGAGTTCAGAGGATTGAAGATGAATCACTCCAGCCACCCATGGCTCTTGTGATAGAGGTTATTGATTACAATCCAGAAAGAAATGCACATCTGGACTTAGTCAGTAGAGGAATTTGTCTTTCTAGACCCTGAGTACTTATTGTGAGGGCTGTGTTATTGCTCTGGTTAGAGACTTTTAAATTGAATTAAATAAATTTGAATTAATTAAATTGAATTTCTTAAAAGTTTTTAAAAATTGGTCTGCAAGAGCCAGTCACATGGGTGACAGTCCTGGGTGGGAAGTGTCCTTTGTCTCTTTTCAGTGGTCTAAGATGGGGGGGGTGCAAACCCAGTCACCACAAAGACACATTCTTCCTGCATCCAGGTCCCTTAGAGAGGGGACCCCCAGGGAGAGGCAGGGACCCCTAAAAGGGCGGGTCTGTGCCCCGCTGACAGACTTCAGGCAGGGTCCCTGCAGGGGCCCGTGAAGGACATGCCCTCCCTGGGGACACCGAGGGGACAGACTCAGGACGGGAAGGAGGCAGGGCGTTTGCAGACTCGGCCCAGAGGGGAGCTGAGGATGCCTCCTTGTTTAACAGGGGTTTGTTTCTGAGCAGCGGCTAGATTATAAGAATCAGAGCATCTTAATGGGGACAAGATGGACCTTATATACAGAAAGACTATGGGAGAGTTCCAGGAGTGGCCAAGTAGTCTATGAGGTAATAGAATGCCAGGGACCTGAACCACTTGGCCAAGGAAGAATGGAGCCTAGATAGGATTAAGTGTGGAAAGTGGCCATAGGGAGGGAAGACAATGGAGAGCTAGGCTAGGTTAAGGGGAACAGAGAATTGGGAGATCTAGTGTAGCCACAAAGAAAGGCTAGCTGATGGGATTACAGCCTCAGGGGAACCAGAGATTTGGCCATGTGGGAAAGTCCAGGGATTTTCCCCCTTGGGGTCTAGCTTCCATCTTCATCAGTTGGAACTGTGGAACAGTTAAAACCTGTACATCTGTTCAGGCCATTGACCAAAAAGCTCCTTGAGTTGCCAGCCCTAGAGGGTTCAGGACCAAGGTTGAGGGCAGTGTGATTACAGGATTTCATGAAGGGCTCGGCTCGTGCCCAAGGAGCCTCTCAGGAGGAAGACTGGCTTCTTCTCTTTGACTGAGGGGAAGGGTAAGGGACACATCTTGCAGGACCGAGTAAACTTGCAATTTATTAGCTGCAAAAAAAAAAAATACAAAGGGTGTTAGCATAGGTAGATGCTGGGGCAGCATGTTCTTTGGTGTAGGATAATCCTGAGTGGTTTCCTGGGGAGGCCACTGTCATAGATGGATATAGGGGACACTGAATTCAGGTTATGAAAGCATCTATTCCACTGGGAATAGGAAGGCTGCCATTTAGAGAATATGAAGTATATATCTTCCCAATTACCAAATACATCCTAGGTTGCCATACACTGCAAGGGTTGTGGTTGCAGATTTCTGAGAGAGTTTTGCTTACATGTCCTTGTGGTCAAGGCAGTTACGGGGAGTTATGTGAAGCATGCACCCATGCTGCTCCTGACCCCTCAATGGGTTACTAAAGTAAGCAGTATCATTTAGCAGGAGGACATAAGAAAGTGGAGAGACTATTTTAGAACTTGAGGTTGGTATAATTCAGCCAACACACAGCCCTTATAACTCCCCGATCTGGCCAGTACAAAAGCCTGATGGCTTGTGGGGTATGAGTGTAGATTATAGGGAATAGGATACGGTTGTACCTCCCCTTGCATGTGGAGATACCTTTTGTAACAGTCCTCTTGGACAAATTATGCCAGGAACTAGGGACTTATCATTATGTTTTGGATTTGGCAAATGCTTTTTACTCCATCCCTATTGCCCCAGAAAGTCAAGAACAGTTTGCCTTTTTGTGGGAAGGGTGCCAATGGACATTTCAAATGTTACCCCAGGGCTCTTTGCCTAGCTCTACTTTGTGTCATGGCCTCCTGGCAACTGATTTTACTGAATGGGCCAAGCCACAACCTGTGAAAATGTATTACTATATTGATGATATCATGTTAGCCAGTAACTCTGTTGCAGACTTGGAAGCCACTGCTCCTACCTTGGTGGTTCATCTACCTGAGAAAGGATGGGCAGTCAATCAAGACAAGATACAAGGGCCTGTCTTATCTGTCAAATTCTTGGGTGTTGTTTGGTGGGTAAGCTGAAGGTTATGCCTTCTGCACTTATTGATAAGATACAAGCCTACCCCACATCTACATCTGTAAAAGAATTGCAGGAAATTTTAGGTTTATTGGGGTATTGGAGGTCATTCCTTCCTCACTTGGCTCAGATCTTGAAGCCCCTATATGGTCTGACATATAAAGAGGGGCAATGAGACTGGGATGAGGGATGTTCCTGAGCCTTTAGTGCTGCCAAGGTGACCATCAAGGCTGTGCAGGCTTTAGGCATCTTTGATCCTTCCCAAACTTGTGAATTGGATGCTGATGTGACCCCAGAGGGATATGGATGGGGACTTTGGCAAAAAATGGACAGAACCTGTTAATCAATAGGGTTCTGGTCACAGTTATGGAAGGGAGCAGAGGTGCAGTACTCTTTGATTGAAAAGCAATTGTGTGCTGTGTGCCACACCCTCCGTGTGACAGAACCTATCACAGAAAGGGCACAGGTAACCATGTGTACCACTTACCCCATAGCTGAATCCATGTGTGATTGGACTCAAAAACAGAAAAGTGGTATAGCACAGACCCCAACTTTGGCTAATTGGGGTTCCTATCTCCAACACCAAGGCTCAATATCCACCATTCCGATGAATGCTGAGCTTCAGGCAGTTTTGAGACCTGTTACATACGTGTCTGATAAGACGGAGGGGGCTATTGATTTGACTGTGTTGGAAGCCTCTATAAAGCTGGTAGAGGACCTATATCCCCTGCTGCCTGGTACATGGATGGCTACAGCCAGGGCAACCCCCAAAGTGAAGGGCTGTTGCCTTTTACCCAGAGGCAGAAGCCATATGGATGGAGATTATGATGAGGTCTAGAGGTAAGGGGTCCTGGAACGCCAAGATCACTACACGTGGGTTCTGTCTGAAAGAATTTGAGCCAAGCCTTCTTTCAGCCAAAAACAAGGTTTATTGAAGATTTGCCATATTAGCCAGAATCTTAAGGAATCTGAGCATCTGTGGGCTATTGGCTAGATTGTGAAAATCTGTGCCTCCTAATGGAGACAAGATGGACCTTATATACTGGACTGAGGGATGGATCTAGAAGTGGCCAAGTAGTCTATGAGGTAATAGAATTCCAGGAAAATGGAGGATCTAGGAGTGGCCAAGCAGTCTATGAGGTAATAGAATTACAGGGAAGTGGAGCCTAGATAGGACCAACTGTGGGAAGTGGCCTGGGGCCATAGGGAAGCAAGATAATGGAGGGCCAGGCTAGGTCAAGGATAACAGAACTGGGGGATTGGGTGTAGCCAAAAGGAAAAGCCAATTGAGGGAATCATGGCCTCAGGGCCATATATATATATATAGCATCTGGAAATTGATGGCTCCAACCCTGGAAGGCAAGAATGTTACAAAAGGAGCATAGAGGAAAGAGCATTATGATTTCACTTCTTTTTATCCACCTGTCAGCTGGAGTGGGCAGTGGCCTTTCTAAACAACAGCTTCAGATCCTCCCAGGAGTCACAGGTATATTCTAGAGTCTCTGGGGAGGAACTGAGAAGTGACACTGGTTTAATGCTAGAATTATGAGTCCAGCTGGGGAGGCCCTGGAGTTTTACTGCCATAGGAGTGGTGAGTATGACTTGGTAGGGTCCCTTCCAATTGACATCTAATTGTTCTCCCTTTTGAGTTTTCCATGACTTTAAATAGACCCAATCTCCAGGTTGTACTGGGGCAGGAAGCTCCTTTTCACAGCAAAAAGGTTTTGGAAGATGCTTATCAGCATATTCTGTTAGGGTGTTCCTGACAGCTCCTAACTGAGTTGCAAATTGAGTGAGCAAATGCTTTTCTGGGTCTACAAGGATGTCAGAGGTTAGGAAGGGCCTCCCATACAAAGTTCAAAGGGGCTAAGCTTGATATTTTCCCAAAGTGTAATATGGACTCTGAGTAGCCCAAATGGCAGATTCTAAATCCAATCTTCTCAGGTTTCTATGTACAGCTTACTAAGGTTTCTCTCAAGGGTATGATTCATTTTCTCTACTTTACCAGAGGATTTGGCATTTCAGGTTGAATGGAGGTGATAAGTGATTTTAAGTGTCTTTGCCACACCCTGGGTTATCTGTGAAATGAAAACATGGCCCTTATCACTCTGTAAGGAGCTAGGCAACCCAAAATGAGGTATAATTTCCTTTAATAAAAATACATCCAGAGCCTTTTCAGTTCTGCAAAGGAGAAGCTTCCACCCAATTAGTAAAGGTGTCAACAAAAACAAAAAGAAATTTGAAACCCCTGCATGGGGGCATATGTGTAAAGTAAGCCAAAAAGCCTATGATTTGATCTCTTTCCCCTTTTTGGTGGCCTTGACAAAAGATAACAGCTGTCTCAGATGGCTTTTGAACAGCTAGGAGGAGACTTGAAATCTCCTGGGCATGTTTGATAGGGGAATTTTTGCTGTCAGATATCCCCTTTCTTTCCAAATTGCTGCATGGGCATGTAGAACATGGAAAGCATATTTTGAATCACTATAAACATTTACCCTTTTATTTTCCCCTAGCTCTAGTGAGTGCTATTAATTCTGCCTTCTGGGCAGAGGTCCCAGGGGGCAGGGGTTTTGCCTCTATAGTTTGGTGGAGGCTAACCGCTGCATACCCAGCTCTCCTAACCCCTTGTTCAATGAAACTTGAATCATCTGTGTACCACAGTAATTCAGGGTTCGGGAGAGGAGAATCTTTTAGATCAGATCGACTGGCATAAACACAATCTTCTCACAATCATGAAGTAGAGCATCTGAGAGGGCACTATCTGGGAGGAGAGTTGCTGGGTTGAGTGTACAGCAGACTTGAAGAATTAGGTCAGGGTTATCTAAAAGCAAGGCTTGATATTGGGTGAGCCTGCCACTAGCCAGCCACTGATGGCCCTTTGCTTCCAGGATGCTCTGAACCAGGTGGGGAGTCAGGACTTCCAGGGGCTGACCAAGTGTAAGTTTAGAGGCTTCCTCAATTAGAATGACTGTAGCAGCCACTGCCTGGAGGCATGCAGGCCATCCAACAGCTACAGAGTCTAATTGTTTTGAAAAATAAGCAGCTGGTCTAGGGTCAGGTCCTAAGGACTGGGTTAGTACTCCCAATGCCTGCCCTCTCTTTTCATTCACATATAGAGTGAAAGGTTTTTCTAGATTGGGTAGAGCTAATGCTGGCATGGTGGTCAATGTAGTTTTGAAAGTCTCAAAAGCTTTAGCCTGGTCAGGGCCCCACTCTAGAGGGAGTGAGTCAGGGCCATGGGTAGAGTCATAAAGGGGCTTAGCAATAAGACCAAAATGAGATCCAGAGTCTACAAAATCCAGCCATGCCTAGAAAAGTTCAAAATTGTTTCTTAGTGACTGGGACAGGGATAGACAGGATTGTCTTATTCCTCTCTGAAGTTAAGGAGTGAGAGGTGGGTGTTAGTTCATGGCCCAGATACTTTACAGACTGGCATGCTATCTAGACTTTGTTCAAAGAGACCCTATAGCCTCAAGTGCCCAAAACATTAAGAAACTCTGCAGCAGCAGCCAGAGAAGCCTCCCAGGTGGGCCTACAAATTAGAATAACAATCAATGGTTGTAGTCCCTTCCAGGCCTTGGGCTCAATTGGTTATTGGTGGCCATGAGGGAATGCAGTAGAATCTCTGAGGCTAACAAGGGCTGGGGTGGCATGAGTAGCTCACCCAGGAATTCCCTGATCCCAAACAATTGGCTCAACTGTCTGCCACACCTCCAGAGGAACATGGGGAAGTCTAGTGAACAAAGGGAAAAGGGAGATGGGAGGCTTAACTAGAGAAAATTGGCTTCCCAATTTCACCATCAGTTGTCCCTTCCCAACAAGGGGGTGGGACAAGAGGAGATAAATAAGGAAGGAGTATTCAAACAACAGATCCTCAAACAGGCAGGGGAGAGGGTAGTCAATACCTACAACCTGATGGATGTAGGGGAGAGTAGGGCCAGAGTAATCAGTTAAAACAGAGACCGTGGCCCGTGCAAATTGGATAACCTTACCTCTGGCATTGAAAGCAGGTTTCCTGACTGCCTGAGGTACCAGGAGCACCCTCAGGTCTTTTCATGGCCATGGCATCAGACAGGAAATTGACATGTTCTCTGTCTCTAGTCCTATCTCTGTGTTCTTTCCCCTCTGCTGCAACTAGGTCTCTCCTTAAAAACTCCAAAGGCTGCCTCTAGTAATTGGATCTGAGGTGTTTGGGATCCCATTACCAATCTCTGCAGTTTCCTCCTAATATCTGGGGCAGATTGATTAATGAAATACATGCTAAGGATTGTTGCCCCTTCTATAGAATCGGGATCTAAATTCGTATACTTTTTAATAGCTTCTACTAGCCTGTCTTGGAAAAGGGCAGAGTTTTCCTTTTCTCGCTGAGTAATTTCCTTAATTTTTTGAAAATTTACTTGGTTTTGAAATGCAGTTCTTAGTCCTTCTAACAGGCAAATTACCATGTGGTCTTTTTTTGCTGTATCCTCACTCTTCTGATAACCCCATCCTAGGTCAGTAGTGGGAGCAGCAGTTGTTCCTGGGGGGTATATTGTGGGGTCATCGGCAGTAAAACTGTGTGGGACAGAGACCACTACTCAAAATCAAGACAAAGACTTAGTTACCTTGAAAGCAGAAAGGAGTTTATTGCTTTCTCATGAGAAAGGGTACTGCCCCTTGGTTGCCCTAATGGTGCTGGCCAGGGAGGATGCATACCTGTGCAAGTTGGTTACAGAAAGCAAGGCTTATTTATGCTCTAACATGAGTTCCTCCTCCCAAAACCCCTTCCCATTTATCCCATTGGCAGGCCTTCAGGGGGCACAATCTATTCAAGGAAATCTTCCCCAGCAACAGAGTATACAAGTTTACCTGGAGACAAGAAAAGGCAGGAAGTCTTGTAGTTTAGGTTGGGAGGTAGGGCTATTCTATTCTTTCTGCTACATGCTTAAAAACAGGGTCTGAAGGGGTTTTGACAAGGTCAGAAGGGAGTGTTTCAACAATATAATTAGAAGGCAGAAGGCCATCCACAACAGGTGCCCCCAGTTTCTCTCCTCCCACTCTTCTTACTATCTGGCTTCTGACCTTATCTCTCTCCAAATGACCAGTGATCTCCTAATTGCTACCCATCCTGACAACTATTAACAAAAACTATTAACCCTTTGAGGAGGCTTCACTTCTGAGAGATCATCTCTCACAAAATGGTCCCCAAATTTTTGGGCCTGTTCCCAGATTCTCCTCTTTTCCTCAGGGGTACAACAGATGGTGAAGAGGATATGCAAATCACCCCAAGAAAGCTCAAACTGTAGGGACATATCCCTGAAGCCCTCAGTAAATTTGGTGGGGTCCTCAGAGTATTGACCCAGTTTTTCTTTTACTGGATTGATATCTGAAATAGAGAATGGAACATGCACCCTAACTGTCCCATTAGGGGAGGCAGGAACTTCCCTTAGAGGAAAGAACCCTGAAGACTCTGTGGGAACAGGGGCTGGGGAGGAAGGGAGACAGAAGTCCCACTTCTTGTAAGTGAAGGACTAAGGAATGCTGGCTGGCAAAGGGAAAAATCAGCTGACACGGGGGGGGGGGGGGGGTCAAGGGAGGAGATACCAGTGAGGCTGGGGCTGAGGCCAAGGTCTAGGTGGTCCTTTCCTCAGGGTGAAGGGCCTGGGGAGGAGATGTTGCCAAAACCTGAGCAGGGGTCTGAAGAGAAATTGCAGGGTGGGAAGAGGGTTGGGATGGAGGAAAAGGGGAGGAAAAGCAAGGTAAAGAGGGGTTAGGCAAGGAGGGAGGGGGATGGGAAACGGGGGGGGCCGAGAGAAAATGGGGAGCATAGGGAGGGGGTAGGGACTGGGGAGGTGCTATAGCCCTGGGAGCCATGAAAAGAGGGTCCTCCAAAAAGTCTAGCTGATCCCCATTCCCCATTTGTGGGGTGGCTCTAGCTATGAGCATCCCACAATCTTTTCAGAGAATGGGGTCCCAAGAAAGTTTGACAAAAGTCAATATGTAGGCAATCTCCACCCATTTCCCCTCTCTGCTACAATATCATTTTAACTCTGAGAGTGTATTTTGCTGTAATGTCCCAAAAAATGGGCCATGCCTCATAATTTTCCAGGTGATACTGAGGCCAAATGGTGTTGCAAAAGAACACCAGCCTTGTCTTTTTTAGTTCTTTATAGAAACTAAATTTTTCCCAATTTTGTAAAAGATAGCCCAAAGGTGAATCTTCAAGAATTGAAGAGGATTGACCCTTTGTTGGGGTTAGGACTGGAAGTCCCTCCCTCCTTTTTTTTTTTTGTTTAGTTTTTATTTTTGGTGAGGCAATTGGGGTTAAGTGATTTGCCCAGGGTCACACAGCTAGTATGTGTCCAGTGTCTGAGGTCAAATTTGAACTCAGGCCCTCCTGACTCCAAGGCCAGAGCTCTATCCACTTTGCTACCTAGCTGCCCTGGATTATAGTTTTCTTTTTCTGTTTTGACTTTCCCTGATTTAAGTATCAAAGTCATATTTGTGTCGTAAAAGGAATTTGGTAGTGATGCGGTTTAGGGGTTGAGGGTTGCTGGGACCCCAAAATCACAACACGCATGTCCTGCCCAAAAGAATTCAACCCAAGCCTTCCTTCAGCCAAAGATAAGGTTTATTAGAACATCCATCATATTGGGCATACTCTTAAGGAGTCTGAACATGGGTAAGCAGTGGCTGGATTATAAGAATCTGAGCAGTGGCTAGATTATAAGAATCTAAGCCTCCCTCCCTCCTTAAAGGAGGATTTAGGAATAAGCCTTGGGAAACAGACAAAAAAACAAAAGCCCAAAGAAGTACTATAAGTTTTCCCAAGTCTCTAGCGCTGAGAGAATTGAGAGGATTGGGCCTACGCTTCCAGATAGAGAGTCAGGTCTACCCATGTCACTGGTCTTGAACAGAACCACTGGAGCGAGTGCCTCAGAGCGTCAGGCTGAGTTCAAGAAAACCTTGTAGCTGTCTCACCTAATGGGACCTGAGAGGTCAGGCCCGATAAGCACTTCCAAGCCAAGCCTTTTTAGTTGCTTGGAAATCTACCCTGTTGTAGGGCAAAAAAGGGAATAGAGGAAGAGGGGAGGCTTACATACCTGTTTAGAACAGAAAGTTTTCTGACACAGTTCAGAGGCACCTCAGGACCTTCAGAACACCTTCAGAACGCTAAATGTCAGAAGTAAAAGAAGCAGAGAACACACATTTCCACCTGGGAGGGTCCTAAGATGATAAACTGTCACAGCTGAAAGGGATCTTAGAACACTGAATGTCAGAGCTGGAAAAAACCTCCAAATACCAAAAGTTTAAGCTAGAAAGCGACCTTCCATGTATAATAGATCAAACTTCCTGACAAGCTGGCTGCCTGAATGGGCACATGGCCCATATTCCATGTGACTACTTAAGCAAAACCCTTAAGTTTCCACAGGAACCCCCCAAAATGATCAATGAACCCAATGAGAAACAACAGTAACTTCGTCCACACGCAAACTGCAGACAGAAAAAAAGAAAAGCCAGCTTCCCAACTCCACCCCACTCCTTTGTTGTCACTTGCTTGCCACTTTTCAGTGTTCTCATGTCATTTATAAAAACATTTAAAACTCTTCTGATATCTTGCTTCATATCTTCAAGGAATCGAGGTAAACTTGTGCCTAAGCTATGTTTTTCTTTCAGGCTTATATGTAGGTATTTTAGGGTCAGTCTATCATTCTAGGTTTGCATCTTAAATGTGTCTATCACCATAACAGCTTTTGAGGATAGTAAGATTATTTTTTGGTTTCCTCATTCTTTCAGCCTTCTGCCTGATATTGGACTTCATATTAGGGTCAGGCTCTGTGCAATTATGGATGAAATGTCTGGGCTGGTCTTACTACTACTTTCCTGGGGTAGTGAGTGATGGTTTTTTTTTGGGGGGGGGGGAATGTCAGAAACATCTCCTCAAGATGAGGACCTGCATACTTTCAGTGCTTTCAAAGACAATAATCTGATTTCTGTTCTATTCTGAGCTCTGCAAGCTCCTGACCTGGGTTTATGTCTGGGCAACACTCAGGTGGGCTCTCCCTGTGTGGATTTCCAGGAGACTGCTGTTGGACTCAGCCACTATCAGCATGCTGGAAAACTTGGTTGGTTCAGAGACACAACTGTATGCTCTGCTTTGGTCTGAGATTCCCACCAGGGCCAGCCTGGGGTGGGGGCTGGAACTGAGACCCCCACACTGCTCCAGGGGTCTAAGCTGTTGCCTGCTTCTCAACTTGCTCCTTGCTCAGTGCACATTCCCTTCCTAACAGGGATTTTGTACAGAAAGCACTGTATCTATCTCTCAGTTGTACAGAAATATGAGTTTTTCTATCACTACTTTTGTCTCAAGAGATCTCTGTCCTGGGAACAGGAGAGAAAGGAGAGGGAGGCAACTAAGAGGAGGCTTGTGCAAAGACCAGGAACGACCCAAATGTGAGTACCCAAGTATAGCAAATATGAGAGAACACTAGGCATGAGGGGAGACTGAGTGCTGGGAAGGATAGTTTTCACAATGAGGTGGGAAAGGAAGCCTGGAATCTGGACCAGCAAGAGAGGGGCAGGGGCAGGTATGAGTGGGAACAAAAGAGGTGAGAATGGATTTCCCATACCACAAAGGAAGGGAGCCAGAGAGGAAGGACATGAAGGAAAAAAGCCTGCCCCAAAGAGAGAGGAGACACTGGTGCTGCCTCAAGGACCCTGGGGACACAGAGCCTGCAGACATTAAACAAATGATGTGAAGAAGAAAAAGACAGAAATGAGATCTAGCAATTAGGAGATTATGAAAACACTACAGAAAAGGCCCCACGGGTAACACAAAGCCCCCCTGGGAACAATCTCCGGAGACAAACACCAGGTACCCTATGGAGAAAGGATTGAGCAAGGGCATTAGTGTATTTGCTCTTGAAAGAGATGTTGCCAACTTTCTAGGAGAGAAGAGTAAAATAATGGAGGTGCCAGTCCCCACAATGCAAAAGGGCCAAAGCAGACAGCTGACAGGGACTTCGAGTCCCAGGCTTGGAAGGGACTGAGAGTCAGCCTCTCATTTCCTACCTGACACACAACAAATCCTCTCTCTCTATGATATCCCTCACAAGAGGCCATTCAATCTCTGCTTGGAGTCCTTCAGTAATGGGGAACTCACTTCCTCCCAATCTAGGGCATTCCACTTTGGGACGTTCAGTTTTTCATTATGTTAAGACAAACCTGCATCCCATTAATCAATTCATTAATCAATCCCAGAAATATTTATTAAGCACCTATTATGTGACAAGCACTTTGATTCTAGTTCCCCATTCTGAAGCCACACCAAATCTAATCCCTTTGCCCTTTGAAAGTCCTTCAGATATGTGAGCAAAGCTACTACTGCCTCTGCTGTCTTCTCTTTTCAGAGTGAAATGCCATCCCCTTATAGATTCATGGAATTTAGAGATGGCAGGGACTAATCTCCTCCACTACAAGTGATCATGATATTCTAGATGTGGTCTGTCCAGGACCACAGAGAGTTGTTTCTCTTCTTGGCATGATTATTTTATCCAGCCATGAGATTTCACTGGTGTGGGGGCATTCCAGCTTGGAGAATCCTGCTATTGATGCAATAAGCCACACATTAAAGAGTTGCCTGGGACACAGAGAGGTTAAAGGATTTGTTTATGGTCGTATGGCCAAGCCAGTAGGTAGGACCCAGGTCTTCCTGCCTCCCAGACTGTCCTCAGGCTCCATCACATGCTTGTATTCATGCAACCTGAGACCACCCTAGCAAAGGCAGCTATGTGGCTAGGCATAGAACACTGCACAACAAGTACACACACACACACAGACCGACACAGACACAGACACACACACACACACACACACACACACACACACACACACACACACACCCCAAACTCTTTTTCCCACCATCTGACCTCTGATACAATCTAGGCTGTGTAGGGTACAAATGAAGTGTGCATAATCCTAGAGTGAGGCCCTCCTCCCTGTAATTTTTAGTAATAACTGAATAAGAAAGTAAAATAGAATTTTTCCTTTGTCAGGTAGCACAAATGAATCCATGTAAGCCCAGCAGAGCTTAACCCCCTGCCATTGTATGACTGACTGATGCTAGCTGGTTTAGCTCAATCACTGCAAATTATTGATGAGGTGAATCATTTAATCAATGTAAATATGAAAAAAAGCACAGGCAAGCTTTGAAGTCCCCTGTACCAAAAAGCCCAACCCCTGGGCCCCAGGATGCTTGCCCCTGGCTCATTCAAAGAGCAGGGAGTAGGACAGGGGTCTCACACCTTTTGCAGTGGAAATTCAGATCAAGTTAGCCACCCCACCTCTGGCGGAATATGATCTCTCTAGAGGCAAATTTTAGTGTCCAGCAAGGCAGGAACAGCTAGTTCCAAACACTGGTTGCCATGGTGACTGGTTGTTGCCAAGGATACTTCGGATCCTGTGTTGCTGGCATTCAGCATACCTCCTTATCAGGCCTCTATTATGCTCCCTAGGCCAGGGTGAGGGGAGTGCTTCCTTCAGCTTTGTCCTGTACTGCCAGCTGGGTACAGATCCAAATCACCAGGGGCTCCGGAATATCAGGAGATACCCCCAAGTATACACTTATGTACACATAAGCATACACACACACACACACACACACACACACACACACACACACACACACGGTATACATTGAGAGAGAGAGAACAGGACAAAGACAGAAATAGAGATGCAGAGACAGAAACAGGAAGAGCCAGAGCTAGGAGAAAGAGAAATACAGATGCCAGCTGCAGAATACTATGCATAAAAAGACACATAAGGCAAGCAGCTGTTGCTAAGAGACTTGCATCAGAGAAGGGAACAAACATCCTAGGCATTCTAGCCACCTCACTGATCTCCTCCTAGCCAGGTGAGAAGAAACTGAAGCCTAACAAGGTTAAGTTGTTGCCCAGGGTCACACAGGTACTAAGCATCAGAGGTAGCATTGTAACCCAGGTTCTCTGACTCCACAGCAGACACAGTTCTTTCCAGAATACAATTCTTCCTCCTAGAGCAGCTTTTGACACCAAACCAGGTTTTCTCCAGGGCACATCAGAATTTTGCTTTTAAACTTCCTCAGAGAAAAGGTAAATGACTCAATTTCGCTGAGTAGTTGACTCTTAGTTGTAATCCAAGCTCCTTTGCCTTACAGAATATCACATTCCAAGTCCTCAGATCTTTTAATGTAGAAGCTGCAAAGGTCCTCTGTAATCCTGACTGTGGTTCCACAATATTTGAATTGTTTCTTTCTGGCTCCTTGCAGGATTTTCTCCTTAACCTGATAATTCTGGAATTTGGCTACAAAATTCCTTGGAGTTTTCAATTTGGCATCTCTTTCAGGAGGTGATCCATGGAGTCTTTTGATGACCGTTTTACCCTCTGGTAAAACCTAGAGGTCTCTAGGTCAATTTTCCTTGATGATCTCTTGAAAGATGCTGTCCAGGCTCTTTTTTTTTCATCATGGCTTTCAGGTAGATCAATAATTCTTAAGTTATCTCTCCTGGATCTTTTTTCCAGGTCAGCTGTTTTTCCAGTGAGGTATTTTACATTTTCTTCTATGGTTTCATTCCTTTGACTTTCTTTGACTGATTCTTGTTGTCTCATAGCGTCATTAGCTTCCCATTGCCCAATTCTAATTTTTAATGAATCGTTTTCTTCAGTTAGCTGTTGTGCCTCCTTTTCCATGTGTCCCATTTTACTTTTTAGGGAGTTCTTCTCTTCAGTGAGGTTTTGTGCCTCCTTTTCCATTTAGCCAATTCTACTTTTTAAGGAGTTGTTTTCTTCAGTGTACTTTTCTCCATTTTGTCAACTGTATTTTTAAAGGAATTGTTCAATTTTTCTTCTGCTTCTCTTATTTGACTTTTAAAATCCTTCTTGAGCTCTTCCAAGAAGGCTTTTTGGGCTCAAGAACAGTTCATATTCCCCTCTGAGGTTTCAGATGTGTGTATATTGACAATGTTGTGCTCTCCTGAATTTGTGTTTTGATCTTCCCTGTCACCTAGATACTTTTTTATGGTCACTGTTTTTCTATGTTGCTTTTGGCTCATGTTGTTTGCCATTTTTTCTGGCTTTTAAAGTTGATCTCTGCTTCGGTGCACAGGGGGCAGTATCCCAAGTTCTTGTGCTGGGTGCTAGGGGCCTGGTTACTGGCTTGCTGACACACCTCCCTTCCTTGTATTGGTCCCCTTCAGCCACAGTGAGAGGGACCTTTCCTGGTTAATCCCCAAAGACTTCTGAGCTAAGAGACTGTTGCATCTCGTCTTTCTGTTGGCTCCACTATTCCAGGATTTTTCCTGGGATGATATTCTCTGGGTTTTTTGAGGTCAATAAGGGAGAGTGAGAGTGACTTACTGCTTACTCCACCATCTTGGCTCTCCTTACTCCTTAATCTTTTTTCCATATCACTTTTTAAAAAATGATATATGTTATACTTTCTCTTTTTGAAAGAACAAATTTTCATTATTTTTTGTGTATTTTATATCACCATAGTTATCCCACATATCCCTTCCTTTACCCTTCCCAGAGAACCGTGTGAAATGACCAATAGTATTTCTAAGGAAAAAACATAATTCAGCACAACTGATGTACACATTGAAAAAGTCTGAGGTAATGTGCTATCTGCACCATCTGTGGACCTCTTATGTCCACAAAGGGGTAGGTTAGGGGTGTGTTCTTATATCTCTTCATTTGAATAATGCTTGATCTTTATGATTTTGTTACATCTACTTTTGAATTTTGGTGTTTGGTTTCCATTTACATTATGGTTTCTGTGTATGTTGTGTTCATGGCTCTGCTCACGTAAATCTGCATCAGGTCACATAGATATTTCTATGCCTCTCTGTATTCATCAGGCACATCACTTCTTACAGTACAGTAATATTCTGTTATGTTCATGTACCCCAATGTGTTTAGGCATTCCTCAAGAGCCATAGGTATCTATTTGTTTCCACTTTTTAACTATCACCATAAATCCTTGCTATAGATACTTTGGAGAATAAGGGGTCTTTCTTCTTGTCATGGCTCCCTTGGGGTATAAGGTCAGTAATGGAAACTCTGATTCAAAGGGTAATGACATTTCAGTCACTTTACTGGCATAATTCCAAATTGCTTTATGAAATGGTTATATGATTTCACAGCTCCACCAACAATTTAGTCATGTGCCTATCTTTCCATAACTACTCCAACATTGACTATTGTCATTTTTCTCAACTTGAGAGTGTAAGGTGAAATCTCAGGGTCATTTTGATTGATACATGAGAGTTATGAGAGCAGAATGTATAGCCTGCATAGTAAAAATAATGAGAAGAACTGATTTCCAGTTCTTAGCCACCACAAAAAGACCTACTATGAATATTTTTGTACAAGTGGGTTGTTTTCCCTTATTTCCTCTCTTTGGTATACAAACCTAGTTAATGGCATTGCTGCATCAAAGGGTATGCACAGTGTGAGATCCTTTTGGGCATAGTTCCAAATTGTTCTCCTGAATGGTTGGAATAGTTCCCAGATCCACTAACAATGTATTAGTGTCCCAATTTTCCCATGTCACCTCCAACTTTTATAATTTTCCTTTTCTGTCATATTGGCCCATCTAATAGGTGTGAGGTGGTACCTCAGAGTTGTTTTAATTTGCCTTTCTCTAATCAATAGTGACATCATTTCTTATAACACAATAGTATTCCATTATATTCATATACCACAACTTGTTCAGCCATTTCCCAATTGATGAACATCCCCTTAATTTCCAATTCTTTTCTACCACAGAAACAGCTGCTATAAATATTTTTGTACATGTGGGTCCTTTTCCCACTTGTATGATCTCTTTGGGATACAGCCCTAGAAGTGTTATTACTGGGTCAAAGGCTATGCACATTTTCATAGTCCTTTGGGCATAGTTCCAAATTGCTCTCCAAAAATCTGACAGGAAAAGTATTCCTTGCTCTCCCAGTTTGCTTACAGTATCAGCCTTTATATCTAAATCACGTGCCCATTTTGACTTCATTTTGGTATATGATATAAGATTTTCGTATATGCCTAGTTTCAGCAATACTCTTTTCCAGTTTTCCCAGCAATTTTTGTCAAATAGTGATTTCTTATCCTAGAAGCTGGGGTCTTTGGGTTTATTAAACACTAGATTTTAATAGTCATTGACTACTGTGTCTTGTGTACCTAATCCCATCCTTGTGTATCCTAACCTTTTTCTTTGCCAGTACCAAGTAGTTTTGATGAGTGCCATTTTATAATACAATTGAAGACCTGGTATGGCTAGGCCACCTTCCCCTGCATTTCTTTTCATTAGTTCCCTTGATATTCTGGACCTTTTGTTCTTCCAGATGAATCTTCTTATTATTTTTTCTAGCTCTATAAAATAATATTTGGTAGTTTGGTATGGCACTGAATAAGTAAATTAATAAATGGCCCATTTTTAAGATGAAGAAAATGAGGCACAAAGACAGGAAGTAACTTTTTGAGGAGTCAGACTTACAACCTCAGGTCTTAATAACTAGTCTGGGACTCTGTCTTGAGCTGTTTTTTTTTTCTTCTTTTTTTTGGCTAGGCAGTGGGAACAAGTGACTTACCTGGGTCACACAGCTAATAAGTGTCAAGTATCTGAGGCCAGATTTGAACTCAGGTCCTCCTGACTTCAGGGCTGGTGCTCTATCTACTGCACCACCTAGCTGCTCCTTGGGTTCTTTCTTTAAAAAGGCTTTTGAGGTCAGACATCACAACCAGCTTCCTCTTCATGAGGGGCTGCATCCCAAAGGCCATTGCCTAAGGGGATTTGTCTCTTCCAGGATCCCTTTCAGGAGATGCTGGTCCTATTGCTTCTCTCACAGTTAATTTTGTTTCTCAGAGATCTCAGTGGGACCCCATCATCTTCATGGGTGTCTAGCTCCTGAATAGTGGTCTTGGAGGAATCAGCAGCAGCCTCCATAACAATGACAACAATTTTATTTTTGAAAAACAAACTCAATCAGAGCCTCCTCCCCTCTCTCAAAATCCCAGGAGCTGCCAGACTCCCAAGGCAGGGGTAGTGTCTGCCATGGATATCACCCTCATAGAGGGATCTACAATGAAGTGTCAAGTCTCTATTCAGATGTCTACTTGTCCACCTGACCCCCATGAAAGTGACAAATCAAATCCAAGTCCCCAGTTGAGTCCACCACTTGTGTTCCAGGGCCTCACTCAAACCCCAGTAGTAACAGGACATAGTAACAACCACATTTTGATAGACTTAGCCCTTTTCAGAAATGCAAGAATCTAAGACATCTCCAAAAGTCTCATGATGGAAAATGCTATCCACATCCAGAGAAAGAACTATGGAGTTTGAATGTGGATTGAAGCATACTATTTGCTCTTTTTTTTCTTCTGTTTTGTTTTGTTTCCTCTTTCTTGTGGTTCCTCCTGTTGGTTCTAATTCTTCCTTACAACATGACTAATGTGAAAATATGTTTAATAGGAATGTTTGTGCAGAACCTATATCAGATTGCACACTGTCTGGGGAAGGGAGGTGGGGAGGGAGGGCGAGAAAAATTAAAAACTCCAAAGGGTATGGAAGTGATTTTTGAAAACTAAAAAGAAATTAATAAAATAAAAATTAATATTTTATTTGTTCGAATTACACATAAAGACAAATTTTAACATAAATTTTCAAAAATATTGAATTCCAAACCTTTCTCCCTCCCTTTCTACCTTCCTAAGACAGTATGTGCAATCATGTAAAACATTTTTCCATATTAGTCACGTTGTAGAAGAAGTAACAGATCAAAAAAAAACAACATGAAAACAATGAAGTGAAAATAGTATGCTTCAGTGTGTATTCAGATTTCATCAGATCTTTCTCTGGATATGAATACATTTTTCCTCATGATTCCTTTGCAATTGTCTTAGACCATTGTGTTGTTGAGAAGAGCTGTCGTTCATAGCTGATCATCCTACAATGTTGCTATTACTGTGTGTCATATTCTCTTGGTCTTCTTACTTCACTTTAAATCAGTTCATGTAAATCTTTCCATATTCTTCTGAAATCTGCCTGCTGGACATTTCTTATAGCACAATAGTCTTCCATTACATTCATACATCCCAGCTTGTTCAGCCTTTCCCCAATTGATGGGCATCCACTCCATTTCTAATTCTTTGACACCACAAAAAGTGCTACTATAAGTATTTTTGTACAATTAGGTCCTTTTCTATTTTTTTTTAATCTCTCTGGGATGCAGTTCTCTTACTGGTATTACTCAATCAAAGGATATGCATGGTTTGCCCTCTGGGCACAGTTAAATTTTCTCTCCAAAATGGTTGGAACAATTCACAATTCCACCAGCAGTGTATTAGAGTCCCAATTTTCCCACATCCCCTCCAACATTTATCATTTTCATTTTCTATCATAGTGGTCAATCTAATAGGTGTGAGGTGGTAACTCAGAGATGTTTTATTTTGCCTTTCTCTAATCAATAGTGATTTAGAGCAGTTTTTCATATGACTATAGATAACTTTGATTTCTTTATCTCAAAACTGCCTGTTCATGTCCTTTTACCACTGTGATGATTAAAAAATTTGAAGAGATAAACTTTCTGGGTAGTCATTTCATTAATAATGCTAGTGTTTAATTAATGCAAAATGTCAGTGGAAGTGAGATAAGGTGTTATATAGGAAATTGAGTCAAGAAGGTCCTCACTTTAGTGTTCCTAAGTTCACCTCCCCTCAAGTATTCCCCAGGGACAGATATCCACTGGTGTGAATTCATAGATGGCACCCCTACTGAGCTGCTGACATTTTTACTAGTGGCCTCAGGAGAGGTCAGACAATAAAACCTGCAATCAAAACTGGGAAGTATATCAAATTATGGTCCCAAATTTTCTGCCTCAAATAGCAAAACTTCGTTAGTCATATGTTAGGGCAGGATATATTTATTATGTTCATGCATAACAGTGTTGGTTCAAATTCATGCAGCATTCATTAACAGATTAAGTTTTCATATATATATTATAGTTGTTGGAGGTGAAATCCACCACATGTACATGTGTCCTGAAGAATGTCTGAACAAATACATGATAGGTTTTAAAACTCTCCTTGTGGTCTGCTCTGTAGATAGGAGAAAGGAAGGGAAAGTACATGTGGCCATTTCAGGTGGGCTTCAGAATACAGCCTGCCAAGAGGAGTTTTAAGTTCTAGAAAAAGCTTTAATCCACTGAGTAAGCCAAAGGGAGCAATTACCAGAGGAAATGATGGAGACACAAGCTGGTATCTTGGACAAGCAGCACAAATACTACATTCTGGAGTTTTACATGAATACAGTGAATATTAGTTTACACATAGTGAATAGTTGGCTCAAAAATGTAACTTTACTACATACTGAGTATTAACAGATGATAATTTCATTATTATCTAAATGATTTCAGATGAAAGAAACACTTCTAATTTAAAGCTGAATTCATAAATTTTCTACTTTGGCTGGGAGAGGTTCTAGTTCCTTAAACTGCAGTATTTCAGAGTTTGACAATATGTTGTCAGCAGGGCTGGTAAGGTCTTATGTTATAACAGGTCAAGCAGGAAGCCCAAAAGACTTTCACAGACAAAGATTTCTTAAGAATATTTTGCTATGCTTTTCTCCCAACAGTGTCATTTATCATTATCATCATTTTCTTAATTTCAAACAAAACTACCTCATTAAATGTTAACAATTTTGAAACATATTTTTCACATTCTAGAACAGATACATTTATAGTCTCACAGTATTTGGATCAAAGGGGGAAGTAACCTGTCCTAACAATTGTGTTTTTTTTTTCAGGTTTATAATACAGGAGAAAAGATTGCATACCCAACATGAAGTATTTAACATATGAAACTTATTACTGTCAAATGATAATAATTCAGTGAGATGCAGTTTAAAATTTTGTTACAGGAAAAAACATCTATCTTATCTCCTTTGGGATCTTACTAATCACATCCAATGACATCTAAAACGCAGTATAAAATTATCTAGCATGGAATAATTACAGTTAATTAAAGAGGTGACAGTGGTTCACTGACATAGTATCTACCACATGCCAAACCCTTTTCTAATTCTTTAAGATTACCTAGGGGGCAGGCAGGAGGTACAGTGGATAGAGTTCTGCTTGGAGTCAGGTGGACCTGAGTTCAAATCCAGACACTTGACCCTTAGTACCTGTGTGACCCTGGGCAAATCACTTAACCCCGATTGCTTCACCAAAAAGCAAAAAAGGAGAAAAAAAGATTACTTTAAAGAATTTCAGAGGCCTACGTTCTGTAGTACTTTAGAATGTTTAGTCTTTGATTTCTCAGTTATTACTTGATCACTTGATAATTTACATTAATGCGGCAGTGATACATAGTAAGACTGAAGTCTTTCCCTTTAGGAGACTAATTTAGAGGAAAATATACACCACTCAAAATTTAATAGTTTTTTTTAAACAGTCTTGCTATCTTTGAGCAGCCCATTTCATGAGATATTAAACTTGTTTTAGCCAAATAACATCAATTTAGTCCATTTCTTTTCTTTTTTTGTTGTTGTTTTCAAATGTTAATTTATTGCAATAGTCTCCTTTGTAGCTTTTAATTTGCTGGGCATTCCACAGCACCACTATTGATGTCATCAATGACATCATGAGGATGCCTGCTGTCAATGTTGCAGTCCACAGACTGGGCTGTTCCAAGTATCTCTTTAATGTTTCCAGAAAGATCTCTTGCCAAGGATCGGTGCCTCATCTGTCGAGCAATGTTGACAATCTCTTCGAGAGTGACATTTCCATTGTGTTGAATATTTTTCCGTTTCTTTCTGTTCCCAAGGAAGTTCCTTTAGGGCTTTGATGATCAAGGTTGAGGCAGAAGGCACAACCTCAATCTGAGCCTGTCTGTTCTGAATGGTAAGTTTCACTGTGATCCTTAGCCCTTTCCAGTCACCAGTTGCCTTGGCAATGTCATCACCAACCTTTTTGGGAGACAAACCCAAGGGACCAATTTTGGGGGCCAGATCTGATGTGGCACCAACTTCACCACCAGTGCACCTTAAAAACACAACTTTAATTTCGTTAGGGTCAAACTTGGGAGGCATCACCGCGAAGAAGATGGAAGCTAGTCTGGATGCTGCGGCGTGGCTGCCAGTGTCGGATGAACCTGGATTCGGGACGACCAAAAGAAGTTGCACCTTCACAACCACGAGCTGGAAGCCAAAAATTTAGTCCATTTAAAAGTGACATTACTTAAGCATGGTTACAAATTTAGATCACCACTATAGTTTAGAGGCATTCCTCAAACCTCTTATTAAATCAGAAGAATTTAACTCAATAAGCACTTCATTATTACAATGCTTTTTCTTCTCCCCACACCCTCCCGCAAAGGCTGTTATTACATTCATTTGAATATCTCAATAGGGAAGTAGCCTAATAACATTTCACAGTATTTTTGAAAATTTTGTCATAACAGTATATTTTTAAATGCATATTTTCCTAATTAAAAGAGAATTCACATTTCCAATCAAATGTCTCTTGTGCTTCTAAATTCTACAATATAAAAATATTTAGAAGTCTAAAGAATATAATTTGTTTGTTGTTTTTTTAATATCATGCTAAATTTCTCAAGTTATTCTCAAATCAAATTTCACTTATTAAATTAGATAAAATTTTAATTTATCCTTCTTAGAAAATCATCCATGTTATTATCTTTGATATATTGTTTAGTCCAAAACCCAGTAACAATGGTTGACATTTATACATTTCTCATGCTAAGCACTTCAAAATCATTTAATTCCTCAAACAAACCTGGGAAGTAGGTGCTGTTATTATTATTATTATTGTTATCTTCTTGTACATACAAAAAAAAAGATCAAATTCTCTTAATATATTACAAATAAAAAAATTTCCAACGCTATCAATTCTTGATTTGTAATTACAAGTGGAAATTACTAAACTTCACTTTTCACAAGGGTCCATTGTTTTTAGTCGCCTTATATAAAAAAAAATCATGGTGATGCTCCCAACCCTAATAACTGCTCCTTTATTCCTTCAGATAAAACAAAGTACTAAAGAAATTCTTTTTATTTCTTACTCCCAAGCAGTGTACTTTAAGGCATTTTCTTAATGAATTCTTGAAATACCTCCTTTAAATATGTTTTTTTCTTAATGTGATCAAAACCATTCCTCAAATTTCCTTTTTCAAAACTTCAACTCCTTTTCTTTTAAGCTCTGCATTCATACTCTGTCAGTGGAGACTCCAACTTTCCTTAACTCTCTACCCATTTTTCTCTCATGCTTAATTGTTTAAACTGTCTTCTCTTCTTTCCTTTGACAAAAATCCTTCAAAATTGGACCTTTCTTGTTACCTTATCCAACACTTCTCTCACTTTCTCCTGCTAGTTTAATTCCTCTAATTGCCAAGATTTCAAATTTAAGTCCCAGGCAACTGTAGTGGTTTCCTACATGGAAAGATAGTTGTAACTCATAAGACCTTTCTCATTATTAGTAGGGTAGCTGGAAGGAATATATACATATATACATACATATATATACATAGACAGAGGGCACAGGGTGAGTTGAATATGAAGGGATGACATTTTAAAAAGAAAATTAAGGGGTGAGAAAGGAATGTACTGGGAGAAGGAGAAAGGAAGAGGCAGACTGAAGTAAATTATCTCCCATAAAAGAGGCAAGAAAAAGCTTTTAGAGTGGAAGGGAAGAGGAGTGAGGTGAGAGGGAATGAGTGAACCTTACTCACATAGGATTGGGCTTACAGAGGGAGGGAATAATAAACACACTCAATTGGCATGGAAATCTATCTAACCCTACAGGGAAGTAGGGGGAAAGGAGATAAGAGGGGTGGTAAGAGAAGGGAGGGCAGATTGGGGGAGGGGGTAATCAGAAGCAAACACTTTTGAGGAGGGACAAGGTCAAAGGAGGAAATAAAATAAACGGGGGGCTGAATAGGATGGAAGGAAATATAGTTAGTCTTTTACAACATGACTATTATGGAAGTGTTTTGCATGACTACACATGTGTAACCTATATTGAATTGCTTATCTTTTCAGTGAAGGTGGGTGGGGAGGGAAGGAATGGAGAGAATTTGGGACTCAAAGTTTTAAAAACGAATGTTGAAAATTGTTTTTACATGCAACTGTGAAATGAGATATGCAGGCCGTGAGAGATAGAAATCTACCTTACCCAACAGGAAAATAAGGGGACAAGAGGATAAGAGAAAAGGAGTGGGAGATGACAAGAGGAAGGGCCAATTAAGGGAGGCAGTGGTTAGAAGCAAAGTTGACCTTTAAGGAGGGACAGGATAAAAAGAGAGAGAAGAAAAAGAAACAGAATAAAATGGGATGGAGGGAAATATGCAGTTAGTACTCATAAGTATAAATTTGAAAGGGATGAGCTCACCTATAAAACGGAAGTAGGTAGCAGGATGGATTAGAAACCAGAATCCAACAATCTGCTGTTTCCACAAAACACAGCTGAAACAGAAAAACACACAGAAAGAGAGTTGCAATAAGGGACTGGGGCAGAATCTATTATGCTTCAGCGGAAGTAAAAAAGGCAAAGGTACACATTATGATCTCAGATGAATCAAAAATAGACCTAATTAAAAGAGATGGCAAGGGAAACTAGTTTTACTAAAAGGTAACATAGATAATAAAGTAATATAAAATTTTTTAAAGCAAATTTCTCTGATAAACACATCTTGCCAGAAATATATTGGGAACTGAGCCAAATTTATAAAAATAAAAGCCCTTCTCCAACTGATCAATAGTCTAGGGATATGAACAGGGAGATTTCAGAAGAAGAAATCAAAGCTATCTATTGTTGTATGAAAGAATGTGCTAAATTACTGAATTTTAGAGAAATGCAAATGGAAAAGACTCTGAGGTACCACCTCACATTTATCAGAAATGACAAGTGCTGGAGGGGATGAAAGAAAATAAGCACACTAATGAATTGTTGGTAAAGTTGTCTGTTGGTCCCACCATTCTGGAGAACAATTTGTCACTATGCCCATAGGACTATAAAAGTGTGTATACCCTTTGACCCAGCAGTAACAGTGCCAGGTCTGTATCCAAAGGGATCAAAGCAAAAGGAAAAGGACCTATATGTACAAAAATATTTATGGCAGCTCTTTTGGTGGTGGCAAAGAATTGGAAGCTGAGGAGACGCTCCTTAACTGGGGAATGGCTGAACAAGTTGTGGCATATGATTATGATGGAGTACTATGATGCTATTAGTAACAACCAGTGGGATGGTTCAGAAAAACCTGGGAATACCTATATGAACTCATGCAGTGACCAGAAATAAGAGATCATTATGTATAGCAATGTTATAAAGATGATTAAATGTGAAAGACTTAGCTGCTTTGATCAATAATATGATCAAGAGTTCCAAAGGACTTATAATGAAAACATCTCATCCTCCTCCACAGAGAGAACTGATGAACTCTGAATGAAAATTGCAGTATAATTTTCCACTTTATTTTTCTAGCTTTTTCATATGGCTAATATGCAAAAAGGTTTTGCATGATTTCACTTTTATAATATATTGCTTGTCTCTGAGTGGTCAGAGGAGGGGTTAGAAAGAGGGAGAGAATATGGAACTCAAAAAACAAAACAAATGTAATGTTAATAATAAATAATAACTTCAATTATAATACATTAAAAAATATGGAGGTGAAGAAATGCCCAGTCTAGATCTTCTCTAGGGATTTTGACCTTTCTGGCAATTGCCATCCAGTTTTACCCTCACGAGAAATTGTGTTGCTTCCCTTGGTTATGCCCTGCTGGAGACACAGTCTGACTGTGTGTGCTAGGAGAACAGAGAGGATCCCAGCAAGGGTTCCTACTAGATGTCATTATGGTTTTCCTCAAAATCTATCCCTTCTCTTCACTTGCTTATTCCTTTTGAGGGAATCTGCATTCTTTTACAACTACAACTTTTCATTTTACTTTTTCTCAATGAACAAGTGTTAATTTCCTCTCCCAACCAGCTCTCATTCCTCCTTTGACCAAAGAAAAGAACTAAACTGTTATAAAATATGAATACGTAATCAAGCCATGTAAATCCTCCTATTGGCCACATCTAAAAATCTCTCATTCTGCACCTTGAGTCAGTCTATCACCTCTTTGTCTGGAGCTGTGCAATATGCATCCTCATGGGTCCTCGGGAGTCATAATTGGTCATTACATTGATCAGAGTTCTTAAGTGTCTCAAAATTGTCTTTATACTGTTGCTGTTATTGCATAAATTGTTCTCTACTTTTGTTCACTTTATTCAGCAACAGTCTTCTCAGGATTCTCTGAAATTGTCCCCTTTGTTATTCATTATATCATAATAATATTTTTACATAATATTTTATTTTTCCAATTACACACAAAAACAATTTTTAAAAGAAATTCTAAAAATTATTGAATTCCAAATTTTCTCTCTTCCTTCCCTTCCCCCTTTCTAAGACAGTAAGTGCAATCATGTAAAACATTTTTCCATATTAGTCATGTTGTGGAAGAAGAAACAGATCAAAAGAAAAAAGTATGAAAAAAATAAAGTGAAAATGGTATGCTTCAATGTGTATTAAGACTCCATCAGTTTTTTCTCTGGATGTGAATAGCATTTTTCCTCATAATTCCTTTGCAATTGCCTTAGACCACTGTGTTGCTGAGTAGAGCACATTCATAGTTGATCAACCTACAATACTGCTATTACTTTGTGCCATATTCTCTTGGTCTTCTTACTTCACTTTAAATCAGTTCATGTAAATCTTTCCAGATTCTTCTGAAATCTGCCTGCTCGACATTTCTTATAGCATAATAGTATTCCATTACATTCATACCTCCCAGCTTGTTCAGCTTTTCCCCAATTGATGGGAATCCCTTCAATTTCTAATTCTTTACCACCTCAAAAAGTGCTGCTATAAATATTTTTGTACAATTAGGTCCTTCCCAATTTTTTTTTAATCTCTCTGGGATGCAGATCTCTTAGTGGTTTTGCTGGATCCAAGGTTATGCATGGTTTGCCCTCTGGGCATAGGTAAAATTGCTCTCCATAATCACTGGAAGAGTTCACAACTCCACCAGCAGTGCATTAGAGTCCCAATTTTACCACATCCATCCCCTCCAACATTTTTCATTTTTATTTTTGGTCACATTAGCTAATCTAATTGGTGTGAGGTGGTAGTTCAGAGCTATTTTATTTTGCCTTTCTCTAATCAACAGTGATTTAGAGCAGTTTTTCACATGAGTATAGACAACTTTGATTTCTTCATCTTAATACTGCCTGTTCATATCCTTTGACCATTCATATACATTGGGGAATGACTTATTGTTATAAATTTGACTCAGTTCTCTATTTGAGAAATTAGGCCTTTATCAGAGATATTTGCTACCAAATTGTTCCCCCCTTTCTGCTTTCTTTCTAATCATGGTTGCATTGGTTTTGTTTGTGCAAAAACTTTTTCATAGAATAGAATCAAAATGATCCATTTTGCATTTTGTAATTCTTCTTATCTCTTGTTTGGTTCTAAATTCTTCCCTTCTCCATTGATCTGACAGATAAACTATTCCATGCTCTCCTAATTTACTGATATCATCACCCTTTATATCTAAATCATGTACCCAATTTGGCCTTCTCTTGGTATACAGTGTAAGATATTATTCTACACCAAGTTTCTGCCATACTGTTTTTCAGTTTTCCCAGATGTTTTTGTCCAATAATGAGTTCTTGTCCCAGAAGTTAAGGTCTTTGGGTTTATCAAATACTACATTACTATGATCATTCACTACTGTTTCTTGTGTACCTAATCCATTCCAGTGACCCATGATGCTGTTTCTTAAACAGCACCAGACAGTTTTGAAGATTACTGCTTTATAATAAAGTTTGAGATCCGGTAGGGTTAGTCTCCATGTAACTTCTCACTTTTTTTCATTAAGTTCCTTGATATTCTCAACTTTTTGTACTTCCAGATGAATTTTGTTATGGTTTTTGTAGCTCTGTAAAATAATTTTTGATAGTTTGATTATGTGGCACTGAATAAGCAAATTAATTTATAGGCGATGGGCTTTGTTTGAACTTTACTATCATCAGTATTGGCTCAAATCATATACACAATCAGCTGAGTATAGAAATCTATCTTACCCAATAGGGAAATAGGAGGGGAGGAGATTAAGTAAACAGGCACAGAGGCTGATGTAAGTGAGGGCACATCAGGGGAAGTGGTAGACAGAAGTAAAACACTGGTGAGGAGAGAAAGGGTGAAAGGAGAGAGAGGACAAACAAGAGGAAGAATAGGATGGAGGGAAATACACAGGTAACAATCATAACTGTGAATGTGGACGGGATGAATTCTCTCATAAAATGGAATCTGATAGCAGAGTAGATAAAAAAATGAGAATCTTATAATATACTGCTTACAAGAAACATACACAGGGTTAATTTAAGGGGATGTAAAGAATCTGTTCTGTTTCAGCTGAAATTAAAATAAAACAGGGGTAGCAATACATTCAATAAAATAGAAGGATTTCAAGCTTTCATAAGGAGAAGACCAGAACTGAACCAAAAATCTGATCTCCAATATCAAGACCCAAGAGAAGCCTAAAGAGATAAACAGGGAAAAGAAAACATAAGAGACTCAATGGAGCTGAACTGTTTACATCCACACAAGTGAAGATGATAGTTGTAATTTTTAAAAATTGTACCACTAGTAGTTCAGTTGAAGGAATATACATAGAGCATACAGGCATAAGGTGAATGTGAGGGAATGACATAAATAAGAAAGGAAGTCTACTAGCTGATTGTTAAGGGGAAACACAGGAGGGAGGGTTCTTCAACCAGTGTTACTACCTTGGGTACAGTAGCAGTTACATGGGGTAGTACCAGTGTGGGATGGAGGAGTCAATTAAAACAAGGGTTGTGCAATAAGGGAGACATTCATAAACTGGAGGGTATCCACAATAGGATGGAAATGATGCTAGAGGCTAAAATTCCTTCCATCTGAGGATGTAGAAAACTATGGTGTCTCAGTTATTCAGTCAATAAACATTCATAAAGTACCTCTTTAAGTGCCAGGCATGTAGGAGGAAAAGCAAAAGCAAAAGACATTTCCTTTTCTCAAGGACCTCACAGTCAAACAAGGGAGGCAATACATCAACAGCTGAAGTACAAACAAACCATATACAGAATAAATTGGAAATAAACAAGAGAACAAAGGCCCTAGAGCTAAGGAGGCCCATGAAAGGCTTCTTGTAGAAGGTGGGATTTTACAGGGGACCTAAGTAAAGTCAGGGAAACCAGGAGACAGAGATGAGGAGGGAGAGCAATGCAGGCAAGAGGGAGAGCACATGAAAATGGTCAATTGGGAGATGGAGTGTCTTGTGCAAAGACCAGCAAGGAGGAGGGTGTCACTAGATAACAGACTATCTGGAGGGAGAGTGTAGGATTTAGGAAGAATGCAGGGATGGGGGCAGGTTTTGATGGGTCTTGAATGCCAAACAGAGGATTTTATATTTGATCCTTGAGGTGATACGGAGCCCCTGAAATATCTTGAGTAGGGAGAGTTGACATGGTCAGACCTGTGTGTTAGGAAGATCACTTTGGCAGCACAGTGCAGGATGGACTGCAGCGGGCAGAGACTTGTGGCAGGAAGACCAACCAGCAGCTGTTGTGGTAGTTCAGGCATGAGGTGATGAGGGATGTCTGCCCTGAGTCTCCTCTAGTATAATCTTTTCTTTGGGTGTATATCAGGCAGGCCTTGTCCAATGGATTAGACAGAGGTCAGGGATCAGAGTAATGGGTGGATCTTGCAAAAAGAGAGATTTAGACTTGATGTCAGAAACACCCAGCCCAGGCTGATTAGAAGAATCCCAAAGTGAATTAAAGCCTGGGCTGCCTCCTGACCCTCCCTCAGCTTGCTTTACTTCTTTAGCTACTCTGGCTTGGCTGCCTTGTGAGTGACAACTGCTTGGTAGATTTGTGGAGTTTGCTGGTCTCTTCTCTGCCAGAGGTGCTTCCCCAGCTGATGGCTGTGAGAGATGGGCTGGAAGCAGGCTGGCTGTTCTGGAGAATGCTGCCACTCCAAGGACTCTTGTATGTTTTTGCGTGTATTGATGACAACTGGTCATCACTTGCTGCTGGCAGTGATGAGGAAGGAAGGCTCTGTCTTTCCAATGATTTCTCTCCTCCAAGATGTTTATGGGGACTGCACTTGATGAAGGTCTGGTGGATTGGGAGAACCTGTCCTTTCCAAGGCTCTGGGGTTCAGGACACGGGTTTTGTCTCCATCATCATTTCTGGGGAGGTGCTGGACAAGGTAGTGGTGATGTATTGACTTGTCTGACACATGCTGCCCCTCACCTCTCCCCCAACAGACTTTGAAAGGCAATTGCTCCCACTGTCCAAAAGAGTTTACAGACCCCCTCAAGCAATCAGAGCACGTCCTGAATGACAATTACTAGGCACCCTTCATATAATCTACAAATTAATCATGGAGAGGATTGCTATGGCAACTCCATCTTCTCAAGTTCTCATTTGATGTGCATTTTCATGATGTTTTTGACACTGCCTTTAGATTTTTTCCAGAGAAAATTTGGTGGAGACTACTGATTACTTAACAGCCCCAAACCAATCATCTAGTCAAGGAGAAATCTGTACTGCCAGCCATGAATGAAGGAATGAGAAAGCATTTGTTAAGCACTTACTATGTGCAAAGAACTGTACTAAATGCTGTAGTACACACCTCCAGTGCCAATT